>NC_134845.1:23686552-24297699 GCF_965363235.1 Mytilus galloprovincialis
TACCTCAGGAATGGATTTCCTTAGCTGTATTTGGCAAACACATCAAACGAATGAATAACAACTGCCATATTCCTGACTTGGTATAGTCAAGATAAGCTTTCATACCTGTGTATCTATAGCGATTGTAAGCATCATCAGGAAAAATAGAATCGCCCACAATGGCGAAACAGGAAGTCGTGATATAGCTTCTGGATAAGCCATAAAAACTAGCCCTGGACCTTTAAATACAAAATATGTTATTATCGTTAAGGACAATTCATGGGTTTCCTCAGACATTAAGTACATTCATAAATACGAGGAAAACTGTAAAATCTTTAAGGTAAAGTCTTCTGATTTATAAAAAAATCAAAAAGATACAAATAAAAATCAACACATGCCGACAGAAGTACATTATTTTATTTAGCATTATTAATTATATTTTTCCGATTTCAATATTTTTTTGTTTTTGTTTTTTTGTTATTTTTGTTTTTTGTTTGTTTTATTTCTTAATTCCCTTTCCTTTTTGGTTAATTGAGTCGGCCTTTATTTTGCCTCATATACTCAATTTACTGACTTATTTCATTTGTTTTTAATATAGAATGTACTGGAGAGGACGTTATAAATTGTTGACGTGTCTGATCATATTTATCTCTCTGAACAATTAATCTCAAATCGTTATAAACTTAAAGTGTAAGCGGTAACGTTTGCTTTGGATTTTAGTTGTGACATTTATTTAGGTGCTTTCGCTAAGAAGTACGTTTTTATTCTTCATTTACTGTAAACCATTATCTTAAGATACCCGATGGTCATCTGGTTTTATCAGTTATGTCCTATATCTGATTTTGACAGGCCGCTGGCCGATAATGAAAGCAGAAACAATTTGTAGGAGACGCTTACAATTACAAATTGGTTAACTACTGTTGCTTTTCATATATAAAAGTTTTTTTCTCTTTTCGTTTTTTGAGTTACTTTAAAGATAGATGTTAATTGAATCCTGAAATAACAAGAAAAGAAAATTGCTATGTTTCATGTTTTCTTGAACTGGAATCTCATAATAGTTCAATGGATAGTCAGAAGTATCAGTGCAATAGCATTTATAGTACTTTAATCAGATCATCAAGGTCTGAACAACATCAACTATCTACGACGTTATCAGATGATCAACAACTAAATCATTACGAAATCTTGATTACTTTTACGGGATATAGATGAAGCTGTCATCACAGATGATGGTCATCAGCATGATCAAGCTTATATCATCACGAAGTAGAAGGCTATTTCATTTTTGTATGTATGCTACAAACTGTAATACAACTGCAAACATACTAAACCTAAATAAAGAAAAAATATAAATATAAACAAAACAATCTGTGTTTTGCTTTATCAATAACTGGTCGATTGAAGTTTATTTACGTTTATGTCACTGACATTTATTTATTCCTCAGCAGATAGTAAATGATTCGATTAAATGTTAATTTTTTATGGGTGATTACGACAATCATCTCTAGGTCAAAATATAGTACAAGTTAGATAAGTGAAAGATTTGAAGAAAACGCGTGTTTTATAACACAAAATATATATAACCTTGTGTTAGTACATCTTCAACTGCCATTCCTTTCTCGTGCGCCATGAATCCGAGGATAGAAAATGTGACGAAGCCAGCAAAAATACTTGTTCCACTGTTGATTGCTGGTACAATTATGGCATCCCTTAAAATATACAAGACTCTTTTGAAGTGAATTGATTATGAAAATAACACTTAATGTTGTTCGTGCGTCCGATAAAAAATACAAGCACTTCCTTGTGTTTGTTTCATATATAGAATGCATGTTCTACCATAAACATCTTGAAGGATACACATCAATGTTAAACACATAAATGCACTAGTATGAAAAAGGAAAATGTATATAACGAAAACATATAAATGCACTAGTATGAAAAAGGAAAAGGTATATAACGAGAACATATAAATGCACTAGTATGAAAAAGGAAAAGGTATATAACGAAAATATAAATGCACTAGTATGAAAAAGGAAAAGGTATATAACGAAAACATATAAATGCACTAGTATGAAAAAGGAAAAGGTATATAACGAACACATATAAATGCACTAGTATGAAAAAGGAAAAGGTATATAACGAACACATATAAATGCACTAGTATGAAAAAGGAAAAGGTATATAACGAAAACATATAAATGCACTAGTATGAAAAAGGAAAAGGTATATAACGAAAACATATAAATGCACTAGTATAGAAAAGGAAAAGGTATATAACGAAAACATATAAATGCACTAGTATAGAAAAGGAAAAGGTATATATCGAAAGAACAAACCCCAGGTAAATAATTATAGATAAATCATACAGACTTATTTTTATAAAACACAAAAAAAGTTCTCAAGAGGAACTTGATTAACAAAACGTTTGTTAAAAGATTATGATGATTATGAATCAAATCACACAACAAAAACGACACTACTGCCTATTGCGTCTTCTTGCTTTGATCACCCCTCGTTGACAATATAATGGAATTTAATGCGACTGTCTTACAAGTGGGGGGTTCAGCTATCTATATGACCAGCTTTGGTCAACTATCTTCTACAGAAGAAAATGCCTGTATCAAGTTAGGAATATGTAATTGTTATACATTTTTTTATAATGTGTTTCAGATTTTGATTTTGCCATTTGAATTTTCCTCGGAGTTCGATATTTTTGTTATTTTTCATTTTTACTTCTAGAAAATAAATGACATAAACTGTTAAGTGAATGTCCAACGCATTGACTCAAACATTCATATTGCGTTTATTGTGAACTTAAATAGAATATATGAAAATATGTTTTTAATATATGGACAAATGCACGGGTTTAACATGACAAAAGGAGTAACAATAAGTTTCATGCAATAAAACTAAATATATTTGCACTATTTAAAAAAAAATTATGCAGCATTTTCTTTGTTACAAAAATAGAAACACATGGCATGAGAAAAGTTTTATTCTGTTCAGTACCATTGACAACATTTAACATGACGTTTGATTGCATATTTTCATAAATGATTTACCTGAAATTTTTGATTCTAGCTGTTGCCCAGTTTTATTAAACAACAGTACCCTTAACTGTTTAATGTATGCAGATGACCTCATTATGATTTCTGAAACTTCATCTGGATTACAAAATTGTTTAGATAATTTATTGGATTATTGTAATAAATGGGGACTAGAAATTAACATGAAAAAAACAAAAGTATTAATTTTTAATAACACAGGAAGAATATCAAAGGAAAACTTCACATTTAATGGTCAGCTTATTAAGGGACCGTTCAATATTTACCAGATGGATGGGCCGGTGCATTCTTAATATTGTTTCATTAAAAAAGTTAACGCCCATCCTTTTAAATTCTGAAAAAAAGTCCTTGCCCATCTAAAAATTTCTATAAAAAAAGTCCTTGCCCCTCTAAAACTATAAGACAATCAAAAATGATTGAGGTTCTTTTTCTATTTTAAAGTTTTTAAAATTTTATGTCTTGAAATCGAAGAATAGACTTTGGTGTTAATACAAAATTTAAAATGTGCTAGTTAATTCCATATATATATCACTACAAACTCCTCAGAGTCTGAATTGACCAGTTTTTGTTCTCGACCAGTAAAATCGAGCACACATTTTACTCGACTAGTCTCGACATTGTCTCGACTGTACTTAACTGTACTTAAGTGTACTCGACTAGGTCTCGACTTTACTTAATTAGTCTGATTCAGTACTTGATGATCTTTGTGTAGTCTGAAATGGTCTTGACCAAGGCTCGACCTGTCTCGACCTGTCTTGACTAGTCTCGACCTGTCTCGACTAGTCTCGACCTGTCTCGACTAGTCTCGACTCAGTCTCAACCAGTCTCGACTCAGTCTCAACCAGTCTCGACCTGTCTCGACTAGTCTTGACCTTCAAATTTAGTTTTGACTGGTGTAAATCAGCCCCATCTAACTAAATTAAATATTGATCTTACAAAATTCAAGCTTATTAGGTAGTTTGATTTATTGCTGTGAAATGAAAGAATTTAATTTTACAATATGTAAAAAAAAAATTATTATATAAAAATTCAGATAGGCATCTTTAATTTTTTTTATAACTTTTTCAAATCAACTTGGATTTTCATCAAACTATGCAGATATCTTAAATATATATCAAGCTTATTGAATCCCATTTCATTTAGTTTTTTGTTGTATTGCTGTAAAATTTAAGAATTAAAGTAATTTTGGTAAAAAAAGGCTAGGATTTGCAATTCGGACAAAATAGAGATAGTACACTTTAATTTTTTTAATAACTTTTTCAAATCAACTTGGATTTTCATCAAACTATGCAGCTATCTTACATATATATCAAGCTTACTGAATCCCATTTCATTTAGTTTTTTGTTGTATTGCTGTAAAAATTTAAGAATTAAAGTAATCTTGGTATAAAAAGCTAGGATTTGCAATTCGGACAAATTAGAGATAGTACACTTTAATTTTTTTTATAACTTTTTCAAATCAACTTGGATTTGCATCAAACTATGCAGCTATCTTACATATATATCAAGCTTACTGAATCCCATTTCATTTAGTTTTTTGTTGTATTGCTGTAAAATTTAAGAATTAAAGTAATCTTGGTATAAAAAGCTAGGATTTGCGATTCGGACAAAATAGAGATAGTACACTAATTTTTTTAATAACTTTTTCAAATCAACTTGGATTTTCACCACACTATGCAGCTATCTTACATATATATCAAGCTTACTGAATCCCATTTCATTTAGTTTTTTGTTGTATTGCTGTAAAAATTTAAGAATTAAAGTAATCTTGGTATTAAAAGCTAGGATTTGCAATTCGAACAAAATAGAGATAGTACACTTTAATTTTTTTAATAACTTTTCCAAATCAACTTGGATTTGCATCAAACTATGCAGTTATCTTACATATATATCAAGCTTACTGAATCCCATTTCATTTAGTTTTTTGTTGTATTGCTGTAAAATTTAAGAATTAAAGTAATCTTGGTAAAAAAAAAGGCTAGGATTTGCAATTCGAGCAAAATAGAGATAGTACACCTTAATTTTTTTAATAATTTTTTCAAATCAACTTGGATTTTCATCAAACTATGCAGTTATCTTACATATATATCAAGCTTACTGAATCCCATTTCATTTAGTTTTTTGTTGTATTGCTGTAAAATTTAAGAATTAAAGTAATCTTGGTAAAAAAAAAGGCTAGGATTTGCAATTCGGACAAAATAGAGATAGTACACCTTAATTTTTTTAATAATTTTTTCAAATCAACTTGGATTTTCATCAAACTATGCAGTTATCTTACATATATATCAAGCTTACTAAATCCCAGGTCATTTTGTGTTTGTTGTATTGCTGTCAAATTTAAGAATTAAATTAATCTAGGTCAAAAAAGCTAGAATTTGCAGTTCGAACAAAATAGAGATACAGTCCTTGGATGGTGTAAACTTCCCACTAACACCATACACCATTACACCATACACCATACACCATTACACCATACACCTTGTACCATTACACCATACACGTTACACCTTTGCACCATACACCTTACACATCACACCATACACCATTCCCCATTCTATCTACACGATCCGAAATTACCCATATTGCAATTAAATTTTAAATATTAAGTTTTTTATTATGTTGATGCTTACAATCCGAAAAAATGAAATTAAAAAAAACTTCGTTTGCAACCAATGAAAGGTCGTACACTATCATTCACACCATTCCCGATCGCACGTTACACAATCACACCATTCCTCATACACCATTACACCATTTCCCTTACACCATACACCATAGCACCATACACCTTACACCATTGCACCATATGCCATACACCATTACATCATACACGTTGTTTTGGGAAGTTTACACCATCCAAGGGCTGTAGTACACTTTAATTTTTTTTATAACTTTTTAAATTCAACTTGGATTTTATTGAAAGTATATAGCTATCTTGGTGATGTATTCTTCTTACTGAATTCCAGGTTGTTATAAAGTTTGTTGTATTGCTGTCAAATTTAAGAATTAATTTAATCTAGGTAAAAAAAAAAGCTAGGATTTGCAGTTTTGACAAAATAGAGATGGTACACTTTAATTTTTTTCATAACTTTTTCAAATCAACTTAGATTTTCATCGAACTCTACAAATATCTTTGCAATATATTGATCTTACTGAATCATAGGTTGTTATTTTGTTTGGTGTATTTCTGTCAAATTTAAGAATTTAGAATTTAAAAAGCTACGATATTAGAAATATATCTTTTCTCATAATTTGGGAAAAAGTATATATAAAATATTAATATAATTCCTTTAATGTTTTATTCCTTTTGATATACACTATATAAATATATCAAAAAGGGATGAAACATTAGAAATTATTAAAATAGTTCTTCTGATTTGTGGGGATTTATAAAGCAATACCTTCTGCTTGGGGCAAACTTATTAAAAAGATCACATCTACCAGAGAGTTTTAAATTCTAAATAACATTTATTCAAAGTTGTAACATCCTGTTAAATCTAAATCGCAGGGCTTTTAATTCACTAGATAAGTAATACACGAGTTTAAGAAAAGTAGGGCTTTCTTTTTACCTGTAAAACTCACGTGTACTGATGTAATTAAATCATGTATAGTGTCATGTCATTAAATTTGACAAAAAAATATTTTAAAACTTCATAACAACCTGGGATTTAGTAAGATCACCAAGGTAGCTATATAGTTTTAATAAAATCCAAGTTGATTTGAAAAAGTTATTAAAAAGCTTAAAGTGTACTATCTCTATTTTGTTCGAACTGCAAATTCTAGCTTTTTTTACCTAGATTAATTTAATTCTTAAATTTTTACAGCAATACAACAAAAAACTAAATGAAATGGGATTCAGTAAGCTTGATATATATGTAAGATAGCTGCATAGTTTGGTGAAAATCCAAGTTGATTTGAAAAAGTTATTAAAAAAATTAAAGTGTACTATCTCTATTTTGTCCGAATTGCAAATCCTAGCAAATTTTACAGCAATACAACTAAAAACTAAATGAAATGGGATTCAGTAAGCTTGATATATATGTAAGATAACTGCATAGTTTGATGCAAATCCAAGTTGATTTGAAAAAGTTATTAAAAAAATTAAAGTGTACTATCTCTATTTTGTCCGAATTGCAAATCCTAGCTTTTTATACCAAGATTACTTTAATTCTTAAATTTTACAGCAATACAACAAAAAACTAAATGAAATGGGATTCAGTAAGCTTGATATATATGTAAGATAACTGCATAGTTTGATGCAAATCCAAGTTGATTTGGAAAAGTTATTAAAAAAATTAAAGTGTACTATCTCTATTTTGTCCGAATTGCAAATCCTAGCTTTTTATACCAAAATTACTTTAATTCTTAAATTTTACAGTAATACAACAAAAAACTAAATGAAATGGGATTCAATAAGCTTGATATATATCTAAGATATCTGCATAGTTTGATGAAAATCCAAGTTGATTTGAAAAAGTTATAAAAAAAATTAAAGATGCCTATCTGAATTTTTATATAATAATTTTTTTTTTACATATTGTAAAATTAAATTCTTTCATTTCACAGCATTAATCCACAAAACTTGTCCCACCCAGATCCTCCCTTATTTGATGTTGAATATTAAGGCCAGTGGTACCAATAACCAGGTTGCTATCCCTTTGGTGCCCAAACCTAATGCTGAAGAGTTACAATGCAGGTAGGCACTTGATTTACACTAATCAGAGTTAAGTAACGGGACCAAGACATAAGCTAACTGGTTATTGTATTAAGTACAAATTGAACAAACACAGGTTTGGGAGAAGAATCACAGTTTAATATTTTCTTTGCATATCAATACGCAATAAACATATTTACAAAGAAAGCAAAATCAAATTGAAAAACTGTGGTACTCCATACAAGAAGTACATAAAAACTGTGAGTTCTTTGAAACATTACTACTCTACTAATTAAACAATATAAAATATGCATAGATTCTACAAGTGCAACAAGATCTTATGTATATAGCAAATAACAATAAATGTCCACTAGGGAGTGGTGGGTGGGAAGAAATTATTTTCCCGAAAATTATAAAATGACTGCTACAAGCAAGCGTTGCATTAAGAATAATTATGATTGCGCGTTTAAAACAAAAGCTCTGCTAACAAGCGCTGATTGGTTAATTCAAACTTCATAAGCAATCTCATTGGTTAATTAGTATGATCTCGCAAAACAATTAGTAAACGAGAGGCACATGCAGAAGTGACTGGGAAACCCCCTTGCTGATTGGATAATAATCTTACAGGTCAAGGCCCCTGCATAACATGTGTACAGCATTCCAAAACGTATAGTATCTTAATAATCTATTTATATAAAATAGTTCCAATAAATCAAACTACCTAATAAGCTTGAATTTTGTAAGATCAATATTTAATTTAGTTAGATGGGCTGATTTACACCAGTCAAAACTAAATTTGAAGGTCAAGACTAGTCGAGACAGGTCGAGACTGGTTGAGACTAGTCGAGACTAGTCAAGACAGGTCGAGACAGGTCGAGCCTTGGTCAAGACCATTTCAGACTACACAAAGATCATCAAGTACTGAATCAGATTAATTAAGTAAAGTCGAGACCTAGTCGAGTACACTTAAGTACAGTTAAGTACAGTCGAGACAATGTCGAGACTAGTCGAGTAAAATGTGTGCTCGATTTTACTGGTCGAGCACAAAAACTGGTCAATTCAGACTCTGAGGAGTTTGTAGTGTATGTATACATTTAGTTCAAATATGAATTATCTGTTCTACTTTTGGAAAAAGAAATTATGGTCCTTTTAAGCAAATATAGGCAGGCATGTTTTTGAATTTGATGCAGCCTTTTTCGCCTATGAACTAATTCCTAAATTTGACAACTGAACACCAAACTATCAAACAACCTGGCATTCTGTAAGATTAATATATAAATGAGAAAGCTGTATAGTTATATGAAAATCTAAGTTGATTTGAAAAAGTTAAAAAAAAAATTAAAGGTGACCATCCAAATTTGGTCTAAACTTAAAATTGCAGCTTTTTTTTAAGCTATTAACTAAATCCATAAAAATGAAAGCAAAAAAACAAAGTACTAAACAGCCTGGCATTCAGTAAGATCAATATAAAAATGATATAGCAGTAGAGTTTTATGAAAATGCAAGTTGATTTGAAAAAGTTATGAACAAATTTAAAGATGACTATCTTGAAATAACCTAAAACTGAAAATTTTAGCTTTTTCTTAAACCTTTTTATTAAATCCATAAGAATGACAGCAACGCACCAAACTACCAAACAACTTGGCATTTTATTAGATCAATATATAAATGAAATAGCTGTAAAGTTTTATGAAAATCCATGTTGATTTGAAAAAGTTATAAAAAAATTTAAAGATGACTACCTGGATTTAGCCTAAACTGAAAATTTGAGCTTTTTCTTAAACCTTTTTTTATTAAATCCATAAGAATGACAACAACACACCAAACTACTAAACAACTTGGCATTTTATTAGATCAATATATAAATGAAATAGCTGTATAGTTTTATGGAAATCAATGTTGATTTGAAAAAGTTATAAAATAAATTAAATATGACTATCTAGATTAAGCCTAAACTTAAAATTCTAGATTTCTTTTACCTATTTATAAAATCAATAAAAATGACAGCAATACACCAAAGTACCAAACAAACTGGCTTTCTGTAAGGTCAATATATAAATGAAATAGCTGTATAGTTTTATGAAAATCCATGTTGATTTAAAAAAGTTATAAAAAAAATTAAAGATGACTATCTAGATTCAGCCTTAACTTAAAACTCTAGATTTTTTTACCTATTTATAAAATCCATAAAAATGACAGCAATACATCAAAGTATCAAACAAACTGGCTTTCTGTAAGATCAATATATAACTGAAATAGCTCTTCAGTTTTATGAAAATCCAGTTGATTTGAAAAAGTTATAAAAAAAATTAAAGTTGACTATCTGAATTTAGCCTAAAATGAAAATTTGAGCTTTTTTTCTTACCTATTAATTAAATCCATAAATTTAACAGCAAAACACCTAACTACCAAACAACCTGGTTTCCTATAAGATCAATATATTAATGAGTTAGCTGTAAAGTTTTATGAAAATCCAAGTTGATTTGAAAAAGTTACAAAAAAAATTAAAGTTGACTATCTGAATTTATCCATTACTAAAAATTTGAGCTTTTTTTCTTACCTATTAATTAAATCCACAAATTTAACAGCAAAACACCAAACTATCAAACAACTTGGTATTCTATAAGGTCAAAATAATTTATAAGATAGTCCGAACAGAAAATTCTAGCTTTTTTATTCCTTAATTAAATCCTTAAAGTTGACAGAAATGAACCAAGCTACCAGTTTTTGAGACATGTTTTGAGAGCCCGCAAAAGAAATTTCCTACACACCGATAAAATTGATAGAAAATTTTCCTATAAAATATGTTCTGGCCCATCCACTAAATATTTTAAAAAAAGTTCTCGCCCATCCAAATATTTCCACAAAAAAAGTGCTTGCCCCGCCCCATTTTGCACCGGCCCATCCATCTGATAAATATTGAACGGTCCCTAATAATGAGAAAAAATATAATTATCTTGGCATGATATTCACTGTATCTGGCAGATTTACAGATGCTAAGTTTAATCTTTATAATAAAGCATTAAAAGCCTTTTGTAAATTAAAAAGATATTTCAACCATTTTAAACCTAATATTAAAACACTTTTACATCTTTTTGACCACATACTGAAGCCAATTTTGTTATATGGCTCAGAAATTTGGGGCCAATTCTCTCCAAAAAAGTTACAATCAAAAGAAGACAACTATTTTTTCCAAATGTGAAAAGATCTAGTTATCGAAAAATTACATGTTAAATTTTGTAAATATTCTCTACAGGTACCTAGAAGATCAACTAACCTAGCAGTGATGGGAGAGTTGGGGCGCTACCTCCTATCTCTTGAGTTTATTCTTAATATGACTAAATTTTGGCTCAGACTCAAAGAACAAAATAACTCCCTCATTAAAGAAGCATTTGAAGAGTCCAAAATTTTATCTAAAACATGTAAAGACAATGGTTGGGAAGCATTTACTCATTATTTAAATATCTTAATTTAACCCCGAATATTTGTTAAATCACAAATCTCATATACAGTCAATTATCAAACTTTGTACCCCACCCCCTTTTTTTGACTTTCAAACTTTAATATCTGGGCGTCACTGGTAATTCTTGTTTGGACGAGGCGCATTTTTGACGTAATGAATTTTAAACCTGATGCCTTTTGTTATCTGTTGTTCGTGTGTTTCTTTGCCTAATACGTTCTCCTATTTGTTTGTATTATGGTCCTGTATTATTATGTTGTCATTTTGATGTTATATTTAACAATGCCATCAAAGTGCGAGGTTTGGCATGCCATAAAACCAGGTTCAACCCACCATTTTTTTCTTTAAAAATGTCCTGTACCAAGTCAGGAAAATGGCCATTGTTATATCATAGTTCGTTTCTGTGTGTGTGACATTTTTGCGTTGTGTTTCCGTTGTATCGTTTGTTTTCTCCTATACTTGAGTGTACTATAAGACGTGTCACGGTACTTTTCTATCCCAAATTCATGTATTTGGTTTTGATGTTATATTGGTTATTCTCATCGGATTTTGTCTAATGCTTAGTCCGTTGCTGTGTGTGTTACATTTGAATGTTGTGTCGTTGTTATTCTCTAATATTTAATGCGTTTCCCTCAGTTTTAGTTTGTTACCCCGATTTTGTTTTTTGTCCATAGATTTATGAGTTTTGAACAGCGGTATACTAATGTTGCCTTTATTTATCATTAGAAAACTCCGAATTAAATATGATGAAATTTGGCTTAACCAACTAAATAATGACAAACTTGGCATGGTGCAAGGAAATAAATTAAGGACCTATAGACTATTTAAAAATAATATAGGCCTTGAAAAATATTTATTGTTAAATAATTGTAAAACATTAAATGAGTTAACCAAATTTAGAATTAGTGCCCATGAACTTGAAATAGAAAAGGGCAGACATAAAGGAATACCCCCAAATAAAAGATTTTGTAAATTATGTAATAATGACATTGTTGAGGATGAAATTCATTTTCTTCTTCAATGTCCATCACTTAAAAGTGAAAGGTTCAGTTTTATTTTAGATTTATCCTCTAAATTTACTAATTTAAACACTTTAAATGACCAATCTAAATTTCTATGGTTGATGTCAAATAAAGATCCATTTGTTAATAACATAATGATTAAATTAATAGATAGTTTAATAAAAACTAGAAGAGTAAAATTAAGTATTAATACATGAGTAGCCCACACCTCTTCTTCTAATTACAAAACGGTACTGATTGTGTTCACTCACTCACTATCTTTGAGAATATATACTGTGTTTGTTGTCTCCCTTCTCCTATATAGTTTCAGTTTTATAATATTGTCATGTATTGTAATTTCAATGAAAAATATCACCACAATTATTTGTAAACTTTAATTTAAACTGTAATTGTACTGCTCCTCGGGGCGTCTTGATTGACAAATAAAAAATTGTTGTTGTTGTTGTTGTTATAAGAAATAATCATTACTGGAGGTTGTTAAACCAATAAAATGTTCAACTTTTTGACATATGGAAAAGCTTTAGTAATTATGTTACATCAAGTTTCTAAAATAGTCTTTAGAACACAAAATAAAAAAATAATGGTGCTTTGAAACACCCAAGATATATTTTCATGACCCAGATTTTTTTTACTGCAATGAAATGTAGGATATTTTTTTCGACACTTTTGCGTATGCAACCGGATGTGACGGATATAACGTATTATGATTTGGTGGTATTAAACCTAAATCAATTTGAATAATTATTTCATTTAAAAAAATATATTACAAAATATGGTTTTATTGTATTGGTTAATTTTTTTTTATAATCTTAACTTGTTGATTTAATTAAGGCCACGCTGATAAAACTTAGGTAATTAAACTTGCACAGAAGTATTTTATTCGTCGTACCGCAATCACATAGAAGTTTATCTTGTCACTTACGGTATTCCTGTGGGGATGTACAATATTTCGTGATCGTAAATCATTTCATCTTATAATGCAATTATTAATGTTTCTCTCCATAAAAACAGACGAACTAAACAACAAACTGCAAGTTCCAAAAAATTATGAAACACTTGTACAATTACATGTAAATCTAAATATTATACTAAAATTTAAAGTTAGTACACCAAACAATGATAAACAAACCTATACATGTTATGATGAAATTTGTTAAAACTAGCCATAGTTAATATGGCACCCCATCCAGCACCAGACGAAAAGAAAATCTGTACAGCAGCCTCACCCCAGACCTATGCAAAAACAAAACTGGTATATAAATAAATTGATGACATTAAATAGCAAAAAGTGAAATCCCCAAAATGATGAACTCAAAACGGAAAGTCCCTTATCAAATGGCAAAACTAAAAGCTCAAACACATCAAACAAATGGATAACAACTGTACAATATGTTGCCAAATGTGAAAATCGAAAAAATTTGCGGTTGTTTATGGAATAAATGTAAATTCGTGTGGTTGTTAATGTCGTTATGTTGCTGACACATTAGTGACATACGTTTACCACATATTTTTGTTTTTTTCGTTTAAGGGTAGATTGAGTTCTATAAAAAAATATTATTGGTAAGAAATTTATCATATTAATGATGTTCTACTATTGCATGGATAAATTGAATAACATTTATCAACGAATTGCGTCTTAAATATGAAAAGTCCTTCCTGACAAATAGTAAACGTACCTTTGTTGAAAGCAAATTATGCCATTTTGGAATTATAAAGAATTTAATGCCTTCTATAGCACCAGGTAAGGTGACTGCTCTGACTAGAAATATAATCAGCACAATGTATGGGAATGTAACGGTGACATATACAATCTGAAATAGATAGTGTCATATATTTTGATGTAATCGTGTTATAAGTATAATGGATTACAAATCCGTGATCCATTTAAACCTATCCAAAGTGGAAAAAAGTAACATAACAAAAAATACAGAACTCCAAGAAAAATTCTAAACGGAAAGTCTCTAAGCAAATGGCAAGTTCAAAAGCTCAAACACATCACACAAATGGATTACAACTGTCATATTCCTGACTTGGTCAAGGCATTTTTTTGTATGTAAAAAATGTAGATTCAACCTCATGCAAGTATGTCATCATAGATTAACCACGAGGCATATAGACAAAGCACATTTGCAAAAAGATAATAAAAATCTATATGAAGTATTGTTAAATATTACAATTTTTTTTTTTAAACTTTACAAATAAACTCACTCATCATAGATACCAGGACTCAATTTAGTATATACGCCAGACGCACGTGTCGTCTACAAAAGATTCATCAGTGACGCTCGAATCCAAAAAAGTTAAAAAGGCCACACAAAGTACGAAGTTAAAGAGCATTGAGGACCAAAATTCATAAAAGTTTTGCAAAATACAGCTTAGGTAATCTATGCCTGAAGTAGAAAAATTTCTAAGTTTACCTTTTCCCCGAGATGTACCGACAAGCTTCATTACACGGGTGTACACGTCACTGTTGTAATAAACGCACTATAACGTTGCTTAATATACGTAGTCGCAAATCACTGTTAAATTAGTAATTCATCGTTTTTATGTGTATTATTGCCAATAACATAACACAGCAAACGATGAAACTAAACTTCATTACCAAAGCATAAAACTATTTAGCTGAATTTGGCAAAACCTTAAGAATTTTCGGTCCTCAATGCTCTTCAACTTAGTACTTTATTTGGTCTTTTTAACTTATTTTGATATTTACGCGTCACTGATGAGTCTTTTGTAGACGTAACGCGCGTCTGGCGTAGAAATAAAATGTTAATCCTGGTATCTATAATGGTTTTTTTGAGCGACAAAAAGGTTCGAATAAAGTTTGAATAATACACATGATGTGATTAAAACCAGAACTAATCAAATCATTCGAACTGTACGTTCTTTGTAATTTGATGACGATTTTTGATACATGTATAGCCCTGCCGTTAATAAAATAACAGGTTGCTGAAATTTATACGTCTTCATCTTTTAAATTAGAAATGGTTATATATGGATTAAACCCTTAACGTTTCAATATGTATTGAGAGTTGTATTTTAATTAAAAATTCCAAACCTTTCCAGATGACTTTATTCCATTGAATAGACAAAGGAATACCAGAACCCATGCTGCAAATAGACATGCTAGAAGCTCTAGTCTTATGCCGCCCACGTCTTCAATCCCTGAAGTTATCTGGAGTACGTTATATCTGCAAAAATTATGTATGGTAATTTAAACGTTTAAGGATGAAACGAATCGTTTTTATTAATCAATGCTATTTCTTATATGAGTTTTTGATGGCTGACTTTGTTATATGTGTCTTACGCATTTTAAAGGTTGTATAGTGACCTACAATTCGTTGCATTAGTAAGAAATTCTTTTGCGTATATATATAAATAGATCACTAAACGAAAGCGTCTCTTTTTTTTTAACTGTTTTCATAAAAAAAAAGTAAAATCACAAAAATACTGAACTTAGAGGAAAATCAATTCGGAAAGTCCATAATCACATGGCAAAATCAAATAACAAAACGCATCAAAAACAAATGGACAAGAACTGTCATATTCCTGACTTGGTACAGGTATTTTCAAATGTAGAAAATGGTGGATTAAACCTGGTTTTATAGCGCTAACCCTCTCACTTTGATGACAGTCTCATCAAATTCCGTTATATTTACATTGATGCGTTAACTAAACAGACACAATTAATAAAATAGTGAAAATATGGGTACATCAGTCATCATCGTATAACAATTTTAAAAGGAATATAAAATACATATTAATTTGGTGATGTATAATGGTTTTGTATACTATGGTTAGGATTGTCTATTCATTTAATGGAACACGTCAGTCATTTAAAGGCTGCGGTGATAGTAGGCTTCATTGTAAATGAAAGAGAGACGAAAGATACCAAAGGGACAGTCAAAATCACAATTCTAAAACAAACTGACAACGCCATGGCTAAAAATGAAAAAGACAAACAAACAACAGCACACACGACACAACATAGAAAACTAAAGAATAAACAACACGAACCCCACCAAACTTACATGAATCATTCATAAATTGGATTTTAATATTAAGTTACAGAAAGAGTGGCTCTAACGGCATATATATCATTTACCTTTCCAGAGTATCTGATTGTTTTGTCTTTGTTTTATGAATTCCTGTAGCTTAAAACTTGTGTTTATGTTTGAAAATTTGTGAAAAATCGGAAATATTTGTGTCCGAACTCTTTACCTTTATTCATAGTGTTATTCTACAATTTTATTTCACATAAAACAATGTTTGTTGTCTTGTCATCATATCTTGTTGCACAAAAACACAAAAAAAACTTCGGGCTGTAATAATGATGACCTTAGTTTGACGTCAGAAAACATGAAGCAAAGACTAGTATTTAAAAGAAATGCATAAATGCTTACTTCCAATATTCCTCGCTTGGAGTCATTTTGGTTAAATTTGTGTTCATAGACCAATTGGCTTCTTTTGATACATTTGAAAGGGACGCATTGTGTCTGGAATTATCTGAGCAATTGTCTGTATTCCATTCATTATTGCAGTGACTCCATGGTAATATTGATGTCATTGACTGATACAGGAAGTAAATAGTCCATGTCATAAATATGTTGCAGTATACACAGAATATTGTTGAAACAAGTAGTGCTCCGTAACCAACACCTAGAATTACAGTTATAAATGAGATATAACAAGTTTAATGACGGTATACACAGAATATTGCTGAAACAAGTAGTGCTCCGTAACCAACACCTAGAATTACAGTTATAAATGAGATATAACAAGTTTAATGACGGTATACACAGAATATTGCTGAAACAAGTAGTGCTCCGTAACCAACACCTAGAATTACAGTTATAAATGAGATATAACAAGTTTAATGACGGTTTACACAGAATATTGCTGAAACAAGAAGTGCTCCGTAACCAACGCATAGAATTACAGTTATAAATGAGATATAACAAGTTTAATGACGGTATACACAGAATATTGCTGAAACAAGTAGTGCTCCGTAACCAACACCTAGAATTACAGTTCTAAATGAGACATAACAAGTTTAATGACGGTATACACAGAATATTACTGAAACAAGAAGTGCTCTGTAACCAACACCTAGAATTACACTGAGTTATAAATGAGATATAACAAGTTTAATAACGGTATATACAGAATATTGCTGAAACAAGTACAATGTAGTGCTCCGTAACAAACGCCTAGAATTACAGTTATAAATGATATATAACAAGTTAAATAATGGTGAAGACATAATACTGCTTAAACAAGTAGTCTTCCGTAATCATCGCCTAGAATTACAATTATAAATCAGATATAACAAGTTAAATAACGGTAAAGACATAATACTGCTGAAACAAGTTGTGCTCCGAAACCAATATCTAAATTATAGTTAAAAATAAGATATAAAAAGTTAAAAAAAAAAGATTTACACAGAATATTGCTGAAATAAGTAGTGCTCCGTAACCAACGCATAGACTAACAGTTATAAATGCGATACAACAAGTTAAATGACGGTATACACAGAATATTACTGAAACAAGAAGTGCTTTGTAACCAAAACCTAGAAATAAAGTTATAAATAAGATATAACAAGTTAAATCACGGTTTACACAGAATATTGCTGAAATAAGTAGTGCTCCGTAACCAACGCATAGACTAACAGTTATAAATGCGATACAACAACTTAAATAACGGTATACACAGAGTATTGCTGAAATAAGTAGTGCTGGGCCGTAACCAACACCTAGAATTAGTTATATATGAGATATAACAAGTTAAATCACGGTTTACAAAGAATACTGCTGAAATAAGTAGTGGTGGGCCGTAACCAAAACCTAGAATTACAGTTATAAATGAGATATAGCAAGTTAAACTAGCTGTCAAATACATGTTCACTGATTTTAATCAAATTCTCAAATTTTATTTATAACAATGTAGAACATTTATCTAAACTATTAAAAGTCTAAAATAAACAATAAACAGGGCATGAAAATACGAAGCTTCGTTTCGTGTGTATTTCAGTCTATACGTAATCTAATTAACCACCGAGTTGACCTCTAAAGTCATCCGATTACCATATAAGCGATGTAAACATAAACATAGATATAAATAGATTAAGCAAACTCGTGCTGTTGGATTTTCTAGGTCTGTTTAACGTTATATTATAGATAAAAAATAAATGTTTATTATCGTTTTTACCTTTATAAGAATGATTTTTTTCGTGGATCGAATCAGTCAATCATATCATTTACCTTTGCTTTACATTTAATGTTGACATTATTTTCCTTTTAATAACTTTACACATATAATTCACGTGTTATCCATCTCAAGCTAAGGGGTTAAAATTCACATGAATACGGATTGCAAGTGAATAATTCATAATCAATGTGTTTTAGCTTATTTTGACAAAATTGAACCATGCTGGCTACTTAGAGCGAATAATTATTTCACTATTTTTATTTCATTAATGATTGAGGAAAAATAATAGTAAATTATATTTTTTATATATCTCGTAGCTAGTGCCCCTTTCATCGACATCTAGAATAACAGACAGTAATAAATGAAAATAGTTTAAAAAGGGGACAAAAAAAAGAGAACATGGTCTTATTTAGTGATGACAAATCATGAAAGTCAATTTCTTCAGCATCAGTTTAAAATTAAGATAAACAAATATAAAAATATATGGGTATGGTTGGACAAATCTGAGTACTTACAACAGTGTATATACTGAACCACATAAATATTTTAAAATGTCAGGAAATTCTATTTTTTTTTTCATAAACCTTTTCTCTAAAAGCAAACTGTCAAATAGACTTATTACTTATAACAGGGTTTCTTCTACAAATAGTGACTTGGATGGATAGTTGTCTCATTGGCACTCATACCACATCTTCTTATATCTATTTTAGAATCTCGGTGGTTGAGTGATCTAAGTACAGTAACTGCATCACTAGCATCTCAACAATGAGGTTGTGGGTTAACTCCACGTTGAAAGTTAGACTCCAATCTTAATTTGACAGTTTTCGTGCCAGAGGTCGGTGGTCCATAAACACAAATTAACCAATCAGTAAAGCAATCAATCAAGCAGACTATGAAAAATTGCATCAGTCAATTCCGTAGAAGTGACTGTAAAAAAGGTATGAAGGCGTATTTGGGCAAAATGAAAAAAAGTAAAGAACAGTTCATATTTTTGTCTATATTTTAAGGCATAAATTAATCATGAATTTGTCCCCACCGTTGAAGTTGCAAATTACAATATAAGAATTATGGTAACAAAAAATACCAACGGAAACGGAAAAAAACCCAGAAGATATATAAACAAGAATGTGTCCCCAGTACACGGATGCCCCATCCACACTATCATTTTCTATTTTCAGTGGACCGTGAAAATAGGATAAAATCTCTAATTTAGCATTAAAATTAGAAAGGTCATATCATAGGGAACATGTTTACTAAGTTTCAAGTTGATTGGACTTACTTCAACTTCATCAAAAACTACCTCGACCAAAAACTTTAACCTGAAGCGGGACGAACAGACGGACGAACGGATGCATAGACCAGAAAACATTATGCCCATAAATGGAGCATAAAAATAATCAACTTACCTTTCATCAGTGGACATATTTTCCAAACTGCAAGTGTACTGCTACTAGAGAACTGGGCAATCGCATATTCTAGGAAAAATATAGGAACAGCTCCTACGACCATGAATAACAGGTAGGGAATTAAGAAGGCGCCTGTAAATAGATAGATAATTAAATAAGTCGGCGTTCTATCAACAAATGGTAAAAAAAAAACAGAAATAATCCGATTACTTTATTATACAAATGCAAACAACATTTAAGGGTTGATTCGTTTCTATAACTGTATAATCTAACGATGAATTTCTATTTTATTTAAAAGAGGGACGAAAGATACCAAAGGGACAGTCAAACTCATAATTCTAAAACAAACTGACAACGCCATGGCTAAAAATGAAAAGGACAAACAAAAAACAGCACACACGACACAACACAGAAAACTAAAGAATAAACAACACGAACCCCACCAAAAAACTATTTAACAGTCCTGTCATGTTCTGCTCTTAATCTCGGTCGACCCATTTTTAGAACGTACCTACATTTATTTGATGCATCGGTAATATGTTCTCCACCTGAATACGCGTTGGAAAATTTGCAACTGGGCATTAATTTAACAAATATCAAGCTATCAATCAGTTATTGTGAGTAAACGAGTGAGTGGAACAAACATTTGGATTCGTGCTATGAACATTACGTTGATGATATTCACTATTAATTTTCATTTTTGAATGGGGTAAGTATTTTATTTCACCCCTGACTCTGCAAACCGAACATTTCATTCAGTATTGATATTTGCCTCTTTTCAGCTTAAACAGAAAAATGGTGCCATTAATGTTCGCCTCGGAATGAACAAATGCATCTGAAAGAATATGACACACCCTCTTATAAACTGTTTTTACTTGATACAGGTATATTTTTATCAAAATTTGACAAGAAATTGTTTTTGATCTCACAATGCGACCAAACAATTCTATTCATTCCTTGAATTTGAAGGCGAGCAATAACCAATTGAAACAGTGCAAATTGGAATGATTGATATCATTACAAACAATATACGAAAGCTTTATAATTGTTAACCTACCTCCACCATTTTTATAACATAGATATGGAAACCTCCATATGTTGCCTATTCCTACTGAATACCCTATACAGGACAGGATAAAATCAAGGCGTCCAGACCAATTCTCTCGGCCCTCATTCTGTTTTTGTGATGCTTTTTCTTTTATCTTTTTAAAATATAATCAACAGTATTAGAATACAAGTAATAGCATGTAAAACAATAGTGTTGACGAAACGTGGTGCGTCTTGCGTAGAAAAGTATAATCCTGTTATCTATGATAAATTTATTCAAAACCACTGCTGAGAAAATACCACTGCCGGTTTAGCTTTCACTTCGTCGAGGGTATTACCATCCCAGTAGTCTGTACTTCGGTGTTGACATTAATTATCATTGTTTATATGGATATAATTATATTAAATTAAATGTAAGATATCTATAGTTATATTTTGAAATACCACGGATTTTCCACTCTAGTTGTATATGGCAAAACCTTTCAGATTTCGGGGTCCTCAATGTTTAACTTCTAACTTTATTTGTATATATAAAAAAAAGATGTGGTATGATTGCCAATGAGACAACTCTTCACAAGAGACCAATATGAC
This sequence comes from Mytilus galloprovincialis, assembly GCF_965363235.1. Lineage (NCBI taxonomy): Eukaryota > Metazoa > Mollusca > Bivalvia > Mytilida > Mytilidae > Mytilus > Mytilus galloprovincialis. The sequence goes on from NC_134845.1 coordinate 23,707,987, forward strand.
ACAGATATTAACAACTATAGGTCATTGGCCTTTTTAACTATTTTGAGTTGTGCGCCACTGGTGACATTTTTTTGGAGACGAAACACGCGTCCTGCGTATTTTCTTTTTAAATCAGTGGTCTATGATAAGTTTATTTGAAAGGTTTATTAATTATAAAATTTAGGTAAGCGAATGTTCTCATCAAAGAATTAACTTTAGTTAATGAATCTCAAATACATACATTTGTCTATATTAACTTTCCCATCCGACAGCAAAACGCAATAATACCCGGTCTTACTTTACAATATGAATTCAATTAAGCGTCATACTTTTAGGGCTTCTACGTGTAACATCAACAATACATATAGATTCTACTACTGCATCGATTGTGATACGATATTTATCCACTCGAGACAGTTAAATTTTCGAATTTAAAACGCGAGGCTCGCCGAGCGTTTTAAAAATTTTAAATTTAACTGTCGAGAGTTGATAAATATCGTATTACATGAGATTTGGTGGTGGAATCTGTTTCGCTAATGATTTTCAAACAATACGCAGGCAAACTTATTCCTTTTTTGCGACTGATCTGCAAAAAGATCTTTCTATGTGACGTCATCCGGGATGGTCGCCTTTTTTCATGCTGTCACAATAGGAAATTCAGAGGAAAACAAGAAAATTCGATGTCATAATCGGATTTTAACCAATGAAGAACTGAGAACAAACGAACCACGCGTTGATTAATTTTTTTCATTCAATGGGTGCAGAAAGGGATAAATTGACGAAGAATTACAGAAATCAGTGTCCTGAAATGCCATTTTCACTGTATCCTTGATGAATTTCTTATGTAGAATGATAAATAAACAGACGACAAATTCACGATTTTTTAATAAAATAAAAAATAATATACAGTATGAAATGTATTTATAAATTCATGATAAATGTATTTGATGCAGACGGGTTTTAATCGCGCCTACAGCCATCCAGGTGTAAAATTGATACACAGAAAGATAAATATTAAGAATAAGTCACGAACAGAGCGTGCAAGAGTTTTAAGAGAAGCAGGCAAGTTTCATTTGTAGAAAAATGTAAAATTGAGAAATAAAAGTACCTTTTAACATGATTTATAATGTAGTATGACTTAAAACAGATTTTGTTGTTCAGATTGTTGATGTTGAATCAAATTCCACTTTGTTGTTTTTGTGATGCGATTCATGTTTACTGTTGATGATAACAGACTTTCATTTTCCCTGTAGAGCGATTCATTTATGTTGTATTATACTATGCATTTTCACAGAAGGATTTTAATTAATTTTCATCATAAAGAGTCGTAATTTAGCCGACTCTCAAACATAATTTATGAAGTCAGAAGGATTGATCATATATGCATACTTTGTGAGTGAAAGTCTGAGGTAATATATCAATAAATTCCGTAAAAATATTAGCATTTATTGCTTTTATAGTCGATTCTATATTCTCTTAAAATTTGTTCAGACCCAGATCTATATGTAGGATTAAATATATCCTTTCCTATGACACATCATCATTGGATACATACATCTTGGACAGCTAAGGCAGCAACCATTTAATTTTCTGGTGGGGGAAAAGGGGAGGGGTTGTTGGGGCTTTTGATTTTTTTTAGAGACAATTTTTTTTTACATTGAACCAAAGTAACTTGTAATTCTTTCCAGGCAAAGTAGCTTGTATTTTTTTTTTCAAGCAAAGTAGCTTGTAATTTACTTCCAGGGCCAATAAAAAACAAATGTTTTTACGTAATGATCCAAACCTGCTAGGAGGGTTTGGGTGCACCCCCCCCCCTGAACTTTAGACGTATCATGACTCATTTTCTTCAATAAAACATTAATATAGTTCTTTTTTCCAAAAAGAAATCTGTGCCATTTCAAGTAAAGGAAGTACTTAGCTCTAAGTAAATTTTAACTCGATTATTACTTTTTTTGAGGGAAAAAAATGTATTCCACATTTACCAGCCACAAACTTTTTTTCAAAGATATCACTATATCAATATCCCCCCCCCCCCCAAAAAAAAAAAAAAAAAAACAAACAAAAAAACAAAAAAAAAACAGATAAAATCAAATGGTTGCTACCGGGAAAAAATGCAGTTTACGATTGCGGTCCAAATATACAGCTCATACTTACTTGCTTACTTTGTTTGTATTTATGTTTGCTTAGGCATTATAATTAAGAATGAGCACAGATGTATTTATACTAAAACAGCAAACAAACCAACCAAACGGTTTAACTACAAGCAATATGAAAATAGCTGTAATGGATGCATCTTGGAAAATCAAAGGGGAGTCACAAAAAGATCTTCATTTCAAAATTGATTGAGTGGTAACGTTTTCATCTCGCACAAACATGCAATTGCTTTACATTTGACGTCTGGATGGCTGCATAATCAATTTTGTAATGCCATTTTATATACATCTAATACAGTAAAGAAAGTTCGAGCAACAATCGAGTCATCTTGATATAAGTTTAAATTTCTCACAAATTGTTAACTATGTTCTCGATGTTTTACTAACGAAAGGTACAGAACCATGACGAAATACACATAAAACAAAGTATCTATAGACAAGTTGCTTTCTAAAAAAAAGAAAAGCAATACATGAACCTAAGACCGCTGACTGCCGGGTCGCCAAAAGATTGTTGCTGAATTTGTGTTTGCTTTTGAATTGAAATAATTGACTGTGAATAGAAGAAGCCAGTTGAACGTATATATTTACCGCTTCTATTTGAATAGTTATTTTAAAGCTCGACTATTTTATATATTACTTGGAAATGTACATATTTTTTCCGATTATAACCCATTGGCAAATCCTAATTTCTACTAATTGCACAAACCTATCGCAATATAAATTTATGCACTCAGTTTGCTTTATAATCTGGAATTCTGGATGCATTTATTTTATCTATCACATCTTTATATTTTGTTTCCTAAATGAATGCCTTTATATTCTCAACTCGTATTTGAAGCTGTCTTTACTCATGGTATAGATGTTGTATGCGGTTAAACCTGTGGCATGCCCGCAATTGATTGGGACCTCTTATGAAGAGACTTGTTTTGGTCTCATAAAACGTCTCAAATTTTAAGGATTTCCTGATTTTACTTAAATCAATTCAAACATTATACAGAGAAACTTAGTTTTGCCAAAGAATTTCTTAATTCAGAAGTTTATGAATACCTGTACACACTTTCAAAATAACCAATTTATATAAAAAGGTATGTAGATATAAAAAAACGCCAGACACGAGTTAAGTCTACAAAAAAAGCATCATGTCAATGTACCTCATTTATGATCTGTGTTGTACTGATGTGTACCTTCAGTATCAATGTCAATGTACCTCATTTATGATTTGTGTTGTACTGCTGTGTACCTTCAGTATCAATGTCAATGTACCTCATTGATGATCTGTGTTGTACTGATGTGTACCTTCAGTATCAATGTCAATGCACCTCATTGATGATCTGTGTTGTACTGATGTGTACCTTCAGTATCAATGTCAATGCACCTCATTGATGATCTGTGTTGTACTGATGTGTACCTTCAGTATCAATGTCAATGTACCTCATTTATGATTTGTGTTGTACTGATGTGTACCTTCAGTATCAATGTCAATGTACCTCATTTATGATTTGTTCTGTACTGATGTGTACCTTCAGTATCAATTGTCAATGTACCTTATTTATGATCTGTGTTGTACTGATGTGTACCTTCAGTATCAATGTCAATATACCTTATTTATGATCTGTGTTGTACTGATGTGTACCTTCAGTATCAATTGTCAATGTACCTCATTTATGATTTGTGTTGTACTGATAAGTACCTTCAGTATCAATGTCAATGGACCTCATTTATGATCTGTGTTGTACTGATGTGTACCTTCAGTATCAATGTCAATGTACCTCATTTATGATTTGTGCTGTACTGATGTGTACCTTCAGTATCAATTGTCAATGTACCTCATTTATGATCTGTGTTGTACTGATGTGTACCTTCAGTATCAATGTCAATGGACATCATTTATGATCTGTGTTGTACTGATGTGTACCTTCAGTATCAATGTCAATGTACTTCATTTATGATTTCTGTTGTACTGATAAGTACCTTCAGTATCAATGTCAATGGACCTCATTTATGATCTGTGTTGTACTGGTGTGTACCTTCAGTATCAATGTCAGTGTACCTCATTTATGATTTGTGTTGTACTGGTGTGTACCTTCAGTATCAATGTCAGTGTACCTCATTTATGATTTGTGTTGTACTGGTGTGTACCTTCAGTATCAATGTCAGTGTACCTCATTTATGATTTCTGTTGTACTGATAAGTACCTTCAGTATCAATGTCAATGGACCTCATTTATGATCTGTGTTGTACTGATGTGTACCTTCAGTATCAATGTCAATATACCTTATTTATGATCTGTGTTGTACTGATGTGTACCTTCAGTATCAATTGTCAATGTACCTCATTTATGATTTGTGTTGTACTGATAAGTACCTTCAGTATCAATGTCAATGGACCTCATTTATGATCTGTGTTGTACTGATGTGTACCTTCAGTATCAATGTCAATGGACCTTATTTATGATTTGTGTTGTACTGATGTGTACCTTCAGTATCAATGTCAATGGACCTTATTTATGATTTGTGTTGTACTGAATTTAGTATGTTACACGGTACTTTGTTTACATCTACATGTAAAACTCTATCGATAGAAAGAGATGTGGACCGGGGGAATATGTCATTAGTTATCAACATTCAGTTATCAACGAATCGAAAAATGTATCGCACTCTAAGGTAAAGATTTACCATCAACGCCAAATTAAACAAAAAACACCCAATAAGATGTTTTTGACTTAACACGGACATATGGGCATTGCGGGGTTTCAACTCTTTAAAATCAACAATTGGACAAACTAAATGAAAGTATATAATATCACGATAAACTTCATTCTTTATTACGCACTGAAGAGTATCGAAACGGTTTAAAAGATAACAAAAGAAGTTCAACACAAAAACAACCCATAGCAAACATGGTAAACATGTGCCTAGGTTATATATTACTATGTAATTAATATTGCGTGTACTCATTGGCCTTGGTTTAATCTTAAATCCGTCTTAGTTTAATTCCTCTTTATTTCCGAAATATAATACGATCATTTATAATTTTACTGTTAATACTGTGACTTTGTTATTGTGAGAAAAAAAGTTGATACAGACTGATTATTTAATTAAATTATAATAAAGATTAAACAAATTAAAAACTATAAAAAAGGCATCAGATTCAAATGCCGCAAGATTTATCTTTCATTAAGTTTACTGAAAATTTCATTTAAGTAAACTATGGAAACTACTAAATTTTATAGTTGTACTCACGTTTGACATGACAAGTGGCCAATAACAAATACAAATTCAACACTACAATCAACAAAAGCTGTCAAGAAAGAGGATCTCAAGGGAATATTGGAAAACTTTAAGCTTTTTCATAAATGTTGTTGTCAAATTTGGTCTTTTTGAGGGTGTGAGGCAATAATCACAGATCCTCGAAAAATTCACCGTTCACAAAGGTTTTATTAGATAATCTCCCTTTATTTGTTACCATACTTGTCTTTAGAATTGCGTAACATTTTTTACCCGATTCTTTCCTCATTTTTAGGTTTAAATTCTTATAAATAATATTTAGAAATTTTTAATTGATGTTTATATTAATGTTTCATGTTCTGTCCGACTCGGCTTCTGTTAAAATCATTATTTATTTAGTTGGACGATACACATTTTATTACTAGATTTATGATGTTTGTGGTAGAGACGGTGATACGATGCTTTTTGTCCGCAATTTGCTTTTTGTCCGCTTTTGCTTTTTGTCCGATAATTTTGCTTTTTGTCCGACACTTTTGCTTTTTGTCCGTTTTGCTTTTTGTGCGATAATTTTGCTTTTTGTCCGACACTTTTGCTTTTTGTCCGTTGCTTTTTGTCCGATTTGCTTTTTGTCCGATAATTTTGCTTTTTTTCCGACACTTTTGCTTTTTGTCCGTTGCTTTTGGTCCGTTTTGCTTTTTGTCCGCTGATTTTGCTTTATGTCCGATATAAAAACGTGTATAGTTTTGCAGGTTTTATTTTGAACTTCGAAAAATCATCATTAGGGTATCTTATTTAAAAAGAAATATGTCTGATTACCTCACCTACCAACCAAGATGGCCAACATGACTGAAATAGAACATACGGGGTAAAATTAAAGTTTTGTCTTGAAAACCATTAAAAAGAGAGAAAATCTGACAACAGCAGGATGTTGAGCTCTACCAATTGTCAAAACTGTCAGATGACGTCCGAAATTGGTTTCCATTCTTTAACTATAGTTCGCCCCAAACCAATGTTATGGAACTTAAACGCAATGCTTATTACCACACATTCCAGATCAAGTTTGAATTTTGATGGAGTCACTTTTACCGCTCTAGAGTTTGGAAATGGAAAAACTGCTGAACTTTTTATATCCGTTCTTTAACTGCAGTTTGCCTTAAAAAAATGGCATGAAGCTTATACGCAATGAGTATACCACAAAACACAGGTCAAGTATGAATTTGTATGGCCTCACTTTTCCTCTTATGCCCTATACATGCTATATAAACGGGGAAAATACTGACTTTATCGTTTGTGTTTCTTAACTTAATATAAAAAAGAAGATGTGGTATGATTGCCAATGAGACAACTCTCCACATGAGACTGAATGACACAGGAATTAACAGCAATAGGTCACCGTACGGCCTTCAACAATGAGCAAAGCCCATACCGCATAGTCAGCTATAAAAGGCCTCAAAATGACAATGTAAAACAATTCAAACGAGAAAACTAACGGCCTTAAGCAATTTTTTTGAAACTTGTGTATAAGTTAGATCAAGTACAAATGTGGGTAGTGTCACTTTTGTCGTTATCAAGGTATGTCCCTTTCTAAAGTAATATGCGAGCGGGGGCATTATCTGTGTTCCATGGACTCATTTCCCATTTTAATATAGGATTAATTGCCCTAAAATGACAAATTGTAAGCCTAATATCTTGAAAATTATAATAGATACAGAAAACCTTAATGGTTATAAGTAAGATCAGTTCTACAAATGAGACAACATGATCGAAGTCGTTAATCGACTCCTTAATACAGATAATGTCCATTGATGATGATTTTGACCATTTTTTTTTTTTGGGGGGGGGGGGGGGGGGCTTTTTTTTACCTTATATCTTGGATTGTAAATAACAAGAAAACCTAAGGTCTAACTTTTAATCATTGTAACAAAATTCAACTGATAAATATTAATATTTTTAAAAACGTAGATTTTATTTGTTTAATTTTTAATGTTTTTAAATTGGCATTTTTAGGGGACATAGTGCATTTTTGAAAGAATCTACATGAACTTTTGCCATCTTAAATTTTAGCAGAAAAACGCACGGTGACCCTATTGTATCTATTGATATTCTCAAAGCATTTTCTTAGAGCTATCTTCTCGCATTTTGTTTTCAATTCTATAACTTAGATTAGCTTCTGATCACATAATGCTGTTTTTCTCCATATAATCCATACAAATACCGCACTGAACTTAAGTACGTCCATTATTCATTTTCCATTATTCAAAATTCAATAATGAATAATGAAATAGTTCATTATTCACTATTCAACGTTAAATGTTGAATAACGAAAAATGAAATATTTTAAATTTCAGCATTCAAATTGAAAAGTGAATCATGAAATGTAATTATATTATTTGACTGTGACACTATATCCCGTATTTCATAATTCGTCATTTTCGTATGATCTAACTAATTTTCAAATTAATATACAATTTTGTAAGAAATAAATCAAAATACTATGTGAAATAATGCCGGATCTTTTTAATTTATTTATTTTGTTTCGGGGGATAACCTAGTGGGTTTTCCCTAACAACTTTTATCAGAAATTCCTTGGTTAAATGTATGGACGACCTGAATACCAAAACATATATAAAAATTAAAATACTAAACATTGTCTTTTTTATTTTCACAAGATCTTTGCTATTCTTAATCCTCTGATTATAGCTATAACATGTCGATTGTGCCGCAATGACCATTAGAGGGGTTACGGAGATTTAAATGCCAAAATACGCGTGAAATTAAGAAATAGCCAATTTTCAATAATGAAATGGATATTTTGAATAATGGAATGGACTGCTGCGACCCTTCAGCCCCTAATAACAGATTATACCTTATGACTCATTCGAAAGCTAACGTATTGCTACATGTACATGTACCTTATACGTCATTCAAAAGCGAACCAACAGAGAAACAAGAGATAAACATGTATACAGCCTATAGCTATACAAAGAGGAATAAAATGGTTACAGACAGTATGTCCCGCATTAACCATTAGAGGGGTTACGGAGGACGTAAATGCCAAAATACTTCGTGTGGAAAAAAAGCGTTTGTAAACATTTGTTTACATTAATTTCCGGACCTATATGCCAGTCTAGCTATGAAAATACGGAGAGTCAAACAGTAACTAGGCCATAAAACATGTAAAAAATAATCTCCATGTTCTTATTTACCGTATTTGAAGGCTAAATTAGTACTCAGCTGTCTAAAATGAATTTTATTGCACTAAAACTTTCATATCCACTGGGTCCAAAATACGAAACCAAACTCCTTACTGTGTATTGCCACCTTATACGTCATTCAAAAGCGTTCCAACAGAGAAACAAGAGGTATATAGCCTATAGCTAAACAAAGAGGAATACAATGGTTATAAACAGTATGTCCCGCAATGACCATTAGATGTGCCAAAATACACCTTGTTAAAACAGTTTTGTTACTCTATCAAGGTTTCAAATGATGTATTAAGGTTTCTTGAATTAGAGGATGAAAGGTCGCAGCAGTCCATTCCATTATTCAAAATAAGCTATGTCTTTTAATAGTCACATGCATTTCGATATTTAGGTCATTCGTTTCTCCTCTAAAAGGCGACGAGAACACACTGACTACATACCTTTTGCTCCTCTATTAATAAGCTTTCGAATGAGGTATAAGGTATAAGTGTAAATAGGGGTTGAAGGGCCGCAGCAGTCATTCTATTTTTCAAATTATCCGATTCATTATTAAAAATTGGCTATTTCTTAATTTTCCCGCGTATTTTGGCATTTTGGTCCTCCGTAACCCCTCTAATGGTCATTGCTGTACAATTAGTATGTCATATATATAGTCAAGGGATGAGGAATAGCAAAGGTCCAGTGAAAATAATAAAAGACAATGTGAAGTTTTTGAGTTTGTTTTTTTTTTTTATATTTATGGTATTCAGGTCGTCCATACATTAAACCAAGAAACTTGTTTAAAATAGTTAGGGAATCCCTCTAGTTATTCCTCCGAAACTAGATAAATAAACAAAGTTAAAAATTTCAAAGAGTGTTTTGATTTTTTTCTCTGATATTAATTTGAATATTTGTAAGATCAAAATTACGAATTCTGTAATACGGGATATAGTGTCACAGTCAAAAAATATTATTCTTTTTCATTATTCACTTTTCAACTTGAATACTGAAATAAAAACTAGTTCATTATTCATTATTCATCACTTAAGGTGGTACCCAACACTTTAACTAAAATTAATTTGGCTCGTTTAATTTTCATATTTACTTTGACCCTTTGACAAAAATATAAAAATTTTAAAAAATTTTAGCCAACCGTTTTATCAGAAAAATTACACTGGTTATATAGCAGTTTGACAAACACTTATTTTGATCATCGAGAAGCTTAATATTGAATTTCCCTAAACAACACAACGTAATTAAAACGTTTAGCTGATTTTACAGAGTTATCTCCCTGTAGTGTTAGGTACCACCTTAACGTATAGTGATTAATGAACTATTTCATTATTCTTTATTGAATTTTGAATAATGGAAAATGAATAATGGACATACTTCAGCGCTGTCATACCAGTCCGGAATGCGGTTCGATAAAATTGCTCCCCTTGTTTATTTCGCTCTCCTGTCAAATCATGTAATTTCGCTACCTCCAATGGTAGACGCTACAACGACGGGTGTCGTCAAGAAAGGTACGATAAATGGAATCAGCTAGGAATTAGACGATCACCATTGGTATAGGTGAGTTGTTTAATAGTTGTTGTTTTGGGATAAATGCATGTTTTGAATTAATTCATAATCAGGAAAAGCTGGAAAGAAAAGAAACGTGTTGCTACGTGAACCCGGAAAAGCCGGAACGAATTAAAAAAAAAATCTAGAGACGATCGTTCTGAGTGTGCCACCTACAGATTCAAATGTGTACCCAGACACAGTATTCCTTATCTATGTAATGTGTTTTCATAATTATGTGATATAGGGCAAAAAAAGGTAGCAGTTTTTTTCGTCTTGTTAAGCATTTCCAGGGGAGATAATGTTATTTTTCACGGTGTGTTTGATAGGTTTGTTACATTGTAACATTACATAATACACACTCATAAAGTGGATTCAAATAGCCTCCCACACTCAAATAACTAAATTTCAATTATTCTATTTACCGTAGTGCTATTATATAAGACTTCGGAGGTTCATATCACTTATATTCAACGTTTTTATATCGGATTTTTTTTTACTATTGATGTTAAACGGTTCATAGTAAAAAAAAAAAAAAAAAATCCGACAAAACCGTTGAATGTAAATGGTATGAACCTCAGAAGTCTTATGTATTGTCCTTTAATATAAGACCGGAGGTTAATATCATTTACATTCAACATTTTTTATCGAATTTTTGTTTACTATCAATTTTGAACGATTCAACGGTTCAACATTGGTAGTTAAAAAAAATCCGATAAACATGTTGAATGTAAATGATATGTAACTCTGAAGCCTTACATTATAGGACTATCGTTTATTAGTTCTTCGTCCTAACTAAATGTTTTTCAGTGTGGTGTATATTACAAAAAAAAAGGGGGGGCTTTTAAAAATACCAAAATACCTTAACAATCCTACAATATCTGTTTACAGAATGAGAGATATTTCGTATTCTAAAACTAATTTCTCACACATGTTTGTTAGATATGTTGAAAATACAGACAACAGTTTAGTACATATATTCATCCCCTCTTTTTCAATTTATTAGTTAAATATGCAGCTCTGAAGAATATGCAATAACCTAACATTGATAATTTAGCTAAACAATAAATTCAGTACATTTTTCTAACAAGTGAAGACCAATGAAAACATTTGATATGATTTGAAAACATGGCCAATTAAGTAGGATCTTGTGGTTTCGTACTCGTAGACATAAATGATAATTCAACATTTTCGATTTATATTTTTCTTTATTTCATATTCTAGTATATTTAATAACATGTTTATATTTTGTGATGCATCTGATGTATAAATCCAGTGGCAGATCCGGGAAAGAGCTCTTGGTTCTGGTCCGTTTGTACGGGGAACATGTGGTTGCAACCCCCTCTTTAATTGCCTATTCAATTTTTTGTTTGCAGTGTTGAAAAGGGAGATACACAGCAGTTTTATCAAGAAGTTATGTGAAAGTTCTGCTATACATCTGACAGTCAGGAATTATTCTGAAGTACACATGTCGACCAGTGACATGGAACAGGGAGGAGAGGTTTTAAAGTACCAGATGCTTATCTAAGATTGAACTAAAGAAAGCAATATATAAAGATATGTAGGAGAAATAATTAATCTATATGAATAAAGTTATGCCACAAAAAGAACTTGTTTTTTTATATACAGAATTTGTCAAACGTTTCCATAACAGAAGAGATGTGAATGCATCCTTCATAGTCTTGTAATACTGATGGTAATAATTTATATAATTTCTGAGGTGATATAGCAGTGCCAGTGGTTACCCCTTTCTCCTTCTTCAAAGAACTTGATCATCAGAACTCTTTATTTTTTTTTAAATTGGAGCCCTGTTAAAGAACAGTTAAAAGAGCATATGCTTAATTTTCGTTATCTTTTAGAATCATCATTTTTTTTTAAAATAAAACAGGTTGTGCATTCTACATAAAATATGCCAGTCAACCGTAAATGTTAACACCCAAAAAAAGTCTTTGGTATATTAATTTTTTCAACTTACAAAATATGTCAAAGGTTTAAGCATCCCAAACATTACCATGTGACTTGAGTTTTTGATATGAAAAAAAATTGTGTGAATTAAGTTTTTTTTATCCTTCATTGAACTTTTGATGTCGTCCCTAAGTACAATTTTAACCCAAGCCGGGGTGGGGGCGGCTTTCGTCGGAAAAATATGTTTGATTAAACATAGGGAATCACTGGAGCGACTGGAGCAAGCTACCCTTAGCTCAGTTAGCGCCCCCTCCCCCTAATGTAAAATTCTGGATCCGCCACTGAATCATGATTGGTTTGAACAGTGCGATGAAAGTCTTCATATGTATAAAAAAAAAAGATTATGAAAGTCTGTGCTGGTTATTTACATATGGGAACGAAAATTTAACTTCAAATTGTGAAAAAGAGTGAGGGGTAAGATTCATTAAAAAAAAATATCGTCTGACTCAAAATTCGTTCGAAAAAAATATTGTTGTCAGGCAAAATTTGAAACCAAAAAAAATAATATGAATTCTGATCAAGATTCTAAAACCTTACAGTGTTAAGTTTTGAAAGAACAAAATATTTGATTGATGGAGGCGGACAATAAATGTTCGCGCTCAGACAAGAAAACCATACCCCCTTTGAAGCTAAATGATTAACTTACTTCCTTGTTGATGGATTGTTCCCTCGCTTGCTTTGGTAGAGTGTTGTTGCATGTTTCACACTCGAGTAATATATATGCATGTGTAGTACATGAAATATGAAGACACCGGTGTAATACTATAGTACTTGACTTGTACTAGTGAGTATGTATGAGAAAAATAGAGTGAGCCACCGTATACGGTAAAAAATCAAATGAATATAAGGGAACTTTGATATTCTTGAATTTGTTTGTGAGTTGTGAAGAACTAACATACAAATAACGAATATTCAAGTAAAGTACTATAATACAATCGAGTCTTTATGTGATAAACTATAATAAAATTGAGTCTAATGTAAAACTGTTAGATAAGTAAAGACTCTTTATGTCTTGCAAATTTTCGACTGTAGGTAAACTATAAATAAGAAAAGAAAACGATATAAATAGTAAATTCAAATCGTATGAATCGTGTGAAAAATATTGGCGAACAAAAAAAGTATCATATGTCGTCGAACAATTGTAAGATGCTATAAGATAGACTAAAAATGTATCGAAAATATAGCACAAAAGAAATCATAAAATAACTCAGTGCAATCCCAATTTAAGATGCAAACACATCAAAAGAAAAAGAAAATCACACCATATCTCCACATGACACAAAACAAAAACCAACTGCAATCAAAAAATAAGACGCAAAGAGTCACAAGAAATAAAAAAAAAATCCATTCGCGGGCAACTACCGACGTATACTGTATGATCGAACACAAACATAGCCAAAATATGACACCAAAGAAATAAGACGCAAACTAAATTACAAGAAATAGCAAGATCAATAAATGATGTATAAAAAATAATTCCGAACGACAATTGGTTAACACAAACAAAAGGAATACAACGATATAAATCTATGCTACGCCAAAAACCCAACTTCACAATGGTCAACCAATCTGGGTTACTGTATAACTGAGGTGTTACAAAATGTGTAACAATTTTTTTTTTAAATAATACAGAAAATATGACTGTCGGTGTAATTGTAATTGTTTAAGAAAAAAACATGTCAAACATGCAAATATTATTAAAAAACAATAGTTTTAAATCACTTAAAAGTCATGTGATGTTACATATAAAGGACGGGTGTGTTCGATGCGTAAATTAAGTAACACAACCCCGTCATATAACATCCAACTTTGAAATTGTGTCCAAATGTCAAATTTAGGTGTGCCACTTTGGAAATGGTCTTAAACGATTGACAATTCATTTCTCAATTTTTGTAATTTTTCCCAGATTTTTTCTATGTCGGGCAAAAAAAAGTAGCAGTTTATAAGGAGACCCCCTAAATGACGTAACAACTTGACTTATGGTCGTTTTAAAAACGATAGTTTGCAAGTTGCATTGTTAACAATTGTACAATTTGAAAATTAAACAACGTAAATGCAAATATTTATAATGACTTTACGGAAAGTTACTTTTGTGACATCTTGACAACCGTATACAAAGTTCATTTCACTTTTCTACCTTCTAAACACAAGAGGTCGAATTCTTTTGTTCTCTTTTAACCGCATATCGGACTGATACAAATTGTGTAATTTTGTCACAACCTGTAACTTGCGAAAAATGCTCGGTGACCTATCATATTTATTAAATTTTTGAACATTACACAGTTCATATATACATTTTTGTACTACGTTTTGGCAAATTCTAGCATTTTTAATCTAAACTTCCATACCACCTTAAAGAAGGGTTTCATCTATCTTTTTTTAAGTTTTGTCATATATTATAGAAAATTATAATAGATTAAGCATGTTAAGATACACTTTAAATCACAAAAATGATCAGCAAGTTAAGATCTACTAACAAATCAAATGGTGTCGACAAAGTTAAGTAGACTGTGAATCTTTATAGAAGTAATTGCACTTAAACGAGGATTTTTTTTATCCTCTTTTGTGTTTTGAGCAAAATTAAACAAGATAGAAGGAATCTAAACAGCACATGATCAGCAATACAAGATCAACAAAACAGATTTTGTCATGAATTATATTCTTGTGTACAATGTTGGAGAGTGTCCTTTGTTGAATATGCACATAGACCCATGAGATCACAAAGGCTATTTAGAGCCTCTAGTTTATTATTATTAGAACTATGCATATTTGGTCAAAAATGACTGTTAAGACTAATGTCGAATACTTTTCGCTTGATATATTTTTGGAACATATGTGAGGGACAAGGGTTATTTGAACGAACGTAATTCGAGTTCGAACGTTTTCTAACTCACGTATGACTTTTTCTTGCTTTTACTTTCGACATGTTAAGTTTAGCTTATGTCATGAATGTCACGCCCTTACATGTATGTAAAAACACTTCAATAAACAGCTGACTATAGACTCACTATATGCCAGGTCTTTCTAACAACTAATGACTAACAATCTGGGGTGTAATTTAAGGAGGCTTTTCCAAGGATGCAATTGCTTGTAGACTATAATTATTTACCCTCTACAGTATACCAAATAGTCCACAGGTCCTCAAAAGGGACCTTTTAATGATAGGCCATGTCAAGGGAGATATAAAGCAACAAACGCCCAGCAGGATCGATGCATTTGTCTTAACATCTCCGACATTGATTCCGCGTGGCTTTCAAATTGACACGAGTATACATTGGTGTTCATGTAAAACCTTTGGGGCTATATCAGTTTCATGGAAATTAACAAAGAGCATGACAACCTTTCCTTGGTGATGTTTTAATGGCTGTCCGGCGTATTAAAAAAATATCTGTTAACCAATAAAATAAAATATCTTATGTGTACCAAAAGCCGTCAGCGATGGTCACACAGACAATTTGATACCTTCGTGGACCAAAGTCAGACTTTTCGCGGGATCCTATTAAACATCTAGTGGTGTCACTACATGTACCATGTGCTGTAGAGATTTCGTTGCATGACAGAAACATTCTTTGTTAGGACTCAATGTTGATAATTCGACATTGGATGTTTCACAAACCCATTGTAGTCGAAAAATGATAATGAAACACTTTTGTTTGATATCGATCTATAATTGTTTGAATTGTAAATTTTCATATTCTTTTTTTTTTTTTTTTTTTTTTTTTTTTTTTATTGATTATCATTTTGAATATAGATTTTGTTTTTGAAAAAGCAAGTGTTGGACTTTTATTGGCACTTATTTCATGTTAGCTGTCATTTTTTAAATGTACTTATCTGAGACCAGGAGTGCATTCCAGCGGCTTTCTTTCGTGTACTTTTGCGTACATTTTATACAGACCAGTATTTTTTTGTAATTGTTTCACCAATCTTAGCTGCATGTAACATCTAGAACACTCAGAACAGCGAAACAAAATTTAGATTTCAGAAATAAATAGCATTTAGCCATCAACGAATAGTTTTTCAAGAGATGTTTTCGTTAAAGTATAAACCCATTATTTTTGTGCAATTTTAAGTCTTGGCAATCATACCACATCTTCTTTTTTATATAAACGACAAAAAAAAAAAGATAAACAGCACATTACGTAAAGCATTAAGTACTACCTATAGTATTTTATAACCTTCATTGGTGGTATTTCATATATATTTCTGATGTTATTTTTGGATATAAGTTATTGTCCTGAATAAACATCTTTATGCGTTTGTGTGTTTTTCCGCATGCGTTTCAGTTTTTATCATGAAAATTTCTTCTATTAACCAAGACAAAACTTTAAATTCGGCCGTTATAAATGTTTTCGTCAGAAATCCATGCTAAACTAAAAACTAGCCAAGGAATTTGTTTTTGTCCCGGCTGATATAGACGCTAATAATATCATTATTGTTTGACGTAAATTTTACAATGAGGTTCTGCAAAAGGAAATCACGAATTCACCAACATTCCAACTGACTTCATTTTCAGAAAACGACATCTGTAACAAACACAAACTTTTAGCTACATAACAACCAAATACAATGAAAGTCCCAACTATGTATTGGCCTCCAAAGCTACACAAAACACATTACAAGTATAGATTTATTTCATCTTCAAGCCATTGTTGCATTTCTAAATTGTCTATTCTGCTTACAGATACACTTGGTACAATCAAAAACCTGATAATAAATTGTTCAAATAAGGCCTTTGAAAATAGTGAAATTAATTACTTTTGGAGTGTCAAATACTCGTTGGAAGTACTTGATAAATTGCATGCATATATTGGTGATTTTGAATCTGTTCAAAGTTATGATTTTTCTACACTATATACCACTTTGCCTCATATTCATATCAAGAAAAAAAATCACATCCCTAAATAATTGGGCATTTAAAAAGTCAGAATGCCAATACATATGTTCAAACTCTTTTCGGTCATTTTTAGTAGCAACAAACAAATGAACTATGTCAATTGGACATGCTTTGATACTACATTTGCGCTTGAATTTTTACTTGATAACATTTTTGTTCGCTTTGGAGATTCCCTTTATCGTCAAGTTATTTGAATTCCAATGGGGACTACTGTGCACCACTTATTGCGGACCTGTTTTTGTATTGATACGAGTTACTAACTATGACTAAAATCAGCAAATACCCATCGAAACAACATTTGATACAAAAATTTTACAATACTTTTAGATTTTTGGATGATATATTGGCTCTCAATAATGACGACTTCAGTATGTATACTAAAAAAATTATCCTGTTGAACTTACTTTAAATATAGCTTTTACTCACAATGACCAATGTCCTTTCCTCGATCGTGATATCTATATCATTAACGGGAAGCTTAATACAAAAATTTATGATAAAAGAGATGAATTTTCATTTCCTATCGTTAATTATTCATTTTTAGATGGCTACGTTCCCTTGTCACCATCTTATGGTGTTTATATATCTCAACTTGCACGATTCGCTCGTGTATGTAACGACGTATTACATTTTAGCGAGAGAAATTTATGTATTACTGAAAAATTATTACACCAGGGTTTTCGATATCACAAACTAGTCAAAACATTTACTAAATTTATTATCGGTACAAGGAAATAATTCGTAAATATAATTCAACATGCAGATATCTTATACGTTCAGGTATTTTAAATCCAATGTTTTATGGTAATATTCTTTACAAAGCACAAAAATTTCAGTATTCACTTCAAAAGCTAACAAAACCTTTAAACAGACTTATTAAGCAGGGATATAGTTACGATACTGTTGTCAGGTCATTAAAGATTGCATATTTTGGCTTTAATATAGATTCACTTATAGTGTCTTTGCATCTGATTTAAACACATTTATTCTAAAACCAGTTGTTGGCATGTTCTTCTCATATGTTTCATGATGGTATAAACTAGAACCCTAACAGGAGGGATTGTACCTGATATTCATATGATGAAGACATAATCTTTCAATCAGTTTAATTGAGGTCTGGAGCTGGCATGTCAGTAACTGCTAGTAGTCTGTTGTTATTTATGTATAATTGTCATTTTGTTTATATTCTTTTCTTTCATATTCTGACATCGGACTCGGACATCTTAAACTGAGTTTTACTGTGCGTATTGTTGTGCGTTTGTTTTCTACATTGGTTAGAGGTATAGGGGTTAAGATCTAAAAAAAACATGTTTAACCCCGCCGCAATTTTGCGCCTGTCCCAAGTCAGGAACCCCTGGCCTTCGTTAGTCTGGTATGCTTTTTAATTTTAGTTTCTTTTGTATAATTCAGAGTTCAGTATGATGTCCATTATCACTGAACTAGTATGCATATTTGTTTAGGGGCCATCTGAAGGACGCCCCCGGGTGCCGGAGTTTCTCGCTACATTGAAGACCCATTGGTGGCCTTCGGCTGTTGTCTGCTCTATGGTCGGTTTGTTGTTGCTTTGACTCATTCCCCATTTCCATTCTTAATTTTATTTATTATCTAATAACAACACATTTAATCATTATATTATTATCAAAAATCACATAAAAATTGTGTAGTAGTTTTTAAGTAAACAAGTTAGTCAAGTGGTTTAAACGAGTTAGTTAAGTCGTTAAAACAAGTTAGCTGTGTTGTTAGTTAAGTCGTTATAACAAGTAATCTTACTCGTTATAACGACTTTAAAATAAAACTTCAATCAAATTAAAACTATAAAATGCTAATTTACCTTAAAATTAAAATATCAGGGGCAGCAACCCCAAAACGCATTGTCTAATGTAACTGAAAAATCTCGGGCATATAGATTATGACTTGGTGAATATTTTTATCCCAGAACTAAATGCTTTAGTTGTAGAGATATAAACTAAAATCTACATTTTACCACAATGTTCTATTTTTAGACATGGCGGCCATTTTGATTTTTTGGGCGGGGTCATCGGATACCTTTTTTAAATTACATACCCTAAGGATGATTGTGGCCATATTTGCTTTAATTTTACCATTAGTTTCAGATTTTCTGAAAGTTATCGACGACGACGGATTCCAAGTGATGAAAAAAGCTCACTTAACCCTCTGGTCCAGGTGAGCTAAAAAGGCAAAACGGACAAAAAGCAACGGACAAAAAGCAAAAGTGTCGGACAAAAAGCAAAATTATCGGACAAAAAGCGAAACGGACAAAAAGCAACGGACAACTAGAGGCTCTAAAGAGCCTGTGTCGCTCACCTTGGTCTATGTGCATATTAAACAAAGGACACAAATGAATTCATGACAAAATTGTATTTTGGTGATGGTGATGTGTTTGAAGTTCTTACTTTACTGAACGATTTTGCTTCTTACAATTATATCTATAATGAACTTTGCCCATTAGTAACAGAGAACTATATTTGGTAAAAATTTACATAAATTTACCAAATTAATGAAAATTGTTAAAAATTGACTATAAAGGGCAATAACTCCTTAAGGGGTCAATTGACCATTTAGGTCATGTTGACTTATTTGTAGATCTTACTTTGTTGAACATTATTGCTGTTTACAGTTTATCGCTATCTATAATAGTATTCAAGATAACCAAAAACGGCAAAATTTCTTTAAAAATTACCAATTGGAGGGCAGCAACCCAACAACCAGTTGTCCAATTCATCTGAAAAAATTCAGGGCAGATAGATATTGACTTGATTAACAATTTAACTTCTTGTCAGATTTGCTCTAGATGCTTTGGTTTCATAGTTATAAGCCAAAAACTGCATTTTACCCCTATGTTTTATTTTTAGCCGTGGCGGCCATCTTGGTTGAATAGCCAGGTCATCGGACACATTTTTCAAACTAGATACCCCAAAGATGATTGTGGCCTAGTAGTTTCAGTGGAAATTTTGTAAAAGATTACTTAGATTTATGAAAAATGGTTAAAGATTGACTATAAAGGGCAATAACTCCTAAAGGGGTCAACTGACCATTTTGGTCATGTTGACTTATTTGTAGATCTTACTTTGCTGAACATTATTGCTGTTTACAGTTTATCTCTATCTATAATAATATTCAAGATAATAACCAAAAACAGCAAAATTTCCTCAAAATTACCAATTCAGGGGCAGCAACCCAACAACCGATTGACCGATTCATCTGAAAATTTCAGGGCAGATAGATCTTGACCTGATAAACATTTTATTTATGTCAGATTTCCTCAAAATGCTTTGGTTTTTGAGTTATAAGCCAAAAACTGCATTTTACCCCTATGTTCTATTTTTAGCGGTGGTGGCCATCTTGGTTAGTTGACCAGGTCATGCCACACATTTTTTTAACTAGATACCCCAAAAATGATTGTGGCCAAGTTTGGATTAATTTGGCCCTGTAGTTTCAGAGGAGAAGATTTTTGTAAAAGATTACTTTAATTTACGAAAAATGGTTAAAAATTAACTATAAAGGGCAATAACTCCTAAACGGGTCAACTGACCATTTTGGTCATGTTGACTTATTTGTAGATCTTACTTTGCTGAACATTATTGCTGTTTACAGTTTATCTCTATCTATAATAATATTCAAGATAATAACCAAAAACAGCAAAATTTCCTCAAAATTACCAATTGAGGGGCAGCAACCCAACAACCGATTGACCGATTCATCTGAAAATTTCAGGGCAGATAGATCTTGACCTGATAAACATTTTATTTATGTCAGATTTCCTCAAAATGCTTTGGTTTTTGAGTTATAAGCCAAAAACTGCATTTTACCCCTTTGTTCTTTTTTTAGCCGTGGCGGCCATCTTGGTTTGTTGACCAGGTCACGCCACACATTTTTAAACTAGATACCCCAAAGATGAGTGTGGCCAAGTTTGGATTAATTTGGCCCAGTAGTTTCAGAGGAGAAGATTTTTGTAAAAGACTACTTTAATTAACGAAAAATGGTTAAAAATTGACTATAAAGGGCAATAACTCCTAAACGGGTCAACTGACCATTTTGGTCATGTGAACTTATTTGTAGATCTTACTTTGCTGAACATTATTGCTGTTTACAGTTTATCTCTATCTATAATAATATTCAAGATAATAACCAAAAACAGCAAAATTTCCTCAAAATTACCAATTCAGGGGCAGCAACCCAACAACCGATTGACCGATTCATCTGAAAATTTCAGGGCAGATAGATCTTGACCTGATAAACAGTTTTACCCCTATCAGATTTGCTCTAAATGCTTTGGTTTTTGAGTTATAAGCCAAAAACTGCATTTTACCCCTATGTTCTATTTTTAGCCGTGGAGGCCATCTTGGTTGGTTGACCGGGTCACGCCACACATTTTTTAAACTAGATACCCCAATGATGATTGTGGCCAAGTTTGGTTTGATTTGGCCCAGTAGTTTCAGAGGAGAAGATTTTTGTAAAAGCTAACGCCGGACGACGACGGACGCCGGACGCCGGACGCCGGACGCCGGACGCAAAGTGATGAGAAAAGCTCACTTGGCCCTTTGGGCCAGGTGAGCTAAAAAGCAAAAGTGTCGGACAAAAAGCGAAAATATCGGACAAAAAGCGAAACGGACAAAAAGCAAAATTATCGGACAAAAAGCAAAAGCGGACAAAAAGCAAATTGCGGACAAAAAGCACCGTATCAGACGGCAATGTTTTCTTAACCGTCTCATGACTTGGGGCACGTGTTAATTTTTCAATCTTTGTCAGGTTTATTCAGTCAGTTGCATTGATAGTTAGTAGCAGTATAGAAGTGCAAAATTCAAATCAATATTATTTGGTTATTTCACAACTTTTCACAACTTCTTTAAGATGCCGACAGTTCGTAAAAAGCGTGTTTCCAGTAAGAAAAGTAAGAAAAGTGACACACCAGTTGTACAGAATTCCAATACAGAATTGACATTTGACGAAGTTAAAGAAAAACTAAGGAAGCAAGGCATCAGGGCTCCATCAACTTTCACAAAAGAGCAGTTATTGGAACTATTAAATGAGAATTCAGGACAGGATAATACAGTAATGCCCGAAATTCCAGCATTAACTCAACTTACCACCAGTTTAAACAACATGGAGCAAACTGTTCAAAATCAAGGAACTTTAATTCAGTCGCTTTTAGTTCGAGAATCAAATATAATTAGTCAACCTGCAGTCGTTAGTGATATAAATAATGGAGTACATCATGATACAGGATCTTATCACACTACCAAGGTTTCCTCAGGCATGTTTCCGCATGTTCAAGCAGTGGCGCCGAACGTTCGAAAGCAGATTTTAGAAGGCAAGTACATTAATCTGGCTACCCTTCTTAACAATCAAGAAAACGTACAAGATTACAAAACCGTTGATGAATCTGACGGGTCTGTTCTGTTAATCAAACATCGCGATCCCCGCCTTCAAAGAAACTTGTCTATACAAGAATTTCTAGAAGCTTTTAATATTTACAAAAATATTATCTGTGAAAAGCAAGACCGACGAATCGAATTCGATATGTATATTCAAGATGTCATTGATATCTCTGCAAGGTATAAGGTCCCGTTTTCTACGAGTATCACAAGGCTTTCGCAAATAAGGTAGCTGCTATCAAACTGACCCACGGTAAAGTTGTAAATTGGTCAATCAGAGACGAAAAGAAATTGTCTAAAATGCAGGTTGCAGGTTGCGGGTTGCGGGTTGCGGGTTGCAGGTTGCGGGTTGCCACAAGGGGATAAGCATGGGATGGTGTAATCTACAAAATTTTACTTGCTTCACTGTTATAACAATTTTATTATCAATGTTAAAGGCATGGTATTTAATTACAATACACATCATTCTTGTGTAAATAAACTTACACCTACAAATAGAAATCTATCAACTTACATTAATTACAATATCTTGATGGGTTTATATAATATTATACACACATTTTCGTATGAACTTGAAAAGAAAGCTTAACAAACATTTGGGTAAAACCTTCAACAAACGGTAGATTCTCACCACTAACTAATACATATTAAGCACTTGACACGGTTTTAATTTTAAGTGGTAAATTAAAGACTTTTTGCCTTTAAACTAGATATATATATATATGAACATCATTGTATATATTTTTGATTAACAGTGTTTCTGGATTCTTTTTAGCTAAGTTCTATTGCATTCTTAGCAAGGGTCCTTCTCAAAAGTCTACCTATTCAAAAGTCTTGTTTTCGCTTGATACTCCTTTAAATTTTTACTGGCTTATAAATACGCTATGAAAGGCATTTTTTTAGTAACATGTTGCAGGGGAAATAGAAATACCGAGCGTCTGTTAGTCCTTTCTTCGCCGGTCTGTCTATCCGGCTTTTGTTATCGCTCCCACGTGTACAACTCTTGCCATTTTTTTTTTTTATAAAACTATTCTATAAATAGGTTATAATAGGTTAATATCAACAACATCTATGACAAGTTCTAAAAAGGTTGACGTATTTAAAAGAGTTATGACCCTAAGAAGTATCATTTTTTTTTAGAAAATGTCCTGTGAGCTGAACATATACATGTATACCTGGGTTTTTTGTTGCTGTCCTTGAGTAAAGTTTCAAAGAAACTGAGAGTTGAGAAACTATGATAATTGCAAAAGACAAGCAAAAATTTTGAATCACTAAATATAGACCATCAAACAGAGCTGCCCCTTCTGCCAAAACAAATCTCAATTTTTCGGAAAACATTTGAAATACTCTGTAGAGCCTCCAGGATTACTTGGACATGTCTTCTCATTTTAAAATTTCTGTATTTGGTCCTGTCTTTCATGTATTGTCAAAATATTGATTTACATGTATATTCAGTATAAGAATTGCACTTCTAATTTTCATCAGGACCCAAAATTGAGCCAACTTGAAGGTTCTGTGTTGAAGGCCGTATTGTAAAATAATACTGCTTACTTTAACTTCATTGTCTTGGATGGAGAGTTGTCTCATTGGCACTCGTACCACATCTTCTTATTTGTGTACTAGTGTTGTACTCATGTTGTTTTTGTATCAGGATTATATGTTCTACTAACCTCTAGTTTTCAGTAAGTGTTAATTTCTGCCAATTTAAAGCACAAGAGTGCACACGGTAAAATGTATCGCCTTCTTTACTAGTCATTGATATTAAGTTGATAGTTCTAACTATATAGCTTTACTACAACTGTCACATTAATTTAACATTTACCAAGAAAACTAAACATTGACCAATGAACCATGCCAGACAGACAGACATGTACAGCTAAAAATTCTTCCGTACAACAAATATAGTTGACCTATTACTTATAAATTAAGAAAAACAGACCAAAACACAAAAACTTAACACTGAGCAATGAACCGGGAAAATGAGGTCATGGTCAAATAAAACCTGCGCGACTGACGGATAGATCATCAAATATTTCCATACACCAAATATAGTTGACCTATTGCATATAGTATAAGAAAAAAAGACCAAAACTCCAAACTTAAGTTTGACCACTGAACCATGACAATGAGGTCAAGGTCAGATGACACCTGCCGGCTAGACATGTAAATTTTACAATTATTTCATACATAAAATATAGCAGACCTATTGCATACAGTATAAGAAAAATAGACCAAAACACAAAAACTTTACTATAACCACTGAACCATAAAAATGAGGCCAAGGTCAGAAGACACCTGCCAATTGGACATGTACACCTTACAGTCCATCCATAAACAGAATATACTAGACCTATTGCTTATAGTATCTGAGATATGCAATTGACCACCAAAACTTAACCTTGTTCACTGTTCCATGAAATGAGGTCGAGGTCAAGTTAAAAAGGAAGGATAAAATCATCAGAGAAACAGATTCCACCACTATAACTCGTGTATTACAATATTTTGTCCACTTTCAACAATTAAATTTAAGTATTTAAATATTAAAAAAAAATAACTGTCTGGAGTGGAGAAATATCGTAACACACTTGTTGCATTTGTGGAATCTATATTTCTTAATATTTAAATGTAAGTTGTATTTTATGATAGTTCATAACATATTATAAAGATTGAGAGTGAACACGAATGTGGCACTTTTATTTTTGACAAAAAACATCTGAAAAGTGACATAGTATGGCATATTTGATTGATTTTTCCGATTGCAGCTTGAATTTGAGGGTCTTAATTGACTCAATCAGTTCAAATCTTTCACATGAAATTTAATTAGGCCAAAATCAGCCTTAACCATACATATATGTACACCTTTATATACTCAAAGGATTCTCTTTTTGAAAATAATAAATACTATTTTTACTTTTCAATCAATAGTCAAATTGTAAATGGACAATTGTAGTGGAACTGGCTCAAGTACACCCCCCCCCCCCCAAAAAAAAAAAGAGAAAAGAAAGTAAAAATAGCAGAAATAAAAATACTTACCCTTTTCATTTATTTTGGCTGGGTCTGCAAACTTATGTTGACTCTCAAGCGTCTCTGTAATGTCTAAATTTTTATTTTGCGTCTTTAAATAATAAAACTGACTGCCAAAGGAAGCAAGTTATTTTGTTTGCTTCTTGTACTAAATCATGTTCATGCAAGAAAGGGCATATACAATTATTTAAATCTAATAATTTCATAATATTAGCCTCAAAGATGTTAAATGTCCACTGAAAGGAATTTAATTGTTTATGTAACTAGATTAAGACAGATTAATGTGTTCTATGATAGAACCTGTTCAGCCTATGTAAATAAGTTTTCATTGCTTTCACTTTAATTAGAATCAATGTTTAGAACTATTAATAGCAATTGAGCAGAATGATAAGCATCAAAAGATACATGTATGTGTATTAAACTTATGATTATTGAATTTGAATTATAATGAAATGACAAAATCAAAAACTGACAACTGAAAACTGACCAAAAACTTCTACCCTACTTTTAAGCTTTATTACTACAGGATGTGTTCTGTTAGAAATGATTTTAAATTTATTAGTCATGGGGTAGATTTTATACATGTATTTTCATACATATATTTATGTGTGACCTGCAACCTGCAAACTTCAACCCGCAACCCGCAACCCGCAACCTGCAACCCGCAACCCGCAACCCGCAACCCGCAACCCGCAACCTGCAAAATAGCACTTCCCAGACGAAAAACTCTATTCATCCATCACAAGTGGACAAATAATTAAGGAATGTGAAACATGCGGTAGTTTTGGGCATCTCACAGCTGTTTGTCAAACGTTACCAAGCTTTGGTCAATTGAATAATCGATCCAAACCAACTTATAATCAAACTCATTTTCAGAAATCACAAGTTGGGAGTAACGATCGTGTTGATTCCAATACAGATATACGAGGACGCCCTGTTCTTTTCTTTCGTGGTTGGGAAGTGTGTAACAATTTCTTATCAGGAAAATGTTTCAAGGGGACAAAATGTTCATTCGCCCATGTCAATACTAGATCATCTACTGGTGCTACTACGAACAGTAGGCCGTCACAAGAACAAGCGCAGGCAAAAAAATTGACTAGTGTCTACGCCTATTGATATCGATCAACTTGAATTTGAACTTACACATTATCCAGATAAAAATTTTGTTTTTAATTTAATTAATGGACTTCGATACGGTTTTGACACAGGCATAAACGTACTACCAAGTAAATCTTTGGAATGTAAGAATTTATTGTCTACCAAGAAATTTACCGATGATGTTACGAAACTGGTAGATGACGAACTTCGTAAAGAATACCTTATTGGACCATTTACAAAACCTCCGTTTGATACTTATAGAATTAGTCCGATAGGTATTGTTGAAGCAAAATATTCAAAAAAGAAACGATTAATTCTAGACCTTTCGGCTCCTCACAACAATGATGAGCATCACAGCATCAATGATTTGATAAATAAGGAAGACTATTCATTAACCTATGTAAGAATTGACGACGCTATAAAAATAATTAAGTCATTAGGAATTAAAAGTCAATTATGTAAGTGTGACGTAACCGATGCATTCAAATTAATACCTGTACATAATTCTTTATGGCGATTTTATGGATTAAAATGGAATGACATGTACTATTTTTATACTCGTTTAGCATTTGGTTGCCGTTCAAGTCCCAAGATATTCGATACATTATCAGTGGCAATATGTTGGATCTTACAAAATAATTACGGTTTGCGGCACGTGTTACATTTGTTAGACGATTTTCTCCTGATTAACAATCCTTACATAGATGCTACAAGGAATATGAACACAATGTTATATGTATTTAATAGTTTAAAGATTCCTCTCAGCGCTCATAAAACGACTGAGACCAGACAAAGACGTTTGCAATGCGATAGAGCGGACCGTGATAGGATTACGTTCCGACAGTACCTGATCTGATCATCCCGAGTATGTCGACAGTTTTCGAACGGATAACTTCTGTCAGCGTCGGTTCACTGTCTGGTCACTGTCTGATCTCTGTCGGATTACATTCGGTAGAATCGGGATGCAGTTGTGACCAATTCGGTCGAATTTTACTTTGCGAAAGATACAAATCGGATTAGAAGCGGATTGAGAACGGGATTATCGTGAAAAAATTCTCTTGGAAACGGTTGAATATCGACGCTTCCTGAACAATATCTGATTGTTGTCGTGATTAATTAATTAAAGTTTGAATTTCCTTCCACGATTCACAGGATCTTGATCAGACTTTTGACAAATTTTAATTGGGAATGGTCCTGTCAAGGACGGCAGTAAAAATCGTGAATGTGTGATCACAGCTTTAGCGAAAATATATCAACCCACATTGAATTGTAATTTCATTAAGTAAACAATCAATGTCAGTTTTTAATTCTTATACCACAATAATTATATAAAACAATACATCTTAAGTAAACAATTATCTAATATTTAATACCAAACAAGCATTTGGGTTTACGATTGCATTTCTCTTTTTAAAGAAAGCAACTTGTTTATTTAGTTGGACGATACACATTTTATTACTAGATTTATGATGTCTGTGGTAGAGACGGCAATGTTTTCTTAACCGTCTCATGACTTGGTGCACGTGTTAATTTTTCAATCTTTGTCAGGTTTATTCAGTCAGTTGCATTGATAGTTAGTAGCAGTATAGAAGTGCAAAATTCAAATCAACCCTCCAGCCGCCCCAACACCGCCGATTTTTATGAAGATGTTGTGCCTTTATGGTTTACGTTATGTTACTATTTTAAATGATCAGGCCAGACATTTATGAACATTTTCTGAGTAGTTAGGGTGCCTACGTGCCTTAACGAGGAATAGTCTCATCTTGATTGCTCAACAGCTCTATTTCACGTCGGTCTATGCCCACAAAGATTTACTCTTATGCGGTACCACGTGGAAAATCAAGTAAGGCTATACCGCTCGGGAACGGCTTGCTAAAGTACTCTGAGACAAGTAGACTGGTAGTCGTACACACACGTGTATGCAAATACCCCTATGGTGACTCATTTCTGTCAAAGATATGTGGCTAGCTCAGGCACAGTATTTTAGCGGCAAATTATCCTTAATTATCTGAGAACACACTATCATTTTATGTACATACATGTACTGTGTGTTTTGTGTCAACTGCAGGTAGCATGTAATTTGTTTTGTTCTTGATTTACAATATGACAGAAATGAGTGAACTACATGATACTAGAGAAAAAATATCCTCAAGCATTCACACAGTGTGCCGCGCACACTGCTCGGATAGTTAAGTATAATGTTGGCGTCAGTTAGTTTACATTCATCGCTTTTTATTGACTGACGCCAAGGAAGTTTTCTGTAACATAACGTGTTGCCCTTAAGCCCAAATATTTGTATAATAAAAATAATTATTTTATTATGTTTTATATTTTTTCAGTACTCGAACAAATTAGACTGGGTATCTTGAAATACTTCCTGCTGGACGTTTACAGGCTTTATATCAACAATAACTACTTTCGTAATTATGGTATATTGTCTGTGATCGTTCTTATAGACGGTCATTAAAAGCTATCAATTATCTGCGGTCAAGGTTAATTTATATTTATTTGTACATCTCTAATCATTTTTCACGCCTGTAATTCTCTTATCAAAGGTCTATTAAGGTCAACGCATTGAGGTTTTATTAGTTAATTGGCTTTGGTCTGCTGTGTCGGTATTAACTTTGGATCATACGCTTGATGTGTATTTATTATGTTTGAAACATGTTGTATAAATAGCTTTTATCATATACTTAGACTAAATAACATATGATTTTTACCGTATGATAATAGCATTAAATTAAAGTATTTTCCATATTTTTCGACTTTGTGCTTAGCGGGCTGATATGAAAAGTTTATCACATGCTTCGATTGTTATCACATGCCTTTCCGTAACGTTATCACATGGCATTCCGGTGGTACTCGGCCATTTCCGGAAAATACACCTCAATGCTACGTTTTCAGTGAAAAACATTACATAGTAGTGTACAAAATAATTATTTGAATACTGGAAAGTATATTGTGTAAAATAATTAAATTAAATTAAAAAAAAAAAATTTTAATTATTAAATCAATGCATTTTTTAAAGTTTTTCTGAAACATAATTTAAAAAGTTACTTTAAAAAAGTTGACTTTTCCAAACAATGTTCATTATGCATATTGTTGAATTATTTTTCTGTCGATTGGCCCTTATAAAAATATAGGTTTTTTTTCTCTATTGAGGCATATGATAGACAGATTTCATATTGAATGTATCAAATTTTGGGTCCGACGTCCGTGAACTTTTTACTCTTTCAACTTCTTTTCGGGAACCAAGTAGAAGGATCAATATATGAATCTGTTGTTTTTCTTTACTGTTGAAGCATATGATAAAAAGATCATAACATGTCATTTTTCATATGGCATGTATTATCAGCCCTCGGTCAATACCAGCCCTCGGTCAATACCAGCCCTCGAGCCATGCGGCTCTTGGGCTGATATTGAACCTTAGGCTGATAATACATGCGATATGAAAAATGCCATGTAATAATCTGATATTATCAGAAGTCTCTAATATCTGCTATTATTTATTACATAGTACATATTCATCAGTTAGGTCTCACCTCGATAGGTACAAAAGGATATATTCAGGTCGTATTAGTTAAGTATCCAATGGACTGACATCTTCAGATGTCACCGGGAATATAAAACATGATGTGGCGTTGTAGAATGACAATCTTTGTAACCTCAATGAATACTATTAGTTATCTTGGTGTAATCAGGGGTGTACAGAATTTTACACCGTTGTTGAAAATTCATACACCCTGAGGCGCAGCCGAATGGGTGTATGAATTTTCAACAACGGTGTAAAATTCCGTACACCCCTGATTACACCAAGATAACGAATTTATTTCTTATGAACAATACCTTTACTCATTTTAAACCAGGACGTAAAATTGTAAAAATGGTAATGAAAAATTTCCAGCGTAATATTATTTCAATGTCCATGTTGCTGCACATTGTCAAACACTTTTTTACTTTATTTTTGGAAAAATTCAGAAAATTTTTGTGTTCTTTTGAGTTTACAAAAAAAAAAAAAAAAAAAAAAAATATTTTTTAAAAATTTCATTTTTTTTTTTTTTTTAGCATTTTCTTCTTATTATTTTTTTTCTAATTTTTTTTTTCTTTATTTTGTGAAAATTTTATTTTTTAATCTTTTTTTGGCAAAATTTCATTTTTTTTAAAATTTTGGCAAAATTTTATTTATCCCCGGGTGAACAAGGGTGGGGTGTTATTTACACCGGGGTAGTCAACCAATCAGATTGAAGTATTTTTGCTGCATAAGAAATAAGTTAACTTACAAACGAAGATGACTAGTTTAAAAATTAAAGGTAGTTTAAAAAAAATCTGCGGATGAATAAATCTTTCGGTAATCAGACGTCAAATCTCTACTTTACGATTGTTTATGATATATCGAACTGTTTACTGTAACAATTAACCTAGGGATAAATGTGTGTAAAAAACTTTGAATCCATTTCATTTGAACTTTGGTGGATAGTTGTCTCATTGGCAATCATATCTCCTTATTTTTATTTTGAAATTTGTGTTTCATAAATGAATTTGTGACAAAATCTATCAAAGTATTCAAGAAATAAATGCTTCTTTTTTGTAATTTAATTGGGAAAAAGGGTTTACCCAAGTAAATTTTGCGCTTCATTCTATAAATGTACGCACGGTCAACGCTTTTACAACCCTATGAACTTACTAAAAGAAACATATAGTACTTATAATTACATTTTTTTGCTATGATCATAAAAACACAATTACTATCAAGTTTTTCTTTTATTTACCTGTGTACTTTATTGGTAAAAACTCCTGTCATCATTTAATTTATTGTATGTTGCAATTCATTTTGAAATGAAGAATGACGCGAGATTTCGTTAACCAATCAAAATAACGTATAATAATGAAACATACATCTAATGGAATTATTCAAAAAACTTGTACATAAATTAGGCCGTAAGTTTTCTCGTTTGAATTGTTTTACATTTGTCATTCGGGGTTAGTAAGAGCTGACTTTGCGGTTTGGGCTTTGCTCGTTGTTGAAGGCCAATACGGTGAACTATTATAATAGTTGTTTATTTCTGATTCACTGTTTGAGAGTTGTCTCATTGGCTATCATATCACATCTTCTACTTTTAAAATATCAATAATATGGACCGTAAAGATGACCGGAATACTTACATAATAAGGTGTGTCGATTCCGTAACGTAAGGTTAAATCTCTTACTCTGCTGAAAAAAAGTATCGGCCAGTGCACTGTTAACTTAAAGTCTTGAACTGCAATATATTTTCAGTCATCATACAAACTGTTAAAATAAAAGTAAATGTTGGTAAATGCCCGAAGCCAAAAATGGGTCTTGAACACAGCACAAAAATCCCGCACCCGAAGTGGGTTTCAGCTGGCCCCTGAACAAAACTGTATACTTTACGTCCAATGAGCATGTATAAACGTCACACTAAACTCCGAAACATAAAAGTAAACTAAATTAGAAAAAAACCTTTAAGAATAACAAAGACCAGATGCTCCTGAAATGCAGTCCAGGGTTATACATGTTTTGTGAGATCATCTCAACCCTACCCCTATACGATTAGCCAAAGAAGAATAAACAAACACATGGTAATACGAAAAGTAAAACTCAGCTTAAAAGAAATCCGAGTCCGATGTCAGAATATTTAACAGAAGAAACTAAGCAAAATGACAAGGATACATACATGTTACTAAACAAAGGACTACTAACAGTTAGTCCTGGTATCTATGATGAGTTTATTTACACCCACTGGGTCGATGCCACTGCTGGTGGAGATTTATTTCCCCGAGGGTATCACCAGCCCAGTAGTCAGCACTTTTGTGCTGACATGAATTATCATTGATATGGAGCCTCTGGCCTTTGTTAGTCTTGTATTATTTTAACTTTAAGTTTCTTGTGTACAATTTGGAGTTGAGTATGATGTTCATTATCACTGAACCAGAATATATTTGTTAAGGGGCCAGCTGAAGGACGCCTCCGGGTGCGAGAATTTCTCGTTGCATTGAAGACTTGTTGGTGACCTTCTGCTGTTGTTTGCTCTATGGTCGGGTTGTTGTCTCTTTGGTACATTCCCCATTTCCATTCTCAATTATATTATATTTATAAATTAACTGTTAACACTTCGGTGTTGACATGAATATCAATTATATTGTCATTTTTATAAATTTTCTGTTTACAAAACTTTGAATTTTTCAAAAAACTAAGGATTTTCTTACCCCAGGAGTAGATTACCTTAGCCGTATTTGGCACAACTTTTTGGAATTTTGGGTCCTAATGCTCTTCAACTTTGTATTTATTTGGCTTTTTGAACTATTTTGATCTGAGCGTCACTGATGAGTCTTATGTAGACGAAACGCGCGTCTGGCGTTTAAAATTATAATCCTGGTACTTTTGATAACTATTAACAAAATTTTAAATTTTTGAAATACTAAAATACTAAATTTTAAATTTTTGAAATACTAAGGCTTTTCTACCTCAGGAAGAGATTACCTTAGCTGAATTTGGCAAAACTTTTAGGAATTTTGGTCCTCAATGCTCTTCAACTTCGAACTTTTTTTGGCCTTTTTAACTTTTTTTTTGTTTTTGAGCGTCACTGATGAGTCTTTTGTAGACGAAACGCGCGTCTGGCGTATGTACAAAAATTTAGTCCTGGTACAATGTATCTATGATGAGTTTATTTACTGACATGCCAGCTACACACTTCGATTGTTCTAATTGAAAGAATATGTCTTCTTGAAATGAAAATCAAGCACAACCTCTCCCGTTAAGTGCTTAGTATCATAACATCATAAACTATATGAGAAAAACATAACCAGTATCATACCAACTACTTGTGTTAGAAGAAAAGTGTTTGTTTCTGACACAAAAACCGTACGAGTGAATCAATATTAATTCCAAAAATATGCCATCATTTTAAATCACCTGACAACCATATCGTAACTTTAGCTCATCTGTTTAAAGTTTGGTAATGACGACATTTTTGTGCGCTGTAAAGAATATTACCTGATACAAGATACATTAATATTGTAGGATGTGAGAAACCTGAACATTCAAATGTACAAGATTGCTGCTTGTTGTTTACGAATATGTATTTTAATTTCTTAGCAATGACTCCTTACATTCGATGCTAGAACTAAGTTAATTATATTTTTCTTCTTCATTGTTTTTTTAAAATTCGTTATACTTAGAATTATTCGAAACAATTCATTTGAATTCCAACAAAAAAAAGTTCTTAAAGTGAGGAAAACTCTGTCAAATGATATGGTCACTTGCGAACTTAAAGTGAGGAACACTTCCGTCAAATGATATGGTCACTGGCGAACGTAAAGTGAGGAACACTTCCGTCAAATGATATGGTCACTGGCGAACTTAAAGCGAGGAACACTCCCGTCAAATGATATGGTCACTGGCGAACTTAAAGTGAGGAAGACTCCGTCAAATGATATGGTCACTGGCGAACTTAAAGTGAGGAACACTTCCGTTAAATGATATGGTCACTGGCGAACTTAAAATGAGGAACACTCCGTCAAATGATATGGTCACTGAAGAACTCATCACCCTTCACTAGTGAGGAACATTCCCGTCAAATGATATGGTCACTGGCGAACTTAAAGTGAGGAACACCTCCGTTAAATGATATGGTCACTGGCGAACTTAAAGGGAGGAACACTCCGTCAAATGATATGGTCACTGGCGAACTCATCACCCTTCACTAGGGAGGAACATTCCCGTCAAATGATATGGTCACTGGCGAACTTAAAGAGAGGAACACTCCGTCAAATGATATGGTCACTGCCGAACTCATCACACTTCACTAGGGAGGAACACTCCCGTCAACTGATATGGTCACTGGCGAACTTAAAGTGATGAACACTCCGTCAAATGATATGGTCACTGGCGAACTTAAAGTGAGGAACACTCCCGTTAAATGATATGGTCACTGGCGAACTTAAAGTGAGGAACACTCCGTCAAATGATATGGTCACTGGCGAACTCATCACCCTTCACTAGTGAGGAACATTCCCGTCAAATGATATGGTCACTGGCGAACTTAAAGTGAGGAACACTCCGTCAAATGATATGGTCACTGGCGAACTTAAAGTGAGGAACAATCCGTCAAATGATATGGTCACTGGCGAACTCATCACCCTTCACTGGTGAGGAACATTCCCGTCAAATGATATGGTCACTGGCGAACTTAAAGCGAGGAACACTCCGTCAAATGATATGGTTACTGGCGAACTTAAAGTGAGGAACACCTCCGTTAAATGATATGGTCACTGGCGAACTTAAAGTGAGGAACACTCCGTCAAATGATATGGTCACTGGCGAACTCATCACCCTTCACTAGGGAGGAACATTCCCGTCAAATGATATGGTCACTGGCGAACTTAAAGAGAGGAACACTCCGTCAAATGATATGGTCACTGCCGAACTCATCACACTTCACTAGGGAGGAACATTCCCGTCAACTGATATGGTCACTGGCGAACTTAAAGTGATGAACACTCCGTCAAATAATATGGTCACTGGCGAACTTAAAGTGAGGAACACTCCCGTTAAATGATATGGTCACTGGCGAACTTAAAGTGAGGAACACTCCGTCAAATGATATGGTCACTGGCGAACTCATCACCCTTCACTAGGGAGGAACATTCCCGTCAAATGATATGGGTCACTGGCGAACTTAAAGTGAGGAACACTCCGTCAAATGATATGGTCACTGGCGAACTCATCACACTTCACTAGGGAGGAACATTCCCGTCAAATGATATGGTCACTGGCGAACTTAAAGCGAGGAACACTCCGTCAAATTATTTGGTCACTGGCGAACTTAAAACGAGGAACACTCCGTCAAATGATATGGTCACTGGCGAATTCATCACCCTTCACTAGCATCCCACCATGAACATAAACCATAAAGTACAGACCCCATAAATTATGTAACGGTCACAATAAACGTTTGGTAAAAATTGAGTTCAAACCAATCTGTTATAAGCTGGACCAACTAGAACTCAATTATATCAACATTTCACAGCATCGTCATGAACGATTTTCTCTCGTAATATTAGTGTAATGACCAACTTCAACATTATAGGTGTTCATTTCTGTGTCATTTTGGTCTCTTTGACAATCATACTACACCTTCTTTTTTATAATTGAACTCCAATGTTCCACTATAACTTACGTTTCATTTCTAACAGACGGACGTTATTGGGTCCCTTAAAAGAAGAATTCTAATGCAATAACGTTTGTAACGTTCATATTGATTGGATAACGTCACTTATTTACATGGCATCAATTGACAATTGATGTTATGGGACATACGCGCAAGCGCAGACGGCATATGACAGATTTTAAATACATGTTTTAACGTTGTTTTTTGTCAGTTTCATTAGAATGGAGATAACAATATTGTATTTTTAGCTCCGACAGCATCAATTGGGGATTTGATTGTCGCAAATACCCGTTTACTGTCTCCGCTAACGCGTCGTTAGTAAATTTATTTTGCAACCATCAATTCCCTAATTCATGCTGTCGGAGCTTAAAATACAATACAGTTATCTCCTAAGTTGATATTTCCTACAGGACGCACAGAGTATTTGAATTCCGGAATTTAGGTTGCTCTGTCTTTTGTGTATATGAATCTGAACAGAGAGATTGGTCAGAATACTTCAGTCATTCCCAAAAAATGGGTACAATTACAAAATTTCAGTGTCGCTGTCAAATAACCACAAAATGCAAGCTTAACATATGTCACAGATAATCTTTTTCGTGTTCTAAATGATTGATATGTATACTAAAATAAAATTATATTCTTTTGTGATGTATATCGTAAATATATTTGTGTGATTTTCTATTCAATATACGGAAATCACACGAATTTCGAATGTCGCCAAGAAAAACTCCAAATATCGGTGTGAATTAAAATACTTTATTTCATCTAAATCATGATTAGATTTGCTTTTTTTATTTGACACTATCTTAATTTTTATCCACAAAAATATTTTAAAATCAAAAGTTAATATACACTTCAACATGATTTACCCATTAAACCAATGTCGCCGATAAACGTATAACCTACCGTAACGTATCTTTAGGTACAGTCAAAACATATTTATATGATTGGAAATCATGCCCAAAGGGACTTTAAGCAAAGTTGATACATCAAATTTTAAAATCCTGCCTTTAACTTTTATTGCAATGAAACGAAAAATTAAAAAAAATCTTCTCTTTCTCTTTTTTTCGATTGTCGCATATAAGAATCCAACCTACGTAACGCGTATTTTGGAACGCACTAACCAAAACAAATCAAAATGATGATTATTTCATTGAAATCACCCATAAAGCTTCTCAATAATCAGTTTTGAGAAAGCAACTCAACAATATTGTTACATATTTCCATGCATAATGTAAATAAAACTAACCTACGTTTAAATAACCTCTGTGACGCAGTTATTTACAGTTAAGTTGTCAGACTTTTTTTATCAGTATCAGCGGCTGCCGACACTGCCGAAAGTCATTTTTGTAGCAGACATCATTTATTATAAAGAAAACAGACAAACAAAATACAGATTTTGAGAAAAAAAATGTTGTTTTGAGAAAGGTAGGTTAACTTGTTTTTTCCCTATTATGTGAGCAACATTATAACGTTTAATAAACGGTGTATCAGCCATTTTCTTAGATTTAAAATAGTCTACAACACAACTTGTGTAATTACGACGACAATCATAACTTTAACAGCGCTTTATGGCGAACATTTTCAAGATTATTTAGGACTCATCAATGTAACGGAGGTTATGCAAATAAAAAAAATCTAAAGATGCATGTAAACACGATCATACCAATTGAAATTCTTGTACATTGTTATAGATACCAAATCAGTTCATCAATTATCACTCATAAAAATCAAAAGGTGATGTCAATCATAGACGACGTCATTGATTTACGTTACGGAGGATAGAAATTTAAGGAAAAAAGGTTTTTTTGTCTAACAGGACTTTACTCTTTTTAGATAACGATTTACTAAGAAAAATGTTTAATTCTGTTGTCTTGTTTGTCATTTAATTCCAATATTTACATTCACTTATATGTTTGCTGTTGGTAAGAACTGGAATTGTCCGTTATGGAGGTTTTAAATGTCGTTACGGAGGATAGAAATTTTCGAAATGAAACTATTTTGACTCCAAAACTTCATAGTTGAGTATAATACATACATTATGGTGTGAAGGAAGATGACATTATCTGTATAGAGCTAATAAAATTAAGTTGAACAGTATTCGGTTTAGGTCAAACATATTTTTGAGTGAAAGTTCATGAATCGTTACGGAGATTTTGACAAGAACAAGTCCATTTGACTAAAAGAAACATATAAGTTGATAGAAAACAGTTTTTTAGTTTGTAATGTCAATAAATTGTTTAGAAAAGCTAGCATTAAAGAGTTAAGTGTTACTATGTATCAGCATTCAGATACTGGTTTGATATCAACCTCCGTAACAAAGATGGGGTTGTGGATTAATACAAGCATAAAAAATACACACAAGTGATTCAACACATAAATAATAGGGTTTTTCCTGGAAAGCTGTATTATGAAACTAAAATATTATACAGCATAACATTTCATTAGTTTAAATTTATTACTAAATAAGTTGTGAAAACTACTTATTTGAATAATTTTTTAAACACTATGTTAATTCAGACCTTAAGTTAAAATTGGTATTTCCTTTCAATATATACAGAATAATACGTATAAATCAGTTTGCTATGGTGGTAAATGTAACCCATTTCACATGAGCCTGGATTTAAATCTTGTATTTTTCTCTAATGCAATTTTTAAGATGACTTTATACAACACTAACCTCCGATACGTTCATACTTACCTTGTCTTACAAAAAATGCTATAACTAGAAAACAACTAAAATGGTGTAAGTAAAAATTAAAAAAATGACAGACTAGATATAGACACAGAAGAAAACAACACTCTCTCTCTGCTCAGTTGAAATTTATTTTTTAACAGTGTCTACATTCGAATTGTACCCATTTTAAAGTTTCCACAACTGAGGAATGAATGAGGTGTAGACAATACAAGTATACATACAGATGAAAATGAATTTTATAGATTTTTTTAAAATTTTGTATTCACTGGACGATAAAAGACCTAAAAAGACTATAGAGGCCTTAGGTTTTTAAAGATAACAACAACAAAAAGTAAATGGTCATGATACATATTCAAATTCATTTCTGAATATTATAATGTAAGTAATTCAGTTAACTGTGCACGCAGAAATTTGGGCTGTGTTAGAAAGTTGGGAAAATTTTAAAAACGCTATCATTATGCCTGTGGGCCAGTAAATACTTCCTTGCCACACACACACACACACACACACACACACACACACACACACTATTTTATAACAAAAAAATATTTACACACTTTTTTTAATACCTTGTAAACTGAAAATTGTGGTAGATAGTTCGAATTTAGATATAATGATTTGTAATCAGTACTAGGTAAATACATATAATATGTACATTATGAAGCGATAAGGGGAAAATAAAGATATATATTTACTTTATAAACGTAATTTGTTAATTTAAAATGGTTCAGGAAAGTAAATTGAAAATTCTTTTTTTGTTTTCGTTGAAACTGGCGTTTGTTGTATGTTGTTGCGTTCCAGACCAATGGGAAGGACGATTGGCAATAAAATTTGGAGAAATTGAAGATGGCCGACTTAGTGCTGGTTGGGTACGTTTTATGTCATTTGAGTATCGAAATATACTGGTTACAAATGAATACAAAGTTCTTCCTGTAGGAACACGATATTTGAATGCAGTAAAATACAATTTGATACTTTCTTTTGGTAAGTGTTTGTTGATGTAGTTTTTTTCTTAAATTCATTAAGTCGAAAGTAAATCAAGTTGCGGATACAAGTATTAAGAAATATTTTATGCAAGCTATACTTTATTGTAGTTTTATCATGGGTATGCGTTATATTCGTGACTAATTTTGCCCAAACGATAGTGAGGGCAAAAAAAAAACACATAAATATAATGCCTACCAATGTTAAAACTACAATAAAGTATATAGCTTGCATCAGTTATTTCAATTCTGATCAGGACAATTACGGTAATTGCTATGTCCTATGTGTATAGGTGTAGAGCGTTTGTGTAGGCTCTTCCGTGGACAGCCCTTTTATGTTGTGAACACGGCATGCAATGTGTTTTTCAGAGGGAGGGGGTTGTTCAGCCAACATGAACGTTGTCGTACATGCATCTAGGTCAATATGTCAATAATAAATTGTAACACAATTGTAGTTAGTAACAGCTTGTGCCTCGATTCAGTTAAGAGTTCAAGTTTAAAGTGTTTTAAGTTAATGAAATACATTAATTTCATTGTTCTGCAGTAGTCATTATACGCATGTGCAAACAAATTTTATTTGATTTCAAGCATGGCTTTGTTTACAAAACAAAAGAACAACTCATATTAAAATTACTCTTTTTTTTGTATAACGTTTAATCTATCTATTTTTAAAAATTATAGTAAAACAAGTTTGTTCGGACGGGACTTGTTGAATGTGGTACACTAATTAATGGTCATAATATAGAAACAAATTATACTAGTATCCAAACTAGTGTCCTATCTAATAAGCTTAAAGTGGAATGCTGCTGACATAATAACAAAGGGAACGACATAGTTACATTATACTTGTTGATTCCCGATCAAATACAAAATTGCAAACGAAACAAATCATGTATATTTGAACAAGTTGGCCTATCATATTTTCCTCTGTTAAATGAGATTTGAAGAAGCTTATAAAAAATGACTCAGAATAATAATTTATGGACTATCCCGGACTATACGAACATATTGTCCACATTCTTTTATAATCCTGTTCTCGCAGAAATGTATTCGGCACATACGCTTAGGGTCAGCACTAAAGCGAAATATTGTCTCAATAAAAATAATGTCTAGTACATGGTCCAAATGCTCACAAGGTTAAACTTGTATAATTATAGTTGTTGAATAATTGATGGAACATTCGATATTATATATATTAGTTATATTTGTTCAGGAGTTTTACAATATGTCTTTTGATGCCACCAATCAGAAAGTCGCTTATGTTGGTCATATTGGAGTGGACAAGTCAGAATGGTATGAACAGGTGTTACAGGATTATTCAAAGGTAGGCTAACTAACTACTCAAAATAAACATTACAATTACAGTTTCTTGGATTGAAATACACTTTTCAGGAGTGAAAATTGGAACCTCTTTTTTTTAACGGTAGAATCTTCAAATTGGACAATAGTCAACCTCTGAAGATAGGTAAAACAATTTTGGTCTAGCTCGCCTGGTTTGGCAATTATAATCTTAAGTTTTTCTTTTAACTTATTTATTTGACGGAACTGAAACTCAATTCGTACAAGAAAATGTAAGATGTATGAAGAACAGCGAAATATATGAGTTATACTTTCTATTTAGTAATTTCCTAATGAGGCTTATCACCGGGTTTGTACTTACATGATCAACACGACGAGTTTCACATGTGGATCAGGATCTGCTTACCCTTCCAAACCACATGAGATCTGCTTCCCCCAGTTTTTGATAGTGGTTGTGTTGCTCAGTCGTACGTGTTCTATGTTTCGTTTTGTGTATTTTTGTTCAACTGCTGATAGTTTTCTCAATTATCCACTGCGTTGTTGTCTTTTTTTCGACTTATGAGTTTGACTGTCCCTCTGATATTTTTCGCCTCTGTTTTGTAAGTGGAAATTTCAAATCTATCTTTATCATAATTAATCCAACGATCAAACAATGAAATAAACAAAACTTCTAGAAATAATAATAGGTCATCGTACTTGTCCATTTTCTATGATTAAAAGATTTGCTAACTTTGCTGCCTAATCAGAAAAGGCTTTATTGCGATAAGGACTTATCTATAAAACCTTGCCAGTATAAATCTAAGTTTGTGGTTGTTTCAAATAACATAAAAACAGATGTGGAGTCTATGTCAAATAGAAACAGCACATACCTTTTAAAATATTTTAGTTCATACGATAACAACTGAACAGAGCAATCAAAGTCACTTTGTCTTGTATTTTTCTTTATTTATAAAAAAAGGCACGTCATATCTAATATTTGTAGGGCAAACAATATGCAGTTAAAGCTGGAACCTGCAAGATAACACCATTAGAAGGAAACGTAACGACATGCGTCCCATGTAAGTCTGTTAAATATTTGTATAAGTTTCATTAATGTTTTAAGCAGGGAAATCTTTGAGTTCAAAACTACACAGTTCAAACATTTAGGCAGCATAACCAAAATCTATTTTCGAATAATCTGAAGCATTCTTTGAGGTTTGTTAACAGACAAAGATGTACTAATTACTCTTGATAATCGAGGACGCAATGTGCTGTATAATCATTGCTATTGGTTACTGTGCTTCTTAATCTCTTACAACTGATGCAATCTAAATTAATAAAAACCATAGCAACTTTTCGTCCTTGAAAGCGCGAGCGGTTATACGAACACCACTTATAAAGCAGGAATAGTGTACCGGCTTTTAAATACTATGAAGCACACTTTGGATGTTTCAAGGGCTGCGTCACTTTAATTTATTATTACTTTGTACCAGAGGCGGATTATAAGAGGGTTTTTCAGGGGGCCTGGTCCACTTGTGTAAGAAAAATTTGGTTGATTATATATAGGGAATAACTGAAGCATGACTGGAGTGGGCCCCCTCTTAGGCAGTCAGTGACCCCCCCCCTTTTATGAACATTTCTGGATCCGCCCCTGTTTACTACTAGATGTGTGTAACTTTTTTTTACCTATATTTCTTTATTTTGGCATGCTATTGTATTTATTTTTACTGTCTTTTCTCCTCGATTTTAGCCTTACTTCTTATCAGCTACGAATTAAAAATACCCGGCTTCATAATTGCCTAGTAGAACTAATAGTTCACACATGCAGTATATCAACAGCCTTATTACAGTTTTTGTTGCACAATATATAAACCTCCTTGGCATTAATGTATACAGTGTATATATTCAGATGTATACTATTCTTTATAAATGAAAAGAAAAACAGACTCTAAAGCTTTAAAGTTACGCTAGACTGGTATTTTTACAGAAAGTTATATAATTCTTTAACGCGATTTCAGTGTTGAAAACCATAAACCCGAACTTTCAGAATACCTCAGCACTAAGCACATTGATCACTTAACTTACTTCATAAATGTACATTATACAGCCCGTAACAGAGAAGTGATCGAATTGATGTTTCTTTACCATCAAAATTAGCTACGTTATCGACAAACTTAATTGAGTAGTGACCGAACTATTGGTACTTTAACGTTAAAAAGATTGACAATGCTGACAAACTTTCATGTGTCGATAAGCAAGTTTAATACCGATAATATTGAAAATAATTCTAATAATATGAAACAAAATATGTCCATGCACCATTTCGATTGGGCGAAAAGTAGTCATTTCTTCAAAGTCAGAACAGAAAAAAAAGATTTATGGAAGGACGTCTTGATAGTATTATTTCCTTTACAATTATACCCAAAACTAAAAGAAATATACTGGTAAACAATTAAAAAGGTGTTTGATAGGAACTTTGAAATGTTTTCTCATATGTATACACATAAGGGAGGACTGGTATTTGTACTTCTGTTAGAATATGTCTTCGTCCGTTTCACATGCCAAACTTTTTTCTAGTACAGTTTAAACGGGAAAATTTTGTTGACAATATTTTTTTCATATGACAAAATATTGAGGCAGCAGATTTTTTAGGTCAAAATCAGGGTCAGAATATTCTTTTCTAAAAACTACCAGGCCCCTTCCTCCATGAAAATTAAATGGTCCGTGGCAAAAATCAAAAATTCCCACATGTTCAACTTCAAAATTTGACCAGATTCTATTCTCAACTGTCGGATAATATACTAGGATAACATAGAAAATGTCCTGTATGGGACGATTCTGTACTCATACTTCACGCGTAGTTTAGTACAAGTGTCCTCGTAGTGAAGGCACCCGACTACGCGTGCAGTAAAAAGTGAACTCTTACGTCGGATACCGGGCAGGGGCCGGTAACAAGAAGCATTCTTATGTCTTACGAACGTATAAAGGGCGTCTTAAGATTTAAGAATGTAACAAGACAGAACCTCAGACCTATCTTAGAATGATTGACAGCCCTTAATGTTTTGAAAAAGTGCATGATTTAAGAACAATTCTTACGTCTACCTTAAAGCGATCTTACTAATTCCGGTAACACAAAATCATTCCTAAATTTTGGTCAGTTATTAAGTGTTCTTTAAACAAACTTAGCAACTTAGGGGTGTACCAAGAACAATTCACAATAGCTTCACATGATATTTTTTGTAAGAGTGGTCCCGACTACTCTTAGCTGTACATTCACTTGTTAATAATAGACCAAAGTGCTAAAAAAAGTTAATACGTGAACCTTAGAACTTTTTTATTCTAATTATTAATTCATCTGAATAGGAAATTGTATATCAGTGTTTGCTTGGCCATGTGTGTGGAGGGTGGTCGTTTCTCTTTATTGTAAATCATTACAATTTTGGCTTGTTGAGAGAAGTTATAAATATAAAGCAAGGAGAAATTTGTGACCTTTTTCAATTTTAAACCAAGAGTTCCAAATTGTGAAGTTTAAATCATCACTTCTTAAATTTTTACGGAAGCCATCATGAGTTGGTTGACCAATATGGAATATCCGTTATACAGATAATACCGGATATTGTTCATTATGTCGTAACTACAGTCCCATTCCTTTTTCACGAATGTGACCTAACGAATTAGGCTATTTTCGGGCTTCGTAATATAATGAGCAACACGATGGCACTTCACGATGGGCGCCACACATGGAGCAGGATCTGCTTACCTTTCTCGTCTGAAATCATCCGCAGTTTTCAGTGGGTTTCGTGTTGCTTTATATACCTATTTTTGACTTTTTTCCCTATTGTGTCTGTTTTGTTCACGCATCGTTGTCAATATAATGGAATTTGATAAGAATGTCATACAAGTGAGAGATTCAGCTCTTTAACCCAGGTTCAATCCATCCGATGATTTTCTTACACTTTGAAAATTCCTGTACCAAGTCAGGAATATGACAATTGTTCAATCGTTTGATGTGTTTTATCATTTGATTTTGCAATTTGATGAGATACTTTCCGTTTTAAATTTTCCTCGGAGTTCAGTATTTTTGTGATTTTACTTTTGTAAGAAGACTTTCAAAATGTGAAACTTGCAAATATATTGTTTAAAGTAAAAAAATATAGGAAGATGTGGTA
The DNA here is from genome assembly GCF_965363235.1 of Mytilus galloprovincialis. NCBI lineage: Eukaryota > Metazoa > Mollusca > Bivalvia > Mytilida > Mytilidae > Mytilus > Mytilus galloprovincialis. Next base: position 23,752,781 of record NC_134845.1, read on the forward strand.
TGAGTGTCAAAGAGACAACTCTCCATCCAAATAACAATTTATAAAAGTATACCATTCTAGTAGTGATTTGACCGAAATTAAAGTAGGATAGAAAATACGTCATTTATACAAGATTCAAATCCTACCATTGGCCTGGTGAATAATAGGGCACTCAAAAGAAAAAACACTGATGAATTGTCCTGAGACAAGCATACTTTTATTAAAATAATAAGGTCTATAAGCAGTTGAATTAATTTCATGTTTGAAGCGGTGCAATTTTTTTAATTCAATTTGGCTTTTATCACAAAAGGGCCGGAAGAATAATGGTGGTCTGAGGCCAGAATTGTTTTCTTTAGGTTAAATGGGTATTTGATTATAATGCGCATTTTATCGTTCATTAAAACGTTTTTATGATTCATTTATGGTAATTATAATTTCTTTGCGAGGAACCAAAAACGGAGACGCCGGAAAATTAGTAAGAACTCGTAACTTGAAAATCATTACGATGCAACTTAAGGGGGAAATAAGACCGATCTACGAACAACCTGAGGGAGCTTTGATTTACACTCTTTGAATGATCTTAGAATGAACTTTATCTTCCCCTTAATTCAATACTTACGACCTCTCTTAATAAAATTTCTTGTTACCGGCCCCAGTTTCTTTGTTATATCTGAACTTTATCAAATACATGTACATGTTAATATTTACTTAATATCAAATAGGTAAAAATTATTGCTGAAAGCCTGTTCAGGGTTTCTTTCTTGTGTATGATTATATAATTTTTCACATGCCTGAACTCATTGACGATAATGTAAGGTGCTCTATTAGAAAAAATGGATTTCTAGTTCGGGTTTGAAAAAGAAATTTCGCCATTTCTTGAGCCTGTTTTGTACATTTAGTTTAACAGATATGATCCAATTGAAATTTTCACATGCATGGAACCTTCGGTAAATAGGAAAATGAAAAGATATGGGGTAATTTACAGAGAGACCACACTCCATCCATGAGAAAAACGGAGGGAATTTAAAAATCTAGAGGTCTCCACAAGGCTTTCAACAAGGCTGGAATCTCACTCCTTCTGAAAAGCTCTAAATCGCCCCAACGTGTACATACGTTTGGTCATTCTGGTTTCTCTTTTTGTGTGTCATAAACATTCAATTCGGATTTGAATTTAATTTACCGAAACATTTCCGTACATTAAATCTTAGGACGGTCAGAACATTTTAAGGACGCAACAGATCGAAGTACAATTTTAAGTAGTACATAGATGTGCAATAATTCAGCTTCCTGTACATGTTCATGAAGTTCTAAATTTTGAATGTTGATTTCTTAAAAAAACAAACATTTTTTTACAATAAAAAATCTTAAAATGTCCGTTAACACTGAAAAAGTTTGACCATAAAAAATCACTTATCTAAGAAAAAGCAGTCGTTTAATTGATTATAAGAAAGTTTCAGTACATCATGTCAAATTTCTTTAATTTGCGAGTTTTTCTTTAGTTACAAATGTAGCTCCATGTCTGGTGGTGAAATAAAAAAGAATGTCTCAGAAAGTGGTGAATTAGTTTCCATAAATGACAAATGAATCGGGCCAAGCTTAGTAACTTACAGTAAACAGACTACTGTATCATTGACGCACTCGTCGAACTGTTTAAAAGATTTGTCTTTATGACCAAAAATTTATATACAACTTCATTTATAAATTAATCTGAATTTCATAGCGCGTCGTCACAATAATGAAAGTTATTAAAAAAAATCTATAACCAGCAGATCTATACTTCTATAAAGAAAGTATTCTTGTACAAAAGGGTATTTATTATAAAATGGTCCTAACTATAGAATAGATAGTTTACCACAGAAATCTTAAACGGAAGTTTCGACAATTTTAAACAGAAGAGATTTGAAAATAAATTTAACACATGGCAAGAGTTAAATCTCTTTGTTCTTACTGTGTTATAATCTGGATAATGCACAGCAAAGGTGTGCATTAACTACCTCAGATATACTGCACAGTTCAAATCTATTTTTATCTTAAGGGGCGGTTCCTGGATTTTAAAAGGGGCGTTATTCTATCAAATTAAAAAAAATATCACCAAGTGTAGCGAGACTAAAGACAAAATTGACGATTTTAAGCTAAAACACGATACTTTGTCCAATCCAAGGGTTAAAGACCTGTTCGCCCCCACCCCCGAATCCGCTATCTGCCTTGAAATTACGACAAAGTTGAACTTCGTACAAACATCGTAGTTTCAAAATAGGAAAACGAAAGGTTTCTCATTCCTTTTTTTTTTTTTTTTTTTTTTATCTAAGCTGGGACATAAACTATTTTATTGTATTTTGTGTACAACGTAAATCTAAATCAGTGTTTTAAAGTTAGAAAGATAGTTAAAACAATTTTTGGTAATTTCTGCCAAAAAAGAAATGTATCTTAGAATATCCGAATAAAAGAAATCTGATTTGGATTAGTTTCAGACTCAAAGAAATTATAACGACTTTTTGTATAGCTATTCCTATAAAAGGACTATTTTTGGGTCGAATTTAATGAGGATCATATTTAAGTTAGTTTTAAAACGGGGATTAGCTGGTTAGCTGGAGATCAATCAGAATTTATTTAGATGGACGTAATACAGTAGATAAAAAGGAAATTGGTTGGTTGGGGGGGGGGGGGGGGGGGGGGGGTTGTAAAATGTTTTAAAAGAGAAATGTATTTTCTTTTTATTTACAATTTAAAATTTAGGTAATATAACATCTTCCTCGGTTCTTTTTTTCTCTAAGCATATCATTGAGGGAAAGAAATTCAAAGGCAATTAATCTAATTTAAACTCAATAACCCTTGCAGTTATTTTTCTTTTCATACACCAATTTGAAAGTACACAATTTGTCAAAGTCTTAATCGTCACCAATTAAATAAAAATTGGGAATAAATTTAACGGAAACGATAAAAATAAATACACCATTAAATCGCAATTTTAGAATGAGTCTAAATATCAAAAAAAAATTAATTTTAAACTTACCAAAGTCGTATTTCCCCTACAAGAAACTTTCCTAGGATCAGTGGATTGCGGAATAACGTCCACATTTCTAAAACGTTCACGTAAATTGATTGCGTCATGTGTTAAAACAGTTATTGGCCAATCAAATCAGTATATGTAGTTTAATCTGCACAGCACGAGATGACAGTGGATGTGACTCCAATAAATTCATTAACGTCTCCTCGGAGACGTTATTAAGAATTGAACGTTGGACAGTCTGCGGGCTGAAAGCTTCGTACCACCTGATTGGAAGATATTACTGAGACGTGAATAATTAAAGTTCGTTGATTGGTTGGAACAATCCAAACCTAGTAAATGTCTTTCAATCTCGTAGAGTATCGGATTTGTCCTCTCTATTTTAGAAATTAGATTTTGCCTTGTCATAAGTTATGCAAATTGGTACACGGGTAACTTTTATCTATAAATAGCCGAATCTCCTGGAGTTTTGTAAACACACACAACATTAAACGATACACTACTTCATAACGTGTGACCTCAAGTGTGTGGTAAAATTTGTTGATTGATATGCAAGGCTATTCTGAATGAATTAATCTACAAAGCGAGAACACTTTCCATTTTCATCAGCTTAGAGACGGCTAGCTTTTTTTGAAAAGCTGTTACTTGTTATCATTGTAGTCATGAATATTTATCGCTTATATTAAATTGATAAAGATTTTATCGAGGTCGCACCAACTGTGTCTACAGCTAAGATCAGTTACATGTAACATGATCTCGTCGATTCGCACGACGAAGCCATTGTTTATGACAGAACACACATTCTAGATTATGTATTTTTGTTTCCGTCAGTTCGTAAGTATTTGATCATTTCAACTCCTTTGTATTTCATAATATGTGTCATGAACAATGATATATGTTCGATTGAATAATGATTTCCTCGTAACAAAGGGTAGAAATTTCGGAGATCCCGTATTTGATCCTTTACCGTTAAAATGAAAATGCCAATGACAGAGGTTGATTATAAAAAATGTTTTACTGTGTTAAAAAAACTTCGACTTAAACAATGAAAACGATGAAGAAAACTAAATTATGTCACTTCTGAAATAAGTTTGTCGATAACGTAACTTATTCTGTCAGACGGTAAAGAAACGCGAATTCGATCACTACTCTGTTACGGGCGTCAGATATTGACGCGATATTACGAAACCAATTTTCTGATTCATTCTAGCATAGTATATATACTATATATATATTGTGGTCTAGCGGGACGGCTGCAGTGCAGGCGATTTGGTGTCACGATATCACAGTAGCATGGGTTCGAATCCCGGCGAGGGAAGAACCAAAAATTTGCGAAAGCAAATTTACAGATCTAACATTGTTGGGTTGATGTTTAGACGAGTTGTATATACTATATATATATATATATATATATATATATATATATATATATATATATATATATATATATATATATATATATATATATATATATATATATATATATATATATATATATATATATATATATATATATATACTACCAAAATAATTGAATACCGATCTAACTTGCAGGTGTGAAAAACATGAATGGGATATGGATAATATAATGCAGATTTTAATGATTTGTCTGATGATGATACATTTGTTTATTTATTTAAAAAAAAACATTAATTGTTATGATATTATGGTTGCCAAAACCTGCTTTGATATCTTAAGTAGAAAAAACACCTTTTTATAATCTTATAATAAAATGAAAATATTTTTAAAATTAATAATCCTATGCATTTTAAGTAATTTTTTTGATAGAAATTGTTTTACAGTCTCTCATAATTCTTAATATAATGGTACTTGTATTTTATATTTGTGTATTGTCTGTTTTATATTGTGTATATGCTATGTATGTACTGTATATTTATGTATAATTGCAAGTAGTGAGACTTTAATAAGGTTAATAAAACGGACGCCATGTATCTCCACTGAAACTTGTAAATTCAACCCAAAGTTTGGTATCATCGAACCCTTAAATTTTTACCGCCCTTAATTCTCACATTAACATACTTTAACAAGACTATAATTTGTGCATAAATGAATGACATATATATATTGATTAATACTAGTACTTATTGAACCATAATGTACAAAGTTTAGATGAAATTATGGTATAAATGAAGCTAATTTAAAAGTATTATAATATTTAACGGTGAATATACATTTATTTAAGGTGGCCTTTACCTTCTGAGCAGTATCTTTTATAACAATTGCGTCTTTCTCTTCCAACATTATCTTCTGTCTTATTTCAGCATTCCACATCGATGTTAAAATTCATAATTTTCACTTTTCTGGACAAAACCAATAACTGCCGCCCGCTAGTATTCAGTGCAATTTTGGGACTCGGAATGTTGTCGAATCTTAACATGCGTTCATTCTCCCTTGTTTAATAAGATATCATTAACCAATCACACCGCTGGTAATTAATGATAATCTTGACCCTGCATGATTACAAGATGACCATTCTGACATTAACAACTTCCATAAGTCACAGACAATCCCATGCACATTTACAGTTTTAATACATTACTCTTGCTTAGAATAAGGACCTGCCAAAATCATGTTGTGTACTATACAATAATATTTTTGTATTTTCTTTAAATACATTATGTCGAGAATTTAATTTCTTCTTTTTTGTACAGCTAACTCTAAGATGTTACTATCCTCATACTTTGGTTATGGGCAGGATAAATTAAGTGTCAATTTCTACCAGTTCACATTGAATCAAACATCGATAGAAATATCTGTTGTGAAGGAAAGCTGTGTGCCAGTAACCCAGCATGTAGAGACAAAGACTGCAGTTGGCGAAATGCATTACATAGGGGTTGCGGCAGGAATTAGTAATAAAAAAATCTTCGATATTCCATTATCCTGTCAGAATCAAACACAATCTTCAGTGGTGAGTATGTGAGCTTGATCTTATCGTCTCTAAATATTCCCTGATTAAAATATAACTACATGATCACATGCAAATGCACCGAATTTAGTCATCTCTTATAACCCCTAATACAGATTGATAAAAAGTAAAATCACAAAAATACTAAACTCCGAGAAAAACTCAAAACGGAAAGTCCGTAATCTATTGGCAAAATCAAAATCTCAAACGAATGGATAACAACTGTCATATTCCTGACTTGGTACAGGTAATTTTTCATAAAAAAAATAGTGGATTGAATCTGGTTTTATAGCTAGCTAAACACCTCATTTGTATGATATTCGCATCAATTTCCATTATATTGATGATGATGCGTGAAAAACACAAACAGACATACGTAATAGGCAAAAATGTCAATAATACAGCAGTCAACATTGTAATACAATCCTAATCACTAAAAAAAACCTTACAAAAGTAAATACGTATACAGAAAAACACTTCAGGCGCTCCAGATTTATAAAGTGTCAGTTTTGTTTAATAGCACTTGATTTCTGTGTTGATTAAGAAATTATCAATAAACCAAGGTTTTACTTTTTTCAGTTTACGTTGTTCTTTGATACAACTGTTGCTTTACCTTGTATATTCTTTTGGTCATGTTTATTTCCTTATGATATCCGGTATGTATACGTCCGTGGCTCTATTTTTGAGTCTCCCTTTATAGTCAACGGAAGCATTAAGTGTTACTCTTGACCGTCCGTCCTTCCGTTCGCCCAATTTTCTTTTCCACACTGTAACTTAAACTTATACACAATAGTTGGTACGTAAACAGTGAGTTACTTACTGTTCGATGCTGTTTATAACTTGGAATGTTGCAATATTTAAGTTTCTGCATTCTAACTTAAGATTTGCTCGTCCATATTTTATAAAACTAATACACAATGATTAAACACGCAGTCATAGTTCGAATTTTGGCATTTAGGCACTAACTGTTCTTGAGTTATGCCCTTGTATAACTTGGAAATAGTTTTTTTTCATTGCCGCAATTTAGTTTTGCCTCATCGATCAAGGTTTTATGAAACTCCTGAAAATGCTTTAGATCACAACACGCAGACAGAGTATACATTTCGGCAGTATGTCAATTACCGTTCTAGATAGTTTTCAAATTGAGTCCCTCCTTCGAGTTCCTCAATTTTTCGTTGCGTTGAAGATCCCATCGGTGGCTTTAGGCTGTTCCCTGCTCTTTTGTCGGGTTATTGACCCTTTGACACATTCCCCGTTTCCGTTTTCAATTATATTATCCACCTTTTCACTTCGAAAATTACAAGGCTTGAGAGGGGCATCCGTGTCCTTAGACCTTAAAAAGTTTCTTCTTTCATTTTAGTTTGGGCGTTCCTGATGATTACAAATAAAATTAACGAAGAATATGTCCATGGGATTGTAAATACTAGTAAACAAGAGTAAATGTACTAGCTCAAACCTTTGAGCGTAAAAATGAAACTTATCAGTACATTCTAAAGTTTCAATGCGGATAATGCAATTGTCTTCGGTTTTAATGAGGCATAATAACTCAAATAAAGTAAAAGTGATAGAATGCTTTTAATTTATAAAAAGGCATCACAAGAATGGTTTAACTTTAATTGACACTATTCAAATTTGAACTTGATCTGCGTTTGGTGGTAATATACATTGTGTTAAAGTTTCATAACATTTGGTAGAGGCAAAGTAAAGGTCGAAATTTGAAACAGCAAACTCAGTAACTTTTCCATTTATAAGGGGATATAACTAAAGAACGGTGGAAATGATACCACCCAAAGTCGCACTTGTTTGGTGATATAAATGAATATTGTAAATAAGTTTCAGAAGATTTGGTTGTGGTTAAATTAGAGAACAGAAACCAATTTCGGGACATACGGAGAAACGTACCGACGTATGGACATACAGACGAATACACTTTTTTTTTTTTAGGTAAAACTGAATTCCCCTCTGCATTCGTTTGAGGATAAAACCTACGTACATTTCACATATAACTGATTTGTATATAATCATTTGATGATGTTTTAACATATCTTGTGCATAATGTGTAATAATTATACGAGTCGTCGAAAACTTGCAGTAAGTTGTGAACCATTCTTTGTATTGATGGCCTATTTGTGATTTTGAGACAAAGTACAGAATAAAAGCGTACCCCTTTTGAATTTCTTTAATTCAATTTATTTGGAAGATATCATATCAATAAACTTTATTGATTTTTTGATCCATTGCATGAACCATTTTTTTCATTCCTGAAGTGGAAGCGTGGGGTTTTTAAAATCTAAAAATCTATAAATAAATTTGAAAATGAAGCAGAGTAAACATTTCCAATACATGTTTTCACGGACTAAAATTTACAAATAGACGTACCCTTCTAGAGAACCTTGGTGATAGACGTACCCTTCTAGAGAACCTTGGTGATAGACGTACCCTTCTAGAGAACCTTGGTGATAGACGTACCCTTCTAGAGAACCTTGGTGATAGACGTACCCTTCTAGAGAACCTTGGTGGTAGACTTACCCTTCTAGAGAAACTTGGTGATAGACGTACCCTTCTAGAGAACCTTGTTGATATACGTACCCTTCTAGAGAACCTTGGTGATAGACGTACCCTTCTAGAGAACCTTGGTGATAGACTTACCCTTCTAGAGAACCTTGGTGATAGACTTACCCTTCTAGAGAACCTTGGTGATGGACTTACCCTTCTAGAGAACCTTGGTGATGGACTTACCCTTCTAGAGAACCTTGGTGTTCTGTAGACTTTTTAGTTGTTGTCTGTTCGTCGATTACTTTTTAGCCAAGGTGTCGAATTATTTGGCCGTATTTTTAAAAAAAAAAAAAAAAAAAAAAAAAACCCATTTTGTTCTTGATCATGACTTTGTATTGAGAAAACACTGGCTTCTAGTTATATGTAAGCTGGTGGTAATCTCGTCAACTAATATAATGGTGCTCCGTCATATTTGCAGTCTCGTTTGTAGTAAAACAAAATTATACGCACAGCACATGCAAAACAGGTGTATTGGCAATTCAACCCAAACACAGTGAGCTATAAGTTGGCGGGAGATGTTGTAAGCCAACTTGTGTTAACTATATATATATAGAAGAACAAAAAATTTGCGAAAGCAAATTTACAGATCTAACATTGTTGGGTTGATGTTTAGACGAGTTGTATATACATTATGTACACAGCCATGTATCACCATCATTGATGGCGATCCGATGGATACATCTGTTGTAGGGTTGTCACTGACTCAGACGTACTTATGAATATAATTATTTTCTGTGACTGTATCTTACATTAATTTGTAGGATCCTTTACTATAGATAATTTAGCTGATCTGTAACAATAACATCTTCATGCCTTATATATCATGTACTGTAGTACGCCGCTAGATTAAAACTGACGTGGAAAGGTAACACATGCCCACCGAAAGCTCTTTATTTGAGAGCCCAGGTGGTCGTGTGGTCTAGCGGGACGGCTGCAGTGCAGGCGATTTGGTGTCACGATATCACAGTAGCATGGGTTCGAATCCCGGCGAGGGAAGAACAAAAAATTTGCGAAAGCAAATTTACAGATCTAACATTGTTGGGTTGATGTTTAGACGAGTTGTATATATATATATATATATATTTTTTTTTTTAATTTTTATATATATATATATATATATATATATATATATATAAAATGACTGAATAAATAGTCAACGATCAATCTTACAGGGCGATGGATCATGTAATATGATTCTGTACACTACAAAATATAATATATAACAAGTCAAAAAGGGTACAACATCACCATTAACTAACTATAAAATATACAAATATTAGATATTTCGGATAACAGATATCCTTCTTCGGTAATTGCACAATGACAAATGAATCATGTCAATTCAAATTGAGACTCTATCAAAATCTTGATTTATACAATTTAAGCGAACGCTGGAACAATTTTAAAATTTCCAAACACACCGGAAAGACTACAGAAATATGCCAAAAATAAAAATAGTTATTTACGATGTGAAATGGCACAACTCTAGATTTCCAAAGGTTGTGACAGTTGAGATGTTATAACTGCATTGAGGGCAGTCCTCAAACCAAAAAATCAAAAATGTCCTAACCGATCCAGGATGGTATAAATTAGACAACGGTAGGGCAATTACAACAGAAACTACATATTTAAGCCTCCCAAACGAATATCAGCCTAATAATGATTGAAAAAATAAGTATTGTATAATGAGGTAAAATAATTGAACGTGGCAACGTACTTATACATCATCCCGAATCAATGAAAACCTGTAATTTAAACTGTTATTTAAAAATAATTTCGAACTGTAAAGCCAGTACTAAATCCGGCGTTGTTTGAAACAGGTAGTCACAGGAAAATGAGGGACTCGTTCTATGTTTTTTCATTTATACCCTCTGGGGAGACTGTCCGTAACTTTCTTATCCAAAATCTTTCCCGAGCGACTCTGTCGACCTTCGACCAACCCTCGTTGTGGTCTATGATCGTGATGGTAAGGTTTTTGAGATCAGCTTGTGTGTGTCCAGGTGATCTCAAATGACGACTTACGGGTAGGTCGGGCTTGCAAGTGTAGTCACTTCGATGACCATTCATGCGTTTGTTAAATGGCTGCTCTGTCTCGCCAACATACTGCATGCCACATCGACATTGAAGGAGGTATACAACATTCTGGGTTTTGCAAGTTACATTGCAATATATAGTGTACACAGACCCAGTCGAGTGGCAAGTGAATGTTTGAGTATTCAGTATTTGTTGACAAGTCAGGCAACGTCTGTTACCACATGACTTGCACCATCCTGCAATTGAACAGCTTTTATTTGAGGAGACGTCAGCTCTAACAAATAAGTCTTTCAGACTTGCTGGTCTCCGAAAAGCTAAGACAGGAGGATTGGGAAAGATCTTGGATAATTTAGGGTGTTTGGCAATAGTTTGCCAATTGGCACGGATCAAACGTGAAAGGTTATTAAAGGCTGGATTGTATGTAAGAACAAACGGGACTATTTTGCTGCGCCTCTTCCGTTTGTACTGTAAGAGGTCATTGCGGCTGTTATTGTTAGCGCGCGCAAACCCCTTATCTATGTCCAATTTCTTATAACCTCGTTTTGTCAAAAATCCGCGAAGTTCCTGTAACCGTTTCGTGACAGCCTCCTCAGAGGAGCAAATCCGCTTGACTCTGAGAGCTTGACTGTACGGGATACTTTTTGTACAGTGTTTGGGGTGACAGCTTTGGGGAGAAAGGTATTGATGTTTATCTGTGGGTTTACAGTAAAGGTCTGTTGATATGACACCGTCCTTTATAGATGTGGTTGTGTCTAAGAAAGATATCTTAGAGTCGGAAATTTCATACGTAAATTTAATTGAATGGTGGGCGTTGTTTGCATGTCTGATGAAATCATCCAGTTTTTGTTGAGATTCAATCCATTTCATGTCAACATCATCAATGAAACGGAACCAAGACAAAGGTTTGGATAAAGATGTTGCAATAATTTGTTTTTCTAATTTGCCCATGAAAATATTGGCGTAAGACGGTGCCATTTTCGTCCCCATCGCTGTCCCGTTAATTTGAAGGTAATGCTCACCATTAAAGGTGAAATTGTTGCATTTCAGGACCAGAGTAAGCAGCTGGACTAAACATTCAGTAGGTGGTTCTAAAATGTTGCGCGAGTCCCATATTTCCCTACAAGATTGTATGCCGTCATCATGAGGTATGTTGGTATACAATGAGGTGACATCTAAAGTGACAAGGAGGGTTTCCGGAGGAAGAGGGTTCATGGATTCCATTTTACGAAGATAATCTGTAGTGTCTTGAATGTGGGAAGGAAGATTTTCTACATGAGATCTTAAATGAAAATCGACGAATTCCGAGATTTTCTCAGTCGGATGGCCGTTTGCGGATACAATGGGTCTACCAGGGTTGTTAACCTTGTGTATTTTGGGAAGAAGATACAATCGACCAGGCTTGGCATTCTCTGGCTTTAAATAACCAATTGTATCCTCATCTATGTGACCGTCATTGTACATGGTTTGTACCGCAGTGATAATTTTGGAGCTAAACTCGGAAGTAGGATCATAGTCTAGCTTTTTATAAAATCTCTCATCAGAGAGCTGACGCACTGCTTCCGCGATGTAGTTAGCTTTGTCCATTATCACAACGGCACTGCCCTTGTCTGCTGGTTTTATCACAATATCATCTCGGTTTCTTAGCGATTGTATGGCTTTTTTCTCGTCAGGAGAGGTGTTGTAAAATGACGAGTACTTGTTGCTAGCTAGATGAACAACATCCGATTTGATTTTGTCGATAACATCTTCCAGTGTAGCAGATTTACTAGGTTTTGGAATCCATGAACTCTTCTTTTTAAAATGCGGAATTATGATTTCTTCCTCCGAGTCGGACGTGTCTGTGTCTTTCTCATTATCCACCTCTTTATCCTTGTTACCAAAATATTCTTTGATTCTGAGGGTTCTAGCAAAGTTATCAAGGTCATCTCCCAGTTTCATATCATCTATTTTATTGGGAGTAGGGCAAAAATTCAAACCCTTGGACAAGACTTTAGTTTCGTCCTCAGATAAAGAGACTGAGGATAAATTGACAACCGTGTTGTTGGGATCCATCGGAACTCGAATTTTTCTTTTAAATCTACGATTTCGAGGCTTTTTCTTAGATTTTGTAGAGGGTCTAATTGAAGGGTGGTTAATTTGCACACCATCACGTTTAAATTTGTTGATCTGTTTGACGTGGAGCTTATGTGATTCAATATGGTTGATATCACCAAGACGTACTTGAATTTCGTCAAGTTCAGGATCAGACAAATGTTCACGGGATCGGCAGTGCAAATTATCACGTAGTTTATAAAAATAATTAACTTGATGAATTGCTTCTTGGCGTAAGAGATCCATCAGACGAAAAGAACTGTTGTATAAAATGTTGTTCCATCTGTGAAAAAATCTGTTCGACTTTTCTCCGGTTGTAAGTGGGGAGGCCTTTAAAATAAGTCCTTTCGGAATAATTCCTTGATTAATGTAGGTTTCTAAATTTGAAATGTGATGTTCTGTTTTGATAATTTTGATAGTAGAAGATCTTAATTTCTTAAAATAAAATTGAAAATGCATGATGGAATATGCAGTAAGAAAATCGGATCGGGTGAACACACTCGATGCAGACTACCAAAAAGGTAAAAATATTAAATGACTGAATAAATAGTCAACGATCAATCTTACAGGGCGATGGATCATGTAATATGATTCTGTACACTACAAAATATAATATATAACAAGTCAAAAAGGGTACAACATCACCATTAACTAACTATAAAATATACAAATATTAGATATTTCGGATAACAGATATCCTTCTTCGGTAATTGCACAATGACAAATGAATCATGTCAATTCAAATTGAGACTCTATCAAAATCTTGATTTATACAATTTAAGCGAACGCTGGAACAATTTTAAAATTTCCAAACACACCGGAAAGACTACAGAAATATGCCAAAAATAAAAATAGTTATTTACGATGTGAAATGGCACAACTCTAGATTTCCAAAGGTTGTGACAGTTGAGATGTTATAACTGCATTGAGGGCAGTCCTCAAACCAAAAAATCAAAAATGTCCTAACCGATCCAGGATGGTATAAATTAGACAACGGTAGGGCAATTACAACAGAAACTACATATTTAAGCCTCCCAAACGAATATCAGCCTAATAATGATTGAAAAAATAAGTATTGTATAATGAGGTAAAATAATTGAACGTGGCAACGTACTTATACATCATCCCGAATCAATGAAAACCTGTAATTTAAACTGTTATTTAAAAATAATTTCGAACTGTAAAGCCAGTACTAAATCCGGCGTTGTTTGAAACAGGTAGTCACAGGAAAATGAGGGACTCGTTCTATGTTTTTTCATTTATACCCTCTGGGGAGACTGTCCGTAACTTTCTTATCCAAAATCTTTCCCGAGCGACTCTGTCGACCTTCGACCAACCCTCGTTGTGGTCTATGATCGTGATGGTAAGGTTTTTGAGATCAGCTTGTGTGTGTCCAGGTGATCTCAAATGACGACTTACGGGTAGGTCGGGCTTGCAAGTGTAGTCACTTCGATGACCATTCATGCGTTTGTTAAATGGCTGCTCTGTCTCGCCAACATACTGCATGCCACATCGACATTGAAGGAGGTATACAACATTCTGGGTTTTGCAAGTTACATTGCAATATATAGTGTACACAGACCCAGTCGAGTGGCAAGTGAATGTTTGAGTATTCAGTATTTGTTGACAAGTCAGGCAACGTCTGTTACCACATGACTTGCACCATCCTGCAATTGAACAGCTTTTATTTGAGGAGACGTCAGCTCTAACAAATAAGTCTTTCAGACTTGCTGGTCTCCGAAAAGCTAAGACAGGAGGATTGGGAAAGATCTTGGATAATTTAGGGTGTTTGGCAATAGTTTGCCAATTGGCACGGATCAAACGTGAAAGGTTATTAAAGGCTGGATTGTATGTAAGAACAAACGGGACTATTTTGCTGCGCCTCTTCCGTTTGTACTGTAAGAGGTCATTGCGGCTGTTATTGTTAGCGCGCGCAAACCCCTTATCTATGTCCAATTTCTTATAACCTCGTTTTGTCAAAAATCCGCGAAGTTCCTGTAACCGTTTCGTGACAGCCTCCTCAGAGGAGCAAATCCGCTTGACTCTGAGAGCTTGACTGTACGGGATACTTTTTGTACAGTGTTTGGGGTGACAGCTTTGGGGAGAAAGGTATTGATGTTTATCTGTGGGTTTACAGTAAAGGTCTGTTGATATGACACCGTCCTTTATAGATGTGGTTGTGTCTAAGAAAGATATCTTAGAGTCGGAAATTTCATACGTAAATTTAATTGAATGGTGGGCGTTGTTTGCATGTCTGATGAAATCATCCAGTTTTTGTTGAGATTCAATCCATTTCATGTCAACATCATCAATGAAACGGAACCAAGACAAAGGTTTGGATAAAGATGTTGCAATAATTTGTTTTTCTAATTTGCCCATGAAAATATTGGCGTAAGACGGTGCCATTTTCGTCCCCATCGCTGTCCCGTTAATTTGAAGGTAATGCTCACCATTAAAGGTGAAATTGTTGCATTTCAGGACCAGAGTAAGCAGCTGGACTAAACATTCAGTAGGTGGTTCTAAAATGTTGCGCGAGTCCCATATTTCCCTACAAGATTGTATGCCGTCATCATGAGGTATGTTGGTATACAATGAGGTGACATCTAAAGTGACAAGGAGGGTTTCCGGAGGAAGAGGGTTCATGGATTCCATTTTACGAAGATAATCTGTAGTGTCTTGAATGTGGGAAGGAAGATTTTCTACATGAGATCTTAAATGAAAATCGACGAATTCCGAGATTTTCTCAGTCGGATGGCCGTTTGCGGATACAATGGGTCTACCAGGGTTGTTAACCTTGTGTATTTTGGGAAGAAGATACAATCGACCAGGCTTGGCATTCTCTGGCTTTAAATAACCAATTGTATCCTCATCTATGTGACCGTCATTGTACATGGTTTGTACCGCAGTGATAATTTTGGAGCTAAACTCGGAAGTAGGATCATAGTCTAGCTTTTTATAAAATCTCTCATCAGAGAGCTGACGCACTGCTTCCGCGATGTAGTTAGCTTTGTCCATTATCACAACGGCACTGCCCTTGTCTGCTGGTTTTATCACAATATCATCTCGGTTTCTTAGCGATTGTATGGCTTTTTTCTCGTCAGGAGAGGTGTTGTAAAATGACGAGTACTTGTTGCTAGCTAGATGAACAACATCCGATTTGATTTTGTCGATAACATCTTCCAGTGTAGCAGATTTACTAGGTTTTGGAATCCATGAACTCTTCTTTTTAAAATGCGGAATTATGATTTCTTCCTCCGAGTCGGACGTGTCTGTGTCTTTCTCATTATCCACCTCTTTATCCTTGTTACCAAAATATTCTTTGATTCTGAGGGTTCTAGCAAAGTTATCAAGGTCATCTCCCAGTTTCATATCATCTATTTTATTGGGAGTAGGGCAAAAATTCAAACCCTTGGACAAGACTTTAGTTTCGTCCTCAGATAAAGAGACTGAGGATAAATTGACAACCGTGTTGTTGGGATCCATCGGAACTCGAATTTTTCTTTTAAATCTACGATTTCGAGGCTTTTTCTTAGATTTTGTAGAGGGTCTAATTGAAGGGTGGTTAATTTGCACACCATCACGTTTAAATTTGTTGATCTGTTTGACGTGGAGCTTATGTGATTCAATATGGTTGATATCACCAAGACGTACTTGAATTTCGTCAAGTTCAGGATCAGACAAATGTTCACGGGATCGGCAGTGCAAATTATCACGTAGTTTATAAAAATAATTAACTTGATGAATTGCTTCTTGGCGTAAGAGATCCATCAGACGAAAAGAACTGTTGTATAAAATGTTGTTCCATCTGTGAAAAAATCTGTTCGACTTTTCTCCGGTTGTAAGTGGGGAGGCCTTTAAAATAAGTCCTTTCGGAATAATTCCTTGATTAATGTAGGTTTCTAAATTTGAAATGTGATGTTCTGTTTTGATAATTTTGATAGTAGAAGATCTTAATTTCTTAAAATAAAATTGAAAATGCATGATGGAATATGCAGTAAGAAAATCGGATCGGGTGAACACACTCGATGCAGACTACCAAAAAGGTAAAAATATTAAATGACTGAATAAATAGTCAACGATCAATCTTACAGGGCGATGGATCATGTAATATGATTCTGTACACTACAAAATATAATATATAACAAGTCAAAAAGGGTACAACATCACCATTAACTAACTATAAAATATACAAATATTAGATATTTCGGATAACAGATATCCTTCTTCGGTAATTGCACAATGACAAATGAATCATGTCAATTCAAATTGAGACTCTATCAAAATCTTGATTTATACAATTTAAGCGATAACAGTTTAAATTACAGGTTTTCATTGATTCGGGATGATGTATAAGTACGTTGCCACGTTCAATTATTTTACCTCATTATACAATACTTATTTTTTCAATCATTATTAGGCTGATATTCGTTTGGGAGGCTTAAATATGTAGTTTCTGTTGTAATTGCCCTACCGTTGTCTAATTTATACCATCCTGGATCGGTTAGGACATTTTTGATTTTTTGGTTTGAGGACTGCCCTCAATGCAGTTATAACATCTCAACTGTCACAACCTTTGGAAATCTAGAGTTGTGCCATTTCACATCGTAAATAACTATTTTTATTTTTGGCATATTTCTGTAGTCTTTCCGGTGTGTTTGGAAATTTTAAAATTGTTCCAGCGTTCGCTTAAATTGTATAAATCAAGATTTTGATAGAGTCTCAATTTGAATTGACATGATTCATTTGTCATTGTGCAATTACCGAAGAAGGATATCTGTTATCCGAAATATCTAATATTTGTATATTTTATAGTTAGTTAATGGTGATGTTGTACCCTTTTTGACTTGTTATATATTATATTTTGTAGTGTACAGAATCATATTACATGATCCATCGCCCTGTAAGATTGATCGTTGACTATTTATTCAGTCATTTAATATTTTTACCTTTTTGGTAGTCTGCATCGAGTGTGTTCACCCGATCCGATTTTCTTACTGCATATTCCATCATGCATTTTCAATTTTATTTTAAGAAATTAAGATCTTCTACTATCAAAATTATCAAAACAGAACATCACATTTCAAATTTAGAAACCTACATTAATCAAGGAATTATTCCGAAAGGACTTATTTTAAAGGCCTCCCCACTTACAACCGGAGAAAAGTCGAACAGATTTTTTCACAGATGGAACAACATTTTATACAACAGTTCTTTTCGTCTGATGGATCTCTTACGCCAAGAAGCAATTCATCAAGTTAATTATTTTTATAAACTACGTGATAATTTGCACTGCCGATCCCGTGAACATTTGTCTGATCCTGAACTTGACGAAATTCAAGTACGTCTTGGTGATATCAACCATATTGAATCACATAAGCTCCACGTCAAACAGATCAACAAATTTAAACGTGATGGTGTGCAAATTAACCACCCTTCAATTAGACCCTCTACAAAATCTAAGAAAAAGCCTCGAAATCGTAGATTTAAAAGAAAAATTCGAGTTCCGATGGATCCCAACAACACGGTTGTCAATTTATCCTCAGTCTCTTTATCTGAGGACGAAACTAAAGTCTTGTCCAAGGGTTTGAATTTTTGCCCTACTCCCAATAAAATAGATGATATGAAACTGGGAGATGACCTTGATAACTTTGCTAGAACCCTCAGAATCAAAGAATATTTTGGTAACAAGGATAAAGAGGTGGATAATGAGAAAGACACAGACACGTCCGACTCGGAGGAAGAAATCATAATTCCGCATTTTAAAAAGAAGAGTTCATGGATTCCAAAACCTAGTAAATCTGCTACACTGGAAGATGTTATCGACAAAATCAAATCGGATGTTGTTCATCTAGCTAGCAACAAGTACTCGTCATTTTACAACACCTCTCCTGACGAGAAAAAAGCCATACAATCGCTAAGAAACCGAGATGATATTGTGATAAAACCAGCAGACAAGGGCAGTGCCGTTGTGATAATGGACAAAGCTAACTACATCGCGGAAGCAGTGCGTCAGCTCTCTGATGAGAGATTTTATAAAAAGCTAGACTATGATCCTACTTCCGAGTTTAGCTCCAAAATTATCACTGCGGTACAAACCATGTACAATGACGGTCACATAGATGAGGATACAATTGGTTATTTAAAGCCAGAGAATGCCAAGCCTGGTCGATTGTATCTTCTTCCCAAAATACACAAGGTTAACAACCCTGGTAGACCCATTGTATCCGCAAACGGCCATCCGACTGAGAAAATCTCGGAATTCGTCGATTTTCATTTAAGATCTCATGTAGAAAATCTTCCTTCCCACATTCAAGACACTACAGATTATCTTCGTAAAATGGAATCCATGAACCCTCTTCCTCCGGAAACCCTCCTTGTCACTTTAGATGTCACCTCATTGTATACCAACATACCTCATGATGACGGCATACAATCTTGTAGGGAAATATGGGACTCGCGCAACATTTTAGAACCACCTACTGAATGTTTAGTCCAGCTGCTTACTCTGGTCCTGAAATGCAACAATTTCACCTTTAATGGTGAGCATTACCTTCAAATTAACGGGACAGCGATGGGGACGAAAATGGCACCGTCTTACGCCAATATTTTCATGGGCAAATTAGAAAAACAAATTATTGCAACATCTTTATCCAAACCTTTGTCTTGGTTCCGTTTCATTGATGATGTTGACATGAAATGGATTGAATCTCAACAAAAACTGGATGATTTCATCAGACATGCAAACAACGCCCACCATTCAATTAAATTTACGTATGAAATTTCCGACTCTAAGATATCTTTCTTAGACACAACCACATCTATAAAGGACGGTGTCATATCAACAGACCTTTACTGTAAACCCACAGATAAACATCAATACCTTTCTCCCCAAAGCTGTCACCCCAAACACTGTACAAAAAGTATCCCGTACAGTCAAGCTCTCAGAGTCAAGCGGATTTGCTCCTCTGAGGAGGCTGTCACGAAACGGTTACAGGAACTTCGCGGATTTTTGACAAAACGAGGTTATAAGAAATTGGACATAGATAAGGGGTTTGCGCGCGCTAACAATAACAGCCGCAATGACCTCTTACAGTACAAACGGAAGAGGCGCAGCAAAATAGTCCCGTTTGTTCTTACATACAATCCAGCCTTTAATAACCTTTCACGTTTGATCCGTGCCAATTGGCAAACTATTGCCAAACACCCTAAATTATCCAAGATCTTTCCCAATCCTCCTGTCTTAGCTTTTCGGAGACCAGCAAGTCTGAAAGACTTATTTGTTAGAGCTGACGTCTCCTCAAATAAAAGCTGTTCAATTGCAGGATGGTGCAAGTCATGTGGTAACAGACGTTGCCTGACTTGTCAACAAATACTGAATACTCAAACATTCACTTGCCACTCGACTGGGTCTGTGTACACTATATATTGCAATGTAACTTGCAAAACCCAGAATGTTGTATACCTCCTTCAATGTCGATGTGGCATGCAGTATGTTGGCGAGACAGAGCAGCCATTTAACAAACGCATGAATGGTCATCGAAGTGACTACACTTGCAAGCCCGACCTACCCGTAAGTCGTCATTTGAGATCACCTGGACACACACAAGCTGATCTCAAAAACCTTACCATCACGATCATAGACCACAACGAGGGTTGGTCGAAGGTCGACAGAGTCGCTCGGGAAAGATTTTGGATAAGAAAGTTACGGACAGTCTCCCCAGAGGGTATAAATGAAAAAACATAGAACGAGTCCCTCATTTTCCTGTGACTACCTGTTTCAAACAACGCCGGATTTAGTACTGGCTTTACAGTTCGAAATTATTTTTAAAATAACAGTTTAAATTACAGGTTTTCATTGATTCGGGATGATGTATAAGTACGTTGCCACGTTCAATTATTTTACCTCATTATACAATACTTATTTTTTCAATCATTATTAGGCTGATATTCGTTTGGGAGGCTTAAATATGTAGTTTCTGTTGTAATTGCCCTACCGTTGTCTAATTTATACCATCCTGGATCGGTTAGGACATTTTTGATTTTTTGGTTTGAGGACTGCCCTCAATGCAGTTATAACATCTCAACTGTCACAACCTTTGGAAATCTAGAGTTGTGCCATTTCACATCGTAAATAACTATTTTTATTTTTGGCATATTTCTGTAGTCTTTCCGGTGTGTTTGGAAATTTTAAAATTGTTCCAGCGTTCGCTTAAATTGTATAAATCAAGATTTTGATAGAGTCTCAATTTGAATTGACATGATTCATTTGTCATTGTGCAATTACCGAAGAAGGATATCTGTTATCCGAAATATCTAATATTTGTATATTTTATAGTTAGTTAATGGTGATGTTGTACCCTTTTTGACTTGTTATATATATATATATATATATATATATATATATATATATATATATATATATATATATATATATTTATTTTTATTTTTAGGATACATCGATCAAGTGGGTTGACAACAGACGAAACTCATTTAGCTCAGTATGGTGGTGATATCCAGTTCATTTTAATGCGGAATAGAAACAGTTACCTTCTGCTGTTGTTTTATTTCAATGGTCGGGTTGTTGTCTCTTTGGCACATTCCCCATTTCCATTCTCAATTTTATCTTAATTCCTGTCCACATAATGCCAAAGTTGACTTTCAGATATTTTAGAACATTTATTAACAGCGTGTAGTTTAAAAAAAAAATACACGTTAGAATGTAGCTTTCTTTCTAAATATATATTCAAATTAGATACTAAGTATTTGTTTTTGATTAGTATCTATTTGTTTTTTTTCATTACAATCATCTGAAAACACGTACTTGACAACTCCTATAGCAAAGACGCATTTATTGTTTGGTATTTTATTAGGCTCAACGTCACAATGCGTTATCGAACTCGCATAAAGAACCTTTACAATAAAGGAATTATTTATATGGTAATGTATAAGGTATAATGGACACAGATCAGTAAGGATACTAATTTTACTAGCAGTATGTTGTGTTTTTTTCGCTCAAGAGTTAATGTATGATGGTGCCATATCATTTGTTGTTTGAGCTTGTTCTATGTCTTTCTCGTAGGGTTATATTCTATACTTTGTTCCACATTGACAGCCATTGTGCACGCTCATATATCATTTTGTCATTTATTAAATATTTGGTAAAACTATTCATTAATCATAATGTTTTTAGTGAGTAAACTATACTCGTACAGATTTCGAACACGTTACTTTATAAAAATAACGAGATGTAGTATGATTGCCAATGGGACAACTATTCACCAAAATTCAAATGAAGTGGATACAACCAATTATAGGCTACCGTACAGCCTTCGACAATGAGAAAAAACCCATACCGTATAATCGGCTATAAAAGGCCTCTACAAGAAAAATATGCAACAAATCTGTCAAGTGTTGATCTATGCTCTAAAATTGCAAGCATCTTTGTATTTAAATTTGTAAAGGCACAACAATTCCAAATTAGTAGAGGAACAAAATTCACCAACAATCTTAACCTATCTGTGTTGTAATGTAAGAGATGGTTTTGAGGAATATGATTGTTTGTATTTAATTCTCGTAGGATTATACTTTGTTCCACTGTGGTTGTTATTTGTTATTTCGGTTTGTCAACGAAAGGTACTTTATAAGTACATGATCAACCCATTATCATACTTGCAAGATTAAATTTAAAGTGTGCGAGCTGGTTTTTAAAAGAAACCTATGTGTCTGTACCCTCGTTGATGGCGTCGCGCTATTTTTCCGCTCTAAGGCCTGGTTGTTGTCTCTTTGACAAATTCCTCGTTTCCATTATCTTTTCTATTGATAATTGAATGTTAAACTGTGTTAAATTATGTGGCCATCTAAAGTTTAGGTCGGCAACAAAACTTTAAATTGGTTTTTATAATATCTATAGACCATTCCTATTATTTTCTTAATTTGTTTGCCAATAGATTCATTAGAAGTTCTTTGTAAATCCAGCTACTACTAATCAGACTGAATATAATTTTGGTCCTTGTAGCTAAAGTATTTAAAATTTTAGATACGCACCAAAAAAATACACTTTAAAGTTTGAAATTTTGAGTTCTTTCAAATACAAAAATTCCTGAAAAGTTTCTTGTCAGAAAGCAAGAAAGATTGTGCAGTCACATATTTTTTTCATACAAATATGAATGATGAGTAAACGATATGAGCTAAACATTATGATACTGCTGCTATACATTAATGTTGATCCGATTATTGGTTCTCAAGCTGTTAACAAATCTGTATTTCCTTGCATTCATCTGCTTTTTAAAGCGTACAGCTCCAACACATACAGCAATGCACACAAATGTAACTGTTATAGGGACTGATATCTTTAGAAGTAGCTGCCTGAAAATATCGTAATGTAATGAGTCACATGTAATAATACACATACAGTAGCTTATCATAAAGAATAAAAAGGAATATAATACTTAAAGAGGAAATCTAACATTATTGAGGGAGGACAATATGTTGTCCGTTAACATGTTAACAAAACCTCGATTTTTGAGAAAAAAAACAAACTTATAACAACAAATGCAAAAAAGTTGATAACAGTTAACACAGTGGGTTGAAAACAGTTAACAGTTAATATTTATCTAAGATAACAGTTAACAACACATTGAAAAAGGCCAAAACAGGTTAACATAAAAAGGTATTGCCCCTCATTATTAGAGTAAGAAAATATATAGACAATCTAAAGAACACTTCATACAAAACGTTAAAAGATCGTTCCTTAATTAGGTCTTTCCACTTTTCTGTGGAAAGACCTATTGTTTTTCTTCTGATTATTTTTTTTTTTCTTCCGCCTAATTTTGTTCTTGCGATAAACATTTGTTTCGCAATATGTCGCTTAGATATTTTGTATATGATATCGAACAGTTTATGCGTTTTTGAAATTTACCCTGCGTAAACAAATACTTTTCTTTGTAGGAGTTATCTCCCCAAACACTGTTTTTCTTGTTAGCGCATCTCCTTCGCAACCGTAAAAGATTATGACAAATTTATTTTACAAAATTGCTCGTTATATCCTTCGCATGATTTGTCCTATTTTGACCGAAGCGATATGACCGCTCCATATGAGAGTTATTTCCCCTTATGCATCTGATATAAGTGATATGAATTTCTATCTTATAAACCATAAGTGATAGAGACCTAGGATCTTTTGATTTGAGGTCCTTGGTCCCAAAAAATGAAAATTAGGTCAAGGTCAAAGGTCAAGGTCATATTTTAATATTTGAATTTGGCTTATTTTCACTTATATCCAAAGACTGTATAAGATATCAACAAATTATTTTTACTAAATTGTTAGTTGCGACATGTCGTAAGATGTAAATTTTGATTGCAAGCGTACGTTGAATGTGAAAGGGAGTTTTCTCCCCTCTTGTATTAAAAAATACGCGTTTGGTGATATAACTCATTAACTAAATATAATTCAGACCTATGGTCTTTTGATTTGAGGTCCTTGGTTTATGACCTTGAAATTGATCTCAAGGTCATAGCTTAATTTGACGTTCTATATTTTGACCTTTGCTTTTATTCTATATGTATACATGATAAAGATATACAACTTTTAGAAAAAAGTATCAAGCCATTTAACCTTGAAAAAAAACAACCGGAAGTGACCTTTAGTAAACCGGAAGTAGCTATTTTTTGTACTTTATTAATATAAAAGTATATAGAACCAGATATTTTTGGAATCGGTTTCAAGTAAATATTTAAATATAATCGGAAGTAACATTTTTCAAACCGGAAGTAACAAATTATCTCCCTTATTTAAAAAAAAATGTATGGAAACAATATATTTTTGGAATCAGCTTACTAGGAGCTATCATTTGACAATTGAAATGACATTTTAAACTTAGTTTCACAACTTTTCATATCAAAAAGGATGGAAAGACCTTCAATTGTTCTCTGAATTTTTTTTTTTTCTTCCGCCTAATTTTGTTCTTGCGATAAACATTTGTTTTGCAATATGTCGCTTAGATATTTGGTATATGATATCGAACAATTGATGCGCTTTTGAAATTTACCCTGCGTAACCGAAAACTTTTCTTTGTAGGAGTAATCTCCCCAAACACTGTTTTCCTTGTGAGCGCAACTCCTTCGCAAACGTAAAATATTATGACAAATTTATTTTACAAAATTGCTCGTTATATTCTTTGCATGATTTGTCCTATTTTGACCGAAGTGATATGAATGCTCCATACGAGAGTTATTTCCCCTTATTCATTTGATATAAATGAATTGCATTTCTAACTGGTAAACCATAATTGATAGAGACCTAGGATCTTTTGATTTGAGGTCCTTGGTCCAAAAAAATGAAAATTAGGTCAAGGTCAAAGGTCAAGGTCATATTCTAATTTTTGAATATGGCTCATTTCCACTCATTTCCAAAAAACGTTTAAGATATCGACAAATTATTTTTTCTAAATCGTTTGTTGTGACATGTCGTAACACGTAAATTTTGATTGCAAGGGTACGTTGAATGTGAAAGGGAGTTTCCTCCCCTTTGGTATTTAAAAATACGCGTATGGTGATATAACTCATTAACTAGACATAATTAAGACCTATGGTCTTTTGATTTGAGGTTCTTGGTTAATGACCTTGAAATTGATCACAAGGTCATAGCTTAATTTGACGTTCTAGATTTTGACCTTTGCTTTTACCCCATCTGTATACATAATAAAGTCATGAGACTTTTTGACAAACGGTATCAAACCATTTAAACTTAAAAAACAACCGGAAGTGACCTTGTGTAAACCGGAAGTAGCTATTTATTGTACTTTATTACATAAAAGTATAAAAAACAAGATATTTTTGGAATCAGTGTCAAGTAAATAGTCAAATATTATCGGAAATAGAGTTTTTCAAACCGGAAGTAAGAAATTATCTCCCTTATCTAAAAAAATATTGTTTAGAAACCATATATTTTTGGAATCAGCGTACAATAAGCTATCATTTGACGATTGAAATGACATTTTAAACCTATTTTTACACCTTTCATATTAAAATACATTGTTTTGGTGGAAAGACCTTCAATTGTTCTCTGAACAATTGGTTTTTAATTACATATTTTTTTATTCAGTAATGTAACAATCCAGGAAAAACGGAACATAGCGTTATTACGTTTCTTAAGGGGCATGTACATGAAGTTTGATTGACCTATACCAGATTCCGGAAATAAAAATTAGATGTAGCCAATACTTTTACTAATTTTGTTTAAATAGATACACTAAAGGATAATACACAAAGCTTTAAGAATAAGTACATTTAAAAATTCCGTATTATATGGCAACATAGCAGTCGTTTAGTGAATAGGATCGTTGATGGTATAAAATAAATCCAAATTGCAAATGACAAATTTTTTTTAGAAAAGATTAAAAGATGTATTAGAATAGTATTAATTAAATGATTAATGCAGCCCTTGAATGAGTATACTCTCACTAGATATATTTAAGTCCTACATGATTCTTCAAATTAAAAAAAAAAACAACACCAAAAACAAAATGGATATTTCTAAATTACTAAATGAATATGTTTTGTCATTAAACATTAAGTGTTGAGCATACATACGACTTGTGCTATAAATTGATACACTACAGACTATAGACCTGTTCCTTTATATATATCGAACATATGTCGAAGTAACGACATAACTTTTCTAAACATCAAGTATAAAACGATTGGAATGTCCGTACTTTCGACCGTTTGCCCTTCCATCCCTAATTTGTATCCGTTTCAATTTTGGCTAGCCACCAAACCAGGTTCAACCCACCATCTTTTCTTTGCATGTGCTGTACCAAATCATGAAAATGGCAATTGTTGTCTAATTATAGTTTGTTTCTGTGTGTGTTGCATTGTCCGTTTTGGTTTTTTGTTACACTGAAGTGTTTCTGTTGTTTCGTTGGTTTCCTCTTATATTTGATGTGTTTCCCTCAGTTTAAGTTTGTAACCCGGATTTGTTTTTTCTCAATCGATTTATTACTTTCGAACAGCGGTATACTACTGTTGCCTTTATTTAGAATCCTCGATAATTCTAAACTTTTGTGAACTTTCACACAACCTCACTCACAAGCCATACTTTCAAAGAGATTTTTAGCCAATGGTTAAAGTGGACAAATGATATCTGTACATCTTTTGTATCGATCGACAAGCACATGTAGAAGATTTTAATCACATGACATTGCCAGAAAGAAGTAGAGAACCGAACGCGGTTATGAAATGTAAGCGCTGCAATTATTCTGAAATCTATTTCTTTGCTTACCATTCATAAGCTGTAACCTAACCAAAGGGTTGAAATGGGGGTACCTGCATGACGAATAACGATAAAAAAGATCTTGCCAAAATTACGTTAACAGTATTTTTTGTTGCATAAAATAGAATATACATTTTCATTACAACAAACAACACATTGAATGCTTTTGACGATTTAAAAAAAGAATAACAGTAACGGATAATAATTATTATTTGCCGGATCTCAATCTCAGCTGAATCACAGTAAGAACATTTTGACTAATCACGATTTTGACGCTAACAATAGCCGAGAATGACCGTTTGACACCTGACGGTTAATGGCATTTCTACAATTAAAAAAAAACGTAAATGGTATCTGTTTAAGTACTTACAATGCGTTATATTTACTTTGATACCAAGAAAGAATACCCCGATTAATATTTTATAGTTTTTACAGAATATTGCTTTCATGTGCACCATTTTTGAGTTGTAGTTTAATTTGTTCATGTTGTTGTGAAATGTCTAATATAGGACTTTCCAGTATTTTTTAGTTTTTAATTTTTTTGTAATTGTTTTTTATTGTTTACCTTTTATTTCATACCAGTTATTTATAATCATGACGACCTTATAACAAGGAAGTTATAATGGATAATTGAATAACTTGAGGGTATTTAACGAAAATATTATATTTCTTTGTCCCGATTGCGTGTACATAAATTTTAAAATTCCAGTGCTTTTAGCCAATTCCTGAACGACTACCAAATATATTAATATTATTAAACTGTGGTAAACAAAACATATGAGAAAAGAGGAATAAACTATATTTGGAATGAAAAAAAGTCTTGGATGTATTAGATAAATTACATGCATTTGAAGGTCTATTACTTCTGTTGACTTTTCAAATCTGAATAATGCAATTCCACACAATCTTCACAAACACAATGGTTCTTGTGAAATTAAATGTTTGATTAAATCTGATTGCAAATATATTTGATGCAATTCGTGTAAAGCCTTCATCTCTTTTCAGAAAAGAAAATATGCCACTCTGATATTTTTCCTGGAGTTGTAATGAGATAATAGAAGCTGTTAATTTTCTCTTTTGTAACGTGTATGTACGTCAAGACAATACAGTTTATCGACAGGATGTAGGTATTTCTATGGGCAAAAATCGCGCACCATTTATTGCAGACTAGTTTTTGTACTTTTATGAATGACAATTTATAATAAAACTCAGTAGAGATCCGTCTAAATTGCATTTAGTTGTTAAATTCAACATCACTTATCATCATCTTGATAATATGTTGCGTTAAATAATCAAGAATTTGATAAATATACCCCAAAATTTACTGAAAGGAACTTACTTTTAAGCAATCTCGTGTATTACCTTTAATGACTGTCCATTCCTACATTTAAATGTTTCAGTTCTACACAAAAATGAACGACAAAAGGGGAGATTTGTCGTTCCCAATTGTTAATTTTCCTTTTTTGGAAGGTGATGTTGATTTGGCACCATCGAATCTAATGGCTTTTATACATCACAACTTGTTCGCTATGCTCGATTCTGTTCTGACGTTTACTAAATTCTTTCATAGATACACATATTTGTTTTGAAGTATGTCTGTACCTGTTGGAAAGTAAACCGGGAGCACGGGGAAAACACCTATAATGTTACCTATTCAACACTGTAATTAGATCTTCGAATATTGTTTTAGCGGTATGTTTATATATTGATTTGGTTTTCTGTCTGTCAATTTAAAATTATTTACATTCGGTTAAGCCACTTCAATTAATATTCTATAGTGTGTCTTTTTATGTTGGGATGTTACATTATTGTTTAAGGTTAGGGCGAAGGTTGACGCCTGTTAAAACGTTAAAATCTGCTGCATTCGTTTGCACCTGTCCGAAGTCAGGAACCTGTTGTTCAATGGTTGTCGCTTGTTGATGTGGTTTCTCATTTCTCGTTTTTTTTTAGTATCGATTAGACCGTTGGTTTTCCTGTTTGAACGGTTTTACACTAATATGTTCGGCTCTTTATAGCTTGCTGTTTGATGTGAGCCAATAATCAGTGTTGAAGACTGTTAAACGTTAACTTTTACAAATTGTGACTTTGATTGAGAGTTGTCTCATTGTCACTCTGACCAATGTTAATATACAAAATAAACAGTTACATGTACGCTGTGAAGTGTATTGTTGTAAGTATCGATTATGTCAATCATTTGTAACTGATTTTATGCCAATTTTTACCAAAAATGGCAAACTAGGTGGAACTGTAGAAAGCGGATAACTCTTTGCCTTTATGTTAATACTGAGTTAGTTCCTTCCCCTGATGTTATATAATCTTAGGAGTAACTTCAGTTGCAGATAAAAAGTGGCAGAAAAAATTTAGACCTAAAATTATACCCACCATCCCTCCCTGGATAAATTATTAATTTCGATAATAAATTATCTTTAAATCATTTTAGACTTGAAATATTTTAACTTTGTTTAATTGAAGTATTGTGTATATTCACCATTCATTCGGTAAATAACCTTCATATTTTACTTTCTTATACAAGATGTCAGTGTTATATTCGAATGTAAACCCCATCATTGATGGGATGGGTCAATAAGGTTTTGTCATTATAACCATATATGTTGTTTAGAAATATCTATACAGAAAGGCAACAGTAGTATACCGGTGTTCGAAATTCATAAATCGATTGAGAGAAAACAAATCCGGGTTACAAACTAAAACTGAGGTAAACACATCAACTATAAGAGGAAAGCAACGAAACAACAGAAACACTGAAGTGCAACAAAAAACCCAAATGATCATGCATCACACACAGAAACGAACTATAAGATAACAACTGCTATTTTCCTGACTTGGTACAGGACATTTTGATACAAAATGGTTGGTTGTACCTGGTTTGCGGCTAGCCAAACCTCCCCATTCATGTCCAGTGAACTAAGTAGTAACGATATTGTCGACATTACAAAAGAGACAATGTCGACACAATATTTTCTTACTCTTGTCTACATCGTTGCCATTGACGATATCGCGATGTAGACAATGTCGACGCGATATTGTACAACGTTGTCGTTATCGTTTCATATTCCTGTCTACATCGTTGACATTGACGATATCGCCAAGTAGACAATGATGACACGATGTTCAACAACGTTGTCGCTATCGTATCATACTCCTGTCGACATCGTTGACTTTGACGATATCGCGAGGTAGACAATGTCGACACAATATTGTACAACGTTGTTGGTATCGTTTCGACTGTCATACAAGTGAGAGGTTTAGCGCTATATAACCAGGTTCAATCCACCATTTTCTACATTTGAAAATGCCTGTACCAAGTCAGAAATATGACAGTTGTTGTCCATGCGTTTGATGTGTTTTTCATTTGATTTTGCCATTTGATTAGGGACTTTCCGATTGAATTTGCCTCGGAGTTTTACTTTTTTCATACTCTTGTCTACATCGTTGACATTGAACATATCGCGAGGTAGACAATGTCGATTGAATAGTGTACAACGTTATCGATATAGTGTCATATTCTTGTCTACATTGTTGAAATTGACGATATCGCCAAGTAGACAATGTCAAAACGATGTTGAACAACGTTGTCGCTATCGTGTCGTACTCCTGTCTACATCGTTGACACTGACAATATCTCGAGGTAGACAATGTCGACACACTATTGTACAACGTTGTTGCTATCGTTTCAAACTCCTGTCTATATCGTCGACATTGACGATATCGCGAAGTAGACAACACGATGATGTAGAACGTTGTCGATATCGTTTGATATTCTTGTTTACATCGTTGACATTACCAATATCGGTAACACATTAATCGTGTTTACATTGTTAATTTTTAATACAACGATGTCGACATGGTGTTGTACTACACTGTCGATATCCTTTCAACATCTTGTCTCTGCATGGTTGGCATTAATATTGCCGACATCGCGAAAAATACAATGTCAAGACACTGTTTTACAGCATTATCGATAATGTCAACATCGCAAAGATGAGGAGATGGAGGAGGAAATTGATAAACTTCTTGTCTCTACATGGTTAATGGTTACATGGTCAGGGTAATGACCGGTGTAGTTTATTATGTGTTCATTTTAAGATCCTATCTTTTTTTGGGGGGGGGGGGGAGGAGCGGGTTTTTTTGGGTTGAAATCGGAAAAAAACCAGTTCGGATCGACCGTCCTTCACGACATTCGGATCTGAAATTTACGAGCCATCATCATTTACGTCATTGCACGTCTGCCCGTCAAAATTGAAGTTAATTTCGTAGCAGATACTACAAAATTGACCGTACACTGAAACACTTTGTTATACACATTCCCTTGACGCTGTCAGCAATTTGACAACATATTTTTACGCCAAGAGCTTTTCCATCCGGGGAACTGCATCAATTCAACATGAAAGGGTGTTGGGGGATTACTTCAGTTTTCGGTGAAAAAAGGGTAAAGAAGTGCGGCTGGAATGAAACCCATCCCCATTTATATATTAATGCATAAATTTTCAATTTTCAGCCAAGTCATTTTTTGGATGGTTCTGAGCAAGGAAACACTAAAAATCTGGTGCGGATCTAAGATGTAATTTAAGGGGTTGGGAGGGGGGTTGCAAAAATATTGTTCTGCAGAGCAGATCATGTTGCGAAATATTTTTTGGTAAATTAGCAAAATTAGCAAATATTAACGTGCCGTTATCATTTCAACTTTGTCTGCAAGTAATATGGTCTGCGCAGCAAAAAGTATACTTTAAAATGTTGGGGGACTACTTCGGTTTTCGGTTAAAAATGACTATAGAGTGCGCTGGAATGTGACCCCCCATTCATATATCAATGCATACAATTTTCAGCCCACTCATATATTGGGATGGTTCTGAGCACGAAAACACCTGACATCAACGATTAACTTGACACATTTTGATAAATATTCCGCTGACGCTCTCAGCAATTTACAACATATTTTTTTCACGTCAAGAGCTTTCCTTCCGGGGAACGTTCAACATGAAAAGGGTGGTGGAATTAATGCATATAGGGTATAACAATGATCACAAACGCCAATAGTTCCTGTCAGGAAGACTATTCCTTTGGGTGTCATATTGAGGGAGGGGTGTTTTTTCTGTGACATGCTTTAAAAAGATTTAAGATCTTAATATCTCCTTACACCAAAACTATATGTTTTCAAATTATGGACGAAAGTATGTTTCACGGGTATTTTTCTAGTGATTTATTGATTTAATTATACATGTTTTGCATTATGCTGCTTCTTCGTCATTTTAATAATAAATGACAGCTTTTAATTCATACATATTAGTTTGTTTGTCATTCCATTTACCCATCAAACAGAGCAAGTCTGTGTTGACAAAAATGATTTTTATTAATATATTGGCCCTGTAATTTGGGAAATGAAAACATTCTATTCTTTTCTATTCTATTACAATAGACAACTTTAAGTTATCCCATGAGGACACTAAGAACTACCGTATAATATACTTTATATAACTATGTAGTATGCATTCTTTTAGAGCAGAGGATTCAATGTTTAAATATGTTAAAATAAGAATGAGTATGTATTCAATCGTTCTGGTGTAGGAGTAAAGTGAATTGAGGTTTCAAATGCGTAAGATCTCCAGTACGATATTCCGAATAGACACTGGAAATTTTGAACGTCAGTCTAAATTACTATTACTAGGTTAGTTTTATTGTGTGTTCGACATTCCCGCCAAAATGATACAGAACAAAGAAACTAAAGGTAGGGTGATCTGGTACGACACAGATTTCCCCTTTTAAAACAAAGGAGTTGGAATGCAGTGAAATTTTCTAACGAACCCATATTCCTCAACATATATTCCGTGTGGAAATTGATTATAAGATACTGACGGGGACGATGGGTGGGCAGTGGTGTTTAGAAAAACTAACTGCCCATCCCTATTAATTTCCAGCTGTATGTACTTGGTATTTATAATTTTTGCTTATGAGACGCACCTTTTAACTTTTAGGGGTTTACTCAAGATTATATATTTTAACTTGTTGCACTCAAAGCAGAACTGTCTCTAGATAAAAAGAATAATAAGTCGGTCTCTCATGAGGCCGATTACACTTTAACGTAAATTCGAGCAAAGTAAAATTTTAGTTCCCATTCTGTAACATTACTTTCTGCGACAGGTTTAATAATTGTTATATAGTCGTTTTAGAGTTGACCAACAGTTTTTTTATTCCTCTGAAATATTTTGTCTCTTAGTCCACCTTAGGAATTAAAGTTTTATAACATGTATTGATTTTAGAATTAATAAATGCGACCCTGTTAACTCTAGGTAGGAGTAATCAAAGTTTGAAAACTTTTTGTCGGGTCGCATGCATTGCAGAAATGTCTTGTCAAATAATATGAGGAAAATCGGACTTGCGTAAAAATGGTTGACGAGTGGAAATGCAGACATACGGGGAATTAAGGGTATCCATTTTGTGAAAAAAAATCTGCAGGAGGGCTTTACTGTATAGCATTGCAAAAAACAAAAAAGATTAGGTAACTGGAAATCAATTGATATTTGTAACTATTTTCAATATTCAGCTGAATTAAATATCATATATTTCTGTTGAACCGTGGTGTAGTGGTTAGTTCATCGGAATACAAACACAAAGGTTCCTGGTCCAATTCCCGTTTCGAGATGAAAATTTCAGGGACTGAATTTGCGGCTCCCTTGACACTATTTGCGAGTGTGGTCTTGAGGAAACGATGATAGTCCGTCGGAAGGGGATGATAAATGGCAGACCCGTGATCAGAGAGAGCCATATCTCTTGCACGTTACGTTAAAGACACCCTTGTAGATTTCGAAAAAAGCAGGATAATACCGCTACAAGGCAGCACTCGCACTTCTTTCCCAATCCACTATAAATAAATATGTTTAATCTAAGCTAAGCATTTATAGACAAAACACTGGTTTTCTTATTATCCTTCAGCACCTTGTTTACAAATAGTAAAGTTTAATGAATCAAAAGCAGTAATAGTATTTCCTAGTTTATATTTAAAAATCTGAATTTACAATTGTGAAATTACAATATCAATATTATAAATACATGTAATAGTTTTTTTCCTACTGAACATTTTTTTCTTTGATTTATACATTTTTTCACATTAAACACGTCCGCTCTTATTTATATACTGCATTCTCTGAAATTATAAAATATAGTATTTATGAAAAAGGTAGACAAAACAACAACATATTTGACATTTCTTGGAGATGATAATCTTTAAACCTAAACGGAATCATTCAATTTATTTGCTTCAGTGCCACATAGTTCATATTAGGTTTGAAATAAAGCATGTATACGTTTCTTTGTACGAATTTCTAAAGTATGTTTTAAAAGACAAACACAGAACATATGTACGTATGCAGAATGTAAAAAAGGGGGGTATAAAAATCATACAAAGGAAAACTATAGTCTGATTTAATTTTATTCGATATCAATCTGCACTCTGAATTTCCGACTGTACATATTTCCTGTTTTGAAGAACGTTTTGCATCACTTGTTTACATCGTCAAGGGTGCTTCAATACACGCCCGAGTTCCAAGGTCACCAAAGCTATTTTTGAGAAGACCCCAAAAAGCGACCGTTTCCAAGGCACTCGTCGTAAGAAACATGCGTTAAAATATGCGCACTGTTAAAGGGCCGAGCCACCTTAAGTGATTGTGAGTGAAGACAATCATTATGTATATTTAATTATTTACCTAAAACCTTATGCATATTCTATTCACAAAACTGTCCAGGAAAAAATCAACCTAGTTTTCTCTTTTATAGTGACGAACTTAAAAATATATTAACTCATAAATACTCTTTATCGAGACACGATTGATAATGTACAGCAGAAATGGTTAATTTCGGTGCTCTTATTTGTTAATATAATGACTAACAATCACATTAAAGTAAAATGTGATACACTTCCCACCTCGATACAGAACCCATTATACTGATTCCTACTTTTAAAAAGTGAAATAATCTATTACAGTTACTATACTTTAGGCAAATTACGTGTATTATCCATTTATTTTATGATACACGAAAATTTTGTAATTTTCACTAGCTTTTCATAAACTATGCCAACCCATAGCAAAATGTGATAATATTAGCAACGGGTGTTAACGCCTAAAATAAACAACCGCCTGGGCCTGGTGATTGTCAAATCGGAACAATGTACATTGATACATTTGGAAAACAAAATTTGGCGCAAATGATACCCCTGAAAACAGTAATTGGGGCAAAAGGACTGCTGCCATACGCTACTGCCGAGGTTTACAGATTCTTATTTCTAAATCATTTGTATCGTTTTGTTGTAGTTATTAGTAAACTATCTTAATTTATGACTTTATTTATTTTACAGCTGTTGTAATACGGTGCAGGAAATGCTTACCCTTCCGGAGCACCTGATTTAACTCCCGATTTTTAGTGGAGTTCGTGTTGTGTCTTATTTATTTTTATAACTGTTGATGTAAATGTCCTTTGGTTTTGTGAGTCTTTGTTTACTACTTGGTTTTGATTGTTATTGCCTAATACTATAGTGTACATTTAAATCATAAGGCATCAAGTATAATAAAAACAAAACAATCTGCCTTACGCTCGATGAAAAAGTTATCACCCGATACTTCGTATACGGATTTTTTGTCCTCTCATGTGTTAATCTACCCTTAAACCGACATCCAAGGGCAGTATGGTTATAGTATAAATTGAAATTTTAGATGCATACGTGTGTAATCTTTAAACCTACCGGAGAAACTGTTCCCGCTCGATTACACTCTGGTGGGATATCAAACACTGAAGGGTCTTTTATTCCTTCGGTGATTCCCATGAAGCCAACATCGGCAAAGCCGTTGGTCAATGGCAGATGTTCTCCAACAGGAACACATGATCCTTTAGTGACACTAAATTCAATTTTCTTACCATTTACGAGAAATCCATAAATATCAATCTGGTACTTATTGTTACAGACCAGAACCATAATAGGTAGAAAGCACTAGTTTAGCATCAGCTGGAATAACAAAAATAATTTCCTTAATATGCTTTCTATAGCTATACCGTATATATCCACGGTCTCTTGAGAAAAGACAATCTGTTTTATATTGCAAAACCTTTGTGATGATTAAACCCCCAGTTTATCAAGAATTATATGTAGTATGTTTTCTAGGGTATTCTGACTTCTGTTTTCTTTGAAAAGATTAATATTTGAGTCCTATCAGTTGCATTTATAATAAAACATTGAAATAAGTAAAATATGTGGGATACATTTATAGTTGAAAGTGATTTGGCTAAAATGAAAGTACGGTAGAAATTAGCCTTCAACACTTGTTCAAAGTTCAAATCCTACCATTGGCATGTTAATATGACTCCAAAAAGAAAAAGCAGAGATGAATAGTCCTGGAACAATCATAAGTTATTAGAATAATAATGGGCTATAAACAGGTAAATTTATTTCATGTATGAACCGGTGCAAAGGTTTTAATTCAATGTCATTTTTACAAAGAAATTCATTCTTACTATTGATGTGATTGATTGTAGCTGAAGGTCTTATTGTCTGTACAATTTGTTTCATACTAGTTAATTTCCTTTTCTGAATGTCTACATGTATAAGATAACAATAAATTCAAAGTGCAGCTAAAGAGCTATGTGTAAATGTCAACACTGGACAAAAATCGCATGGTACACAGTTAATTTTCCCTGGATATGATGGTAAATCGGTTGTCATACATTTTCCGCTATAAACAGAGTAATAAAATTGAGAATGGAAATGGGGAATGTGCCAAAAAGACAACAACCCGACCATAGAAAAAACCAACAGCAGAAGGTCACCAACAGGTCTTCAATGTAGAGAGAAATTCCCACACCGGGAGGCGTCCTTCAGCTGGCCCCTAAACAAATATATACTAGTTCAGTGATAATGAACGCCATACTAATTTCCAAATTGTACACAAGAAACTAAAATTAAAATAATACAAGACTAACAAAGGCCAGAGGCTCCTGACTTGGGACAGGCGCAAAAATGCGGCGGGTTAAACATGTTTGTGAGATCTCAACCCCCCTATACCTCTAGCCAACGTAGAAAAGTAAACGCATAACAATACACACATTAAAATTCAGTTCAAGAGAAGTCCGAGTCTGATGTCAGAAGATGTAACCAAAGAAAATAAACAAAATGACAATAATACATAAATAACAACAGACTACTAGCAGTTAACTGACATGCCAGCTCCAGACTTCAATTAAACTGACTGAAAGATTATGATTTCATCATATGAACATCAGGCACGATCCCTCACGTTAGGGGTTCAGTATCATACCATCATAACATAAATGAGAAGAACATAACCCGTGTCATGCCAACAACTGGTTTTTGAATAAATGTATTTAGTTCCGATGCAAAGACTCTATAAGTGAATCAATATTAACGCCAAAATATGCAATATTTAATTACCTGACAACAGTATCGTAACTATATCCCTTCTTAATAAGTCTATTCAAAGGTTTTGTTAGTTTTTTGAGGTGAATACTGACACCTTTGTGCTTTATAAAGAATATTTCCATAAAAAATTGGATGTGAAATACCTGAACGTATAAGAAGTCTGCATGTTGAGCTATATTTACGAACGATGTCC
This sequence comes from Mytilus galloprovincialis, assembly GCF_965363235.1. NCBI lineage: Eukaryota > Metazoa > Mollusca > Bivalvia > Mytilida > Mytilidae > Mytilus > Mytilus galloprovincialis. The sequence goes on from NC_134845.1 coordinate 23,790,283, forward strand.
TTATACCGATGATAAAATTTAGTAAATGTTTTGACTAGTTTGTGATAGCGAAAACCCTGGTGTAATAATTTTTCAGTAATACATAAATTTCTCTCGTTAAAATCTAAAACATTGTTACATACACGAGCGAATCGTACAAGTTGAGATATATAAACACCGTAAGATGGTGACAAGGGAACGTCGCCATCTAGAAATGGATAATTAACGATAGGAAATGAAAAATCGTCTCTTTAGTATTAGCTTTATTTAAAGTAAGTTCAACAGGATAAATTGTTTTAATATACATACTGAAGTCGTCATTATTGAGAGCCAAAATATCATCCAAATAAAAGTATTATTAAATTTGTTAATCAGATGTTGTTTTGATGGGTCTTTGCTTATTTTTGTCATAAATTGTAACTCATAGCAATACAAAAACAGGTCGGCAATAAGTGGTGCACAGTTAGTCCCCATTGGAATTCCGATAATCTGACGATATACGGAATCCCTAAAGCGAACAAAAATGTTATCTAGTAAAAATTCAAGGGCATATATAGTATCAAAGCATGTCCAATTGACATAGTTTTTTTGTTTATTGCTACTAAAAAATTACCTAAAAGAGTTTGAACATATATATTCACATTCTGACTTTTTAAATGCCCATTTAATTAGGTGTGTGAATTTTTTCTTAATGAGAATGTGAGGCAATGTGGTATACAGGGTAGAAAAATCAAAACTTTGAACAGATTCAAAATCACCAATATAAGCATGCAATTTATCAAGTACTTCCAACGAGTTCTTGACACTCCAAAAGTAATTAATTCCACTATTTTCGAAGGCCTTATTTGAACAATTTATTATCAGGTTTTTAATTGTACCAAGTGTGCTGGTAAGAAGAATAGACGTCTTGCCCTGCAATACACGGAGGAATATGTAAGCGTTTAACTCAAATTGTCTTTCAATATATAGTTCTAACTTATCATAATTCATGATGTGAACGCAATTTAAAGTTTTAAAGATCACTCTGACTTGTGAATTTTGAATATCGAATAATTTGTATGTGTAATAATGAGACTTACAGCTGACTAATCGTTGATAATATGTTGTTTTATTCGCTGACCGTTTCACATGCTATATCCTTTGCTAACTACTTTGTTTATATTGGCATCCACAGATATATTCAAAAGTCACTAGAAAATTCAAAGTATATTATCATTTGAATATACCATATACTTTATATACTTGGAGTGTTATATATTTACATTTGCATTTTTCGAGATAATTTTAGAATGAATACCACGAAACCTATACACTAAAAAGTCATGTTCAAAAATCAATAAGCCGTTCCAGTCAACAAAATAGCAATGAACGTGTTTTTCGTAAGTAGATCCCGAATTAGACTTTGTGGGAGTTTCTCGCTACATTGAAGACCCATTGGTGGCCGTCAGCTGTTGTCGGCTCTATGGTCGGGTCGTTGTCGCTTTGACACATTCCACATTTCCTTTATCAATTCTATTTGATGATTTCTATTGGTATTCATGAACTTACATAAGAAAAGAACATAATATTTTCACAAAAACAAATGATTAAAAAAACTAATGAAATTTGCTAGATATTGCAATTGTTAATTAGAAAATGAAAAAATGGATGTACCTTAAACATTCTTTCCGAATACAACTAAATCATAATGTTCCTCTTTAATACAATAGAAGGAAGTTATTCGAAAAGTTTGCGTATAATTTACTTTGACATAACTTAAATTTAGCCAAATTTGATAAAAAGGCTTACTTTATATTTGTCCAAAAGTGAGAAAATTCAAAACAAACAGGTAAAGTGCATTTGTTTATTTTTCTTCTTTTCATTTTATGAATAACTTTATTATTTTTTACATTATCTAAAAGGAAAAATTAAAATAATAAAAATACCGAACTCTTAGGGAGAATCCTATACAGAAATTCTATAATCAAATTGCAAAATCAAAAGCCCATATACAGCAAACAAATAAATAACTGCAATGTTGTTTTCTTACATGTATGTTCACAGTTTAACTATTAGGCATGCATTCGTCGGATTTTAAAAATAAAAGAAGCGTATACTTACTCTACCCTCTCCACCAGGTCCATTGACCTGGGCTCCTGCAGACACACCCTGATACCCCGCTCACTGGGCAGGTCCACAACAGGAGGACGCTAACTGAACAAACACGGATAATGTTAACATTGTTCGTTTATCAATAGTGACTACTGAGATACTTATGAATTGAATTTTAACCACAGTATTTATAGTAGTAACTTATCAATGCAAATTCTAGCGATACGTGGAGTGACAGTCATATGCCTTATTGACCTTCACTGTAGATTGTGTTTAAAATCATTCATAGTTATTTCAAAATATCTTACTTGGAAATTCCGTTTGTTAATCGTCCTATTAATTGACAATGTATACAATCAAGGCTTATACCTGAAGAATTTTTTATTACATTTTGTATCCTTGGAATGATAGTTAATACTTTAATAATCATTCATATGTTTTAATTGGCTTTATATTGGTATCAGTAGAAAAAAGGAATAAAGGGTTCTAAACTAACTAATCCATAACAAACCCAACTAGGACACAGGCAATACATCGAATAAAGCCTACACATTAGAAGCAAATCAAAACAATCTCCAGTTTTAGAATTACAATAAAATACTTAACACATTTAAAAACATTAAATATTCTAACAAATTTGGCCGTAATTAGTTTTTTAATAAGACTTTGAGATATTTGGATGCTATATTGGCTCTCAATAATGGTAACTTTAGTATGCAAACTAAAAAGATCTATATTGCCGAACTGACTTTAAATAAAGATAATACTAATTATGAATACTATCCTTTCCGGGATTTTGATATGCTTAATATCAAAATTTATGATAAAAAAGATGATTTTTCACAACCTGCCCGGTTCGTACGTTATGAAAATTATAGGTCACCGTACGGACGTTTATAATGAGCAAATCCCATACCGCATAGCCAGCTATAAAAGGCCCCGAAATGACAATGTAAAATAATTCAAACGAGAAAACTAACGGCTTTATGTTTATTCTAAAACCAGTTACCTATTCTGACATGTCATTAATTGCTAGTATTCCTTTGTTAATTTATGTCATTGTCATTGCGCTTAGTTTCTTTTGGTTACCTTTTCTGACATCGGACTCGGACTTATTTTAAACTGAGTTTTACTGTGGGTATTGATGTGTGTTTTTTTAATTCTACATTGGCTAGAGGAATAGGACGACGGTTGAGATCACACAAAACATGTTTAACCCCGCTGCATTTTTGCGCCTATTCCAAGTCAGGAGCCTCTTGCCTTTGTTAGTCTTGTATGTTTTTTTTTTTATTTAAGTTCATATATATTTTTCGGAGTTTAGTACGAAATCCATTTGTACTGAGCTAGTACACATTTTTATTTAGCTGCCAGGTGATAACAGTCTTATATCCCAGCCCGAGAAATCATATCAAAATGATGTTTGGCTTATCATCTGCACCACGTAGGAAACACTATAATTTGAAATTCACTGTCCTCATATATATATAACGTATTGGGTCACTATATGTAACATGTATAAATATAGCACAATGTTTAACAAATTTATCTTACCGACTATCTTAACTTGTGGTATGTAGAACTATCAACATGTTTATTTTCTTACGTTTTTTTGACAATCAATCAATTAATAAAGGAGAGGTTGGGCTCTCAAAGTATTATAGTAACATCAATTTAATGTTATGTTATTAATATGTTGTATTTAACCATCATTATTAAAAAAAGAAAAAGTTAAATTATGATTCATTAAAAAATTTAAGTGCAGTAACTATGACAAATAATGCATAATTAAAAACTATAGTAATTGTATTTTTAAAAATTTGCTTCTTCTTTTTAATATCTGATGAGTTAATGTGTAGATGTGAAAAACTAAAATCAGAATATTTGTTATCTATCTCATCATTTCGATACTTGAGAGTTAATAAAAAATTTACAAACTCAGTTTTTGATCTAAACATATGCTTTAATAGAGAAATATTATCGGTCCCTTATCAGAAGTGGACGTAAGATTTATATCTGTACTTAAACATTGTATAATTTAGAGAATATATTAAATGGTCACTCTGAGGGGTTAGTTTCGAGACTGAATACGTATATACACGTGTATAAATTCGCACGGGAACCAATCTTACTCAATACTGCATTGTTATTGTGTGTGTTACATTTCGTTGTTGTGTCTCTGTTGTGTCGTAGTTCTTTTGTATTTTATACGTTTCCCTCAGTTTTAGTTTGTAACCCGGATTATTTTATTCTATCGATTTATGAAATTTGAACAGCGGTATATCACTGTTGCCTTTATTTATAACAATCAATAACCTCATTGGTTTATATCTTATATTGGTGAAAGTACATGTGATACATCCTAATTCTTTTAATATCCAAGTTGTGAGATGGTCGTGCTCCACGTGTTGTCCACAAAGTAAATATATATTTTTTAAAACTTTTCTTTACATTAGCTTGGTGGATTTAAGACCTTGGTTGTCATTTATAAAAGCCTTGGTGACAATAGACCTAGGAGGTCATTTATATATGCTTTGGCGGCAATAGACCTAGGTGGTTATTTATATATGCCTTGGTGGCAAAATACCCAAGTGGTCATTTTCATAATTTTTTACATTTGCCTTTATGGCAACATTAAATTAAGAATACTAACCTTGATAGCTTTAAGAACTTGTTGGTCATTTTTATTCGCCCTGGTGGCTTCTTTGTAGATCTAAGTGTTAACTTTTGACCTGGCAAAATGTTTTGGGATTTAGACATTGGGTAGTTGATACCAAGTTGGTCCGATATTTGTTATGCCGTGCGCCGGTTAAACGCAGGGCAAAGTGTTATCACGTTAAACTATTTTATGTACAAATAGGGGCTATGGTCATTTTGGAGATCAGTATTTTAAAGGAAAATAATAAATTGTTCTCTTGGGTAAATAGTTTCTTTTGTAACTTTTGAGTGTTGTGGATTTTTTTATTTATTATTACATCGTACATACCGATAGAAAATGCTCTTTGAAAACTTTGTTAGAAAAGAATAGAAAGATTGAGAAAGTGGAATAATTTAATGTGAAATTACATGTCACGTCATATTATTGTTGTTTGCCGGAGTGATGTGTATTGCATTATGATGTGTCGTCGTCGAGGTTCGCGTTTAGTGGTCTGTTTGATTGTTTATGGAATTAAATAGATTTTTTTTGTTTTCAGATTGTATTACCTACAGGTTTGACAAGCTGATGAATGAAGGAGAAGCAATATCACATTGCACAATAATTCATATCAATGGGTTCGATCACATAAAAGGAAAGGATCAGAATCTGGTGAGAACAAATTGCACGTTTAAGATATTGTTTTGAATTTGGAAAATATTATAATAACAATAATAAAACAAATGGTGTAAATATGGGACCCATATCACACTATATTATGTTTGTCTATATTGAGAAAGGCAGAAGATGCCAATATGGCACGTTAATTATATTACAAAGACTGTGATGGAAACAGCTTCATGTTCATAAGAACCTATTTAAAAGTAATTCTAATAATTTGTTCGTAATTTAATGATGTTTAATATTGGACATGTATATAATTTCATTGATGTGTTTAAATATGTCACAAAAATCTGTTTGTCTTGGGAGATTAAATAGTTGTTGCAATAATTTTGTTTTGTTTTATTTAATAGATGTTTTTGTTGAATGATTTGGTATACTAGAACCTACATGACCTATGTATACTAACATTTGAAGTGTGGTTAAATTTTTAATTTTCACTTTTGGACCATTTGTATAATTCCGTTTTCGATTTAGGGACAACAAATTTATCTGATGATGAAAGTCTCGATTCTTGTACGATTGTTTACTATTTGTAGGCACAATAATATTATATGAATATTTGGTGCCAGTTCATCTTTTGATTTATACATTAATAATGGCTTGTGATATAGTTATCTCTTTGTAACGGGAATAGTTCCAGAATTCTTAAATAGTTCAATAGATGGATTACAAATATTGTGTTTTTTTAAAATAATTCTACCTGCCGTTTTTACAATTTTAGTAAACTGTCAATTTCAAACTTATTACAGTTACACTATACTGAACAACAGTAATCCAAATGAGGAAGAATATACGTATGCATTATGATTCAATTATTTCCTGATTCTTTCAGATATAGCTTATAAACAATGATCATACCAAGAAAGAGTCGCGTCAACACAAATACGAAGAACTTTTCTACAGTTATCGTTATGTACATCTATGTTGCATACTTAAGCTACATTACTAAAACTATGCGGTTTTCTTTCTTTTCTTTCACAATGTTAAAACCGTGCAACACTGAATAATGTATTTTCCGAAAATCTATCACCTGTTTAGACATTGTTGTTAATAAATTTGAGTTAATGTAAACTGAGTAATTTATAATTGACTTTTATATAATTCATAAGGAGAACACTTAAAATGTAATTATAGCTTTAAAATGCTGGAGACCATAACATATAAGGGACTTAGATCTAAATATCGAACACGAGTCCTATGAGTAATTCAGGCAAAAAAAATTTCAACACTGCTACAAGAAATATTAAAGTCAATGGACAAAAAGGCAACTAAGCACTGGAGGCGTCATTAATCCTGAAATCGTACAACCTCCAATATGGTGTACATCAAAATTGCACCTTATGTGTATTCTTCGTGAGAGGGAAAATTCAATTAGTCATAAGAACATGTCTAGCTAATCTCCTTGTCAAACTACGGGTTAAATTATCAAATTTAATCTAAGAAACCCTGTCATTTATAATATAAGGCGATGCGTACAGTCAGCTTGGCAATCTCATGTTAAAAAAAGTTCCTTCAATTATGGGATTCAACCATATGAGCCATTGTGTGTTGGGACCATATCCATATTATGCATATGCCCACCACAACGATGCATCGATTACAAAGAATTTATTAAAAACAAATGAAGAATATATTAAGCAATGGATAAAGGACGACGACGTATTAGTATTCGACAGAAGTTAAGATATGCTCTAACTTTCCTGGAGGGATCGAAATTTAAAGTTGAGATGCCTTGTTTCATCAAGAAGGGAAAACAACATCATCCAACCGAGGAGGCAATTTATTCTGACCTCATGAGAAAACTTCGTTGGGTAGTTGACAGCGCCAAATGATACGTTACACAGGGGCGTTTCTGCGTTTATTAATTGCTTCCACGCTCCACTGATTAATGGCTTTTGCAATGAAGATCTTGGCCAGTCTTAGCTGAATAGAGCACAGCGTGGTAATCATGTTCAGAAGTACGCTGGGAACAATAATCGTATTCTTAAAATGGCTACCTATTCAGGAGTAAATGGCACGGGAAAAGTTAAGATTTGCTTAAACTAACACCCCAAAGAATCAGAGATATAACAATAAGAGTATATCATCTGAGGCAGGCCTATAGATATACAGAGCCCATCTATCTGTTGACATATACATGTTCCAGACTTGAAGTGGCCGACGAGACAGGTTTAATCATTTGTCTCTAGTTATAATTTTGAGGTTTTCATGTCTAGTTCTTTTATTCCTCTGATATTATTTGTCTCTTTGTTCACTTTATTAATTAAAGTTCTTTTGTTTGTTTTGTTTAAAAAGAAATAAAGGTGGCCCTTTTAACTAAAAGAGGGATTAACTCAAGATTTGAGATCTTTTGGTTGTGTAGCATACATTCCGGTAATGTCTTAACAAATGATTGGACAGATGGTTGACGAGCAGACATGTAGACAAACAGGTAGGGAGGTCCATTTTGGGAAAAAACTTCTGCAACAGGTTTTAAACGAATAGAATTGCAACAAAAAATATTTATATTCCTACCTATTTTTAACATTCAACTGAATTTACTGACCAAAAAATAGTTTTATTATTATCCCTTAGTACCTTGTTTACACATAACAAAGTTAAATGGATTAAAAGCAGCAGTAATATTTCTTTGTTTTTATTTAAAATCTGAATTTACAAATACAAATACAAATATTATATATAATAGTTGTTGTTCATACTGTAAATTATTTCTTTGATTTATTCATTTTCCCCCTTAAACATGTCCAGTCTGTTTTATATACTGCATTCTCTGAAATTATAAAATATAGTATGTACTAGTATGATAAAGGTTAAAAATATAGTATGTACTGGTATGACAATGGTAAACAAAACACCATTATATTCGACATTCTTTGGAGATTCTTTACTTCAAACCGAAACGAAATGAGGTTTGAAAATTCAACCTGTATACGTTTGTTTATATGAACTACGTATTTAAAATTTTGAAAGACAAAAACATATCTACATATATTCATATGTGCACTTGTAAAATCTAGGAGGGGAAGGGGGGTTTGGGTTTACAGCATAGAAAGGAAAGCTATAGTTCGATTTGATTTTTGGTCATTGGCATATAAATGTAATCAGTTTTAATTTTTTGGTGATTGTGAAGATAATGTATTTATTATGATTCAAATAAACTGGTATGCATGTTCTATTCATCAAACTATTCAGGTAAATCACTCAACCTAGTAAAAGACAGTTTCGAATCTCTCTTATAATGTTGAACTTGATAAAGATAAACATTTTGGCCTACACACATTCTTAAACAAGACACGATTTATAATATACTGTACAGCAGACATAGGTGCTTCCATGTATTATAATGGCTAACAATCACAATATAAACTGCTCACTTCGGAGCAGAACCCATTATACAGATTCTTACTTTATACAGTGATTTAATCTATTATTATTCTTTATGCAAATTACATGTATTATTCCTCAATTTTATTATACACGAAGCATTTGTAACTTTTAACAAGCCATGTCTAAGCTTTGTCTACCCATAGCAACATGTTATAATATTAGCAAGGATTTTGATGCCGAAAATTAACACCTGCCGCGGACGGAAATGTGCCTATTCGAAACAATGTACTTCCGCTACGGCCGAGGTTTGCCGATTCTTATTTCTACATCATTTCTGTCGTTTTTTGTTAACTATCTGACTTTACAACCTTATTTGTTTTTACAATTGTCCTACTAATAAAATATTGCACACTGAAATCATAAGGTATACGGTAGAATAATAACATTAGATGTATGTTTCATTATAATACGTTATTCTGATTGGCTCTCTAGCAATCTCGTGATATTCCTTAATCAATTGCATTACACAATTCAACTTTTCATTCATGATGACACGAGGTCCCACAATAAAGTGCACAGGTAAATGAAATAAAATCTTGATAAAAGGCGTGTTGTCATGATTCTATAGGTAAAAATATAATTATAAGTATTGAATGCTTTTTTTTGTAACTTTATAGGGTTGTAAAAGCGTTGACCGTGCGCACATTTTTAGTATGAAGCGCTTCCGTGCTTCATACAAAATGTACTTCGGTCAACGCTTTTACACCCCAATAAATTTACAAAAAGTGCATTCAATTCTTAGATAAAAACATACTGCCTTAGATGAAGGTGTTAGAAACACGCTCCATGAAAAAGTTATCATCCACGTTAATCTACCCTGACACCATTATCCAAGGGCAGTATGGTTATAATAGCAAATTGAAATGTACATACATCCCTGGTAAGATTTTGACCTACCGGAGAAACTGTCCTCTCTCTATTGCACTCTGATGGGATATTAAACACTGATGGGTCTTTTATTCCTTCGGTTAATCCGATGAAACCAACATCGGCAAAGCCGTTGGCCAATTGCTGTTGTTCTCCTACAGGAACACATGATCCTTTAGTGACACTAAATTCCATTTTCTTACCATCTACCATAAATTCATAAACATCAATCTCGTACTTGTTATCACCAATTCCATAATAGGTAGAAAGCACCAGTTTAGCATCAACTGGAATGAATAACAAAAATAGTTCTCTTAATCTGGTATTTACGGGTTATACTTTATCGAACTCCGAAACAGCGGTTACGTCCTCTTTACTACGCTACATTGACTTTAATGATATTTTAGCGAAGCAACGTCACCACTGTTTTGGAGTTTGATACTTTATCAGAGTTATCTTAATCCGGTATTTACAGGTTATACTGTATCCGAGTTCTCCTGAGGAAAGACCAACTGATTTACATGTCAACACCTTTTGTGTTTCGCTCCTGTTTGCTATAACCCTGCGTTTATCTTTGCAGTCCAAATGGTCAATTTGCTCTAATATTTTCAAATTGTTTTCATAAGTATTTCCTGTTGTTCGTGTTCGTGATCTAAAAATATAGTCTTAGTATTATATTGAGTGTTTCTTTAAAGGTACTATTCTGACTACTGCTTTCCTTCACAATTTTACTATTTAAGAGGTCCTATTAGCCCTATCAGTTGTATTTACATTTTTGTACATTTTTGTATATTGAAATATGCAAAATATGTGGAAAAAAATGTTGTTGAAAGTGAAAGTAGTGGTTTGACAAAACTGAAAAAAGGGTAGAAATAAGCCTTTGACATTTTTTCAAGGTTCAAATCCAACCATTGGCATATCAATATGACAACCAGTATCAAAAGAAAAAGCAGAGATGAATTACCAAGGGACAAACATATTCATATTAGAAAACAACAGTAACATTAACTTCATGTTTGAATCTGTGCAAATTTTTTAACTTAATCCTTTTACAAAGAATTGCATTCTAACTAATGATTAGTATACTTTTAGTCTAAGGCCTTATTGTCAGTACAAAATTGTTTCATACTGATACTGGTTAATTTTATTAACGTGATATATGAATGTTAAAGATGACTATACATTTATAATGCAGATAACTAACTGTCATAAGTTAATCAATCATTTACACAACTCACATGGTATACAGTTAAGTTTCCCTGGAGTTGGATATGGTGGTAAGTCGGCTGTCACGCAGTTCCCGCCGTAAACAGTGTAACTTTTGCCCTGCAAGAAGCGGAAGATAGTTTTCCAATATATGAAACTATAATTCATCATGTTGCGAACGCAATTTACAGTTTGAAAGCTTTCTTTGAAAATGACAATAACAAATTAAAGCTAAAAAAGACCTACTCATTTCAGTAATAAAAACAAGATGCAACCAAACTTGCAAGTCTTGATTGTGCACCAGTATAGTATATAAACTAAAGAGGAAATTGAAAAGTTGTCTCGAAAAAATTATGTATTTTGATGAAAGGACTAAATATGTTAATTGGTAGATTTCTTTTAATGCACAACAATATCTAGAAAAAGTATTGTGAACGAATGTGTGTTAACAACATGAAAGGTTAATCATATTGTACAGGATCTACTCACCATTCCAGATCAAACCCTTTTTTTGTGGGGTTAGGTTTACTCAGTCTAGGGTTTTCTATGCTGCGGTTCAAGTTGACAGGTTTTTTTATCTCGACGTTTGAGTTTTGAATGTTTTTTTATGTGTGAGAAAAGAGACTTACAGCTGAATAATCGTTGAGAATATGTTGTTTAACTTGCTGACCGTTCCAATTGCTATATCCTCTGACGACTACTTTGTTTATATTGGCATCAACAGATATATTCAAAAGTCCCTAGAAGATTCAAAGTAGATTATCATTTGATTATACCATATACTATATATTCTTTGAGTGTTATATATTAGAATATGCATGTTTTCCAGAAAATTCAAGATTAAACAACACGACACCCATACACCAAAAAACCCATGTCCAAAGAAGAGTAAATCGTTCCTGTCACCATACTAGCAATAACGTGTTTTTCGTAAGTATATCCCGAATTAGACTTTGTTGTTTTCTATTATTATTCGGGGATTAAAGAAAAGAACATAATATTAGCACTTAGAAATACTTAAATAGATATAAAAGAGTAATCGGTTTATATAAAGAACATTTCCGGAAATTGTAAATCTTGAAACTAAACATGTAAAAGTAAATGTACCTCAAACATTCTATCTGAATGCAAACAAATTGTATGAAAATGCCTTAAATATATGCCAAACAGTGATATTAGGTAACACGTTATCACGTGACATGTAATAACTCAATTAGTTTTCTTTTAATTGCAATGAAAGACGAATAACCCTTAAAAATTTACGCCAGAGGTGAATAACCTTATTTATCAAATACTACGATTAAAACAGCCCTAATACTACCAAAACGGCATGTGTCATACTGTTGACGTCGTCCTGGTCATATAAATCATGTGATCTTTATTGCTTTAGGCTCGGTCCAATATTTCCAATAAGGACTGGCAATGAATCCTGAATTACACGTAAACATATATTGTGCATGAAATTCAGGATTCATTGCCAGTCCGTGTTGGAAATATTGGCCTTGTTTTCACATCATTGCCAGTCCGTATTGTGAAATATTAGCCCTATATTCACATTTGATGTATAAAATACAGCATTCAGAACAAGTCTGTATTGAAAAAGTTGGATTATTTAATAAAAGTGTTATGAACTGACGGTTTCTGTATTGGCACTGGTATAGATTATCGGTCAGCTGTATTGGCCCTCGACCATACGGGTCTCGAGGCTAATACAGTAAACCTTGAATCTATACCAGTGCCAATACAGAAACAGCCAGTTAATTAGACTATAATATTATTCACCGGCGAATCACCATATGAATTGATTGGTATACATTTTATTTTCTCTCGATACAATAGAAGGAAGTTATTCGAAAAGTATGCGCACTGTTTGCTTTGAGATAATAAAAATGTAACCAAATTTGATAAAATAGCTTACTGTATATTTGTTCAAAATTAATGTAGTACTAAGTAAGATGTGATAACAACTACGTAGATAAATGTTATTGAGAAACATCATTGTGAATAATGAATGAAACTGAAATAATATAAAGCATACAGGCATAGAACATTTGCAACATTTAGTAAACAACTTTTTTTATTTTTCACGATATTTATAAGGAACACATTCGTCGTATTTGAAAAATAAAAGAAGAAAATACTAACTCTACCCTCTCCGGCTGTTCCATTGATCTGTGCTCCTGCATGTACACCCTCATATCCCTCCCATTGGGCAGGTCCACAACAAGAGGACGCTAACTGAACAAAAACTGCAAATACTGCGAAAGTTAACATAGTTCGTTTATCAATAGTGACTACTGAGATAATTTTGAATAGAATTTTAACCAGAGTATTTATATTAGTATCTTATCAAAATTCTAGCGATACGTGGCCATGAGTGTCAATCATATGCATTATTGACCTTCACTACCTTTAAAATTGTTCATAGTTATTTCAAAATATCTTACTGGGGAATTCCGTTTGCAAATCGTCCTATTAATTGACAATGCATACAATCAAGACTTATATATGAAGCAGTTATTGTTACTTTTTTTTTTACCTTAAAATGATAATTAATAATTTGAAAATCATTTTGATTTTATTTTTATAAGAAAAGAAGGCATATAGGGTACCAAAATAACTAAACAATAAAAACACCCTACTAGGACATAAGCAATGCATCGAATAAAGCATACACATTAGAAGCAAAATTAAAATGTTCTCCAGTTTGAAAACTACAGCAAAATATTGTACCCATTTTAACACATAAAATTAATGTTCAACCAAATTGATCATTTGCTTTTAAAAACAAAATTGTCTTTATATGAATTAAATAGCGGAATTTCAGAATTAAACCCATGTTTGACCACTGACTAACACATATCTTGAACGATTTCTGAAAATTGCTCTTTAAACATCTCATAACCAATTATTAAAATTAAAAAAAAATATTGTTAAAATGTTTATAATTATATGTTCCAGACCGTATGAGTAGTTGGACCGTACGCGTACTAGATACAAATGCAAATACAAAATGTAACAGATCAACATAACTTATTGATATAAAAAAGTTCAATTGTAAATAATAACATTAGATGTATGTTTCATTTTAATACGTTATTGGCTGACTGCACAACAAGTGTTATTCCTTGAGCAATTGCATTACGCAATAAAACTTATCATTCATGATAACACGATTTAACAAATATTTAATTTCAATGGTTAGTTTGTTAATTTTATCCATATAATTGTAATAATAACAATTTGTAAAACTAAAAAAAAAGGTTGTGAAAAATTGTGTGTTTAAATTTAACCCATGTGATCCAATAACATGTATGTTCAGCTCGTACAGGACCATACGCGTATACTCATATGGTCCGACCGTACGCTTATGGTCTGACGGTAAGAGTATACGTATACGGTCCGGTCCGTACGCGTACAGTCCAAATACTCATATGGTCTAGAACTTATATATATATATATATATATATACATCGTACTAGGTCACTACCACACTGCTTAACAAACTTATGGTAACGACTAACTAAACATGTGGTATTTAGATAAGTGGCCTATCAAAATGTTTGTTTTCTGCCAACATTTAGAAGGTGGGATTGAGCTCTCAAAGTATTTTCGTAACTTAATGTTTCTGTAATGAACGTTATAAAGCTGTTGTATTTTACAATCATTTTGACGTCAAGAGTTACAAATAACCCTGTGTCTCAACTGCTTTCGCTGCTCTCAGTGTAAAAAATTAAAAGTTTGATAATATAAGATAGTTAATATAAGAAAATTTTTGTAGTCGTTATGTTAATTTGTTTTGAAACGCACGACCCTTATCTAGTATATTTTTTTCGAAATGCAAAGCTAAAAAATATACAGTATCTCCTTATTGGCAAAATGGACGCCCATTAAATACTATAACTGTAACAAAATCTGTTTTAAAAAAGAAATTGTTTAAAAACCAGATTTGATAAGTTTCATAATTTTTATGATGTGTACATTCATATCTTATCTTGTTTTGCACTTACCACCTCATAATCAACACGTTTAGACAATGACAGAACGGCTGTTCCGTTTGCCTTTATGACATACATAAAAGTCACTTTTTTCTTGCTCGTAAAGTCAAATGATATATTCATATTTGCTTACAAAATGAAAAAAAATCACATAATTATCTTTAATTGTTACAGGCTTAGTTATATCGTTAACCATATGCTATGGGATATATTGGTAATTTGCTACATTTTGTTATCGACCACCGCTCAAGCAATTAAAAGTATATCATGTTAAAAAAAGGGGGACGAAAGATACCAAAGGGACAGTCAAACTCATAAATCTAAAACAAACTGACAACGCCATGGCTAAAAATGAAAAAAGACAAACAGAAAAACAGAAAAACAATAGGACACATGACACAACATAGAAAACTAAAGAATAAACAACACGAACCCCACCAAAAACTAGGGGTAATCGAGGACTCAATATATTTAGTTTCGGCGTCAAAGCCGTTGATCATGGTTTAACGTTTCGTACATACTTGTACCCAATTAAGTCTCTGATGAGTAGAAAAACTACATCCCGAAGGAATAGACTAGAAGAGACTCATTGCAACAGTGGGGCTGTTTTCATTCCATTTAATCACTCTCTGGTTTGTTGGAGCTTGACACAGGTATCAAGTGCTGTCTATTGATGGAGACTATTTTGCTCTCTCGATGTCGTTTGATTACGTTTGTCGTTCGGCTCAGCGGCTGTCCTAATCAAGTAAAACTATTTTATAATAGAGAATTTCAAAACACGAGGAGCACCACTTTACTTTGTCAGTCAAAAATAGGATGTATATTTTCATTCAGATTGATGACTAGTATTGATTGGCCAGCAATATTCTGATAGACTAGTATAAACCCATACATATAACAACATATAAAAACTAAGGATTTTCTTATCCAAGGCACAAATTACCTTAGCCGTATTTGGTACAACTTTTTGGAATTTTGGATCTCCAATGCTCTTCAACTTTGTACTTGTTTGGCTTTATAAATATTTTGATATGAGCTTCACTGATGAGTCTTATGTAGACGAAACGCGCGTCTGGCGTACTAAATTATAATTCTGGTACCTTTGATAACCAATTATCATCTGCATCACGTAGGAAACACTATAAATTGAAATTCACTGTCCTCATATATAACAAATTTATCTTACCGATTATCTTAACTTGTGGGATGCAGATAAGTGGTTTATCAACATGTTTATTTTCTTACGTCTTTTTGACAATCAATCAATTAATAAGAAGGAGAGGTTGAGTTCTCAAAGTATTATAGTAACAATATGTTGTATTTATCCATCATTATTAAAAAGGAAAAAGATAAATTATGATTCATTAAAAAACATTATGTGCAGTAACTATGACAAATAATGCATAACTTAAAACTATAATAATTGTATTTTTAACACTTCGCTTCTTATTATTTTATATCTGATGAGTTAATGTGTAGATGTGAAAAAGTAAAATCAGAATATATTAATCATTCATCTCATCATTTCGATACTTGAGAGTTAATAAAAAATTTCGAACTCAGTTTTTGATCTAAACACCTGTTTTTAATTGCGAAATATTAACGGTCCCCTTATCAGTAGTGGACATCACATTTATATCTGTACTTAACCATTGTATAATTTAGAGAATATATTAAATGGTCACTCTGATGGTTTAGTTTCGAGACTGATTAAATATATCCACTAGTACAAATAAGCACGGGAACCAATTTTACTCAATACTGCATTGTTATTGTGTGTGTTACATTTCGGTGTTGTGTCTCTGTTGTGTCGTAGTTCTCTTGTATTTGATACGTTTCCCTCAGTTGAGTTTGTAACCCGGTTTTTTTATTCTATCGATTTATGAAATTTGTACAGCGGTACACCACTGTTGCCTTTATTTATAATAACCAATAACCTCATTGGTTTATATCTTTGGTGAAAGTACATGTGATGCATCCTTATTCTTTTAATATCTAAGCTGTAAGATGGTCGTGCTCCACATGTTATCCACAAAGTAATTATATTTTTCCTTACATTAACTTGGTGGCTTTAAGACCTTGGTTGCCATTTATAAAAGCCTTGGTGACAATAGACCTAGGAGGTAATTAATATATGCTGTGTTGGCAATAGACATAGGTGGTTATTTATTAATGCCTTGGTGGTATACCCTGGTGGTCATTTTCATAATTTTTTACACTTGCCTTGGTGGCAACATTAAATTAAAAATACTAACCTTGATGGCTTTAAGACCTTGTTTGTAATTTTTATTCGCCCTGGTGGCTCCTTTGTAGATCTATAAGTGTTAACTTTTGACCTAGCAAAATGTTTTTGGATTTAGACATTGGGTAGTTGATACCCAGTTGGTCCGATATTTGTTATGCCGTGCGCCGGTTAAACGCATGGCAAAGTGTTATCACGTTAAAATATTTTATGTACAAGTAGGGGCTCTGGTCATTTTGGAGACCAGCATTTGAAAGGAGAATAACAAACTGTTCACTTGGGTAAATAGTTTCTTTTGTAACTTTTTAGTGTTGTGGATTGTTTTATTTGTTATTAAATCGTAAATACTGATAGAAAATGCTCTTTAAAAACTTTGTTAGAAAATAATAGAAAGATTGAGAAAGTAGAACAATTCAATGTGAAATCACATGTCACTTTATAGTACTGTTGTTTGCCGGAGTGATGTGTATTGCATTATAATGTGTTGTCGTCGAGGTCCGCGTTCAGCGGTGTGTTTGATTGTATATGGAATTAAATAGAATGTTTTTGTTTTCAGTTTACAGTTTTGACAAGCTGATGAATGAAGGAGAAGCAACATCACATTGCACAATAATTCTTGTCAATGGGTTGGATCAACCTAAAAGGAAAGGATTTTTCTGATCAGAATCTGGTGAGAACAAATTGCACGTTTAAGATAATGTTTTGAATTTGGAAAATATTATAATTACAATTATAAAACAAATGGTGTAAATATGGGAGCCATATCATATTTTATTATGTTTGTCTGTATTGAGAAAGGCAAAAGATGCCAATATGGCACGTTAATTATATTCAAAAAACTGTGTTGGAAACAGCTTCATGTTCATATGAACACATTTAAAAGTATTTCTAATAATTTGTTCGTAATTATATGAGGTTTAATATTGGACATGTATATAATTTCATTGATGTGTTTAAATATGTCACAAAAATCTGTTTGTCTTGGGGGATTAAATAGTTGTTGCAATATTTTTTGTTTGTTTTATTTAATAGATATTATGTTCCATGGTATAGTAGTACCAATGTATTCTTACATTTTAAGTGTGGTTAATTTTTTATTTCCACTTTTGGACCATTTGATTAATTCCGTTTTCAATTTAGGGACAGCAAAATTATCTGATGATGAAAGTCTCGAGTGTTGTACGATTGTTTACTATTTGTAGGCACAATAAGATTATATGAATATTTTGGTGCCAGTTCATGTTTTGAATTATACATTAATAATGGCTTGTGATATAGTTATCTCTTAGTAACGGGAATAGTTCCAGAATTCTTAAATAGTTCAATAGATGGTTTACAAATATTATGTTCGTTTAAAATAATTATACCTGCCCTTTTTGCAATTTTAGTAAACTGTCAACTTCAAACTTGTTACAGTTACCCCATACTGAACAACAGTAATCCAAATGTGAAAGAATATACGCATTATACAATAGAATTCGCATGCATTATGATTCAATTATTTCCTGATTCTTTAAGATATGATCATACAAAGAAAGAGTGGAGTAAAAAAAAAATACAAAGAACTTTTCTACAGGTATCGTTATCTAAATCTATGTTGCATACTTAAGTTACATTACTAAAACTATGCGGTTTTCTTTCTTTTTTTTCTGTCACAATGTTAAAACAGTGCAACACTGAATAACGTAATTTCCGAAAATCTATCATCTGTTGAAATAATCTGTTGAATAAATTTGAGTAATGTAAACTGAGGAATTTATAATTGACGTTTATTTAATTCATAAGGAGAACACCTAATATATACTTATAAAATATAATTATAGCTTTAAAATGCTGGAGAACATAAAATATAAGGGACTTAGATCTAAATGTAGAACACGAGTCCTATGAGTAATTCAGACGAGAAAATAATTCAACACTGCTACAAAAAACTACGGATAAAATTATCAAACTCAATCTAGCAAACCCATTCATTTATAATATGAGGCGATGCGTACAGTCAGTTTGGCAATCTCATATTAAATAAAAGTTCCTTCAATTATGGGATTTAACCATATGACCCATTGTGTCTTGGGACCATGTCCATATTATGCATATGCCCACAACAACGATGCATCGTTTACAAAGCATTTATTAAAAACAAACGAAGAATATATTAAGCAATGGATAAAGGACGATGACGTATAAGTATTCGACAGAGGTTAAGATATGCTCAAACTTTCCTTGAAGTACCTTGTTTACACATAATAAAGTTAAATGAATTAAAAGCAGCAGTAATATTTCTTAGTTTTTATTCAAAATCTGAATTTACAAATACAAATACAAATATTATATATAATAAATTTTGTTTATACTAAAAATTATTTCTTTGATTTATTCGTTTTCCCCCTTAAACACGTCCAGTCTGTTTTATATACTGCAGTCTCTGAAATGATAAAATATTGTATGTACTAGTATGATAAAGGTAAAAAAACCCATTTTATTCGACATTCTTTGGAGATTCTTAACTTCAAACCGAAACGAAATAAGGTTTGAAATTCAACCTGTATACGTTTGTTTATATGACAATGTATGAATTACGTAATTAGAATTTTAAAAGACAAAAACATATCTACATGTATTCATACGTGCACAAGTAAAATCTAGGAGGGGGAGGGGGCACACAGCATAGAAAGAAAAGCTATAGTCCGATTTGATTTTTAATCATTGGCATATACATGAAATCAGTTTTAATTTTTTGGTGATTGTGAAGATAATGTATATATAATGATTCAAATAAACTGGTATGCATGTTCTATTCAACTATTCAGTTAAATCACTAATCCTAGTAAAAGGCAGTTTCGAATCTCTCTTATAATTTCGAACTTGATAAGGTTACAAGAGCGCAATTATTTGTTTACATTTTACCGGTAAGATTTTTACCCCCCAAGATGATACTCAGAATAGAATCCTATACGGCTTCTGATTGGTTGATACAGGATTGGAATTACATTTTATCGAAAGCTTATCCAATTAGGTTAAAAAATTGCCGAAAATCATATTCATATTTTACGAAGTATAGAAAATATCTTCAATTTCTGCACGTCGGAGCCAATAAAAATATTTCTTTTTCATTAAGCGAAAAAAGTAGACGATCTTTTTCAACTGCATTTTAAGTCAATTTGAGCCGCATGACCCTATATTGTTTTTTGGTTGTAATGCAACACTGGTATTTCTAGTAACAGGAACTGCCACCCGTTTTCCCTAGTTTGTGTAGTCTTCGAGAAAAACAATACGGAACACTAGTGGTACCCTATGGAAACTGCATTACGAATAATTGCGCTCTTGTAACCATAAAGATAAACATTTTTGCCTACACACATTCTTTAACAAGACTCAATTTATAACATACTGTACAGCAGACATAGGTGCTTCCATGTGTTATAATGGCTAAAAATCACAATATAAACCTCTACTTCTGAACAGAACCCATTATACAGATTCTTACTTTATACAGTGATATAATCTATTATTATTCTTTATGCAAATTACGTATATTATTCATTAATTTTATTATACACGAAGTATTTATAAATTTTCACGAGCCATGTTTAAGTTCTGTCTACCCATAGCAACATGTAAAAATATTAGCAAGGATTTTTATGCCTAAAGTTAACACCCGCCTCGGACGGAAATGTGCCTATTCGAAACAATGTACTTCCGCTAAGGCGGAGGTTTGCCGATTCTTATTTCTACATCATTTCTGTCGTTTTTTTTTGTTAACTATCTGAATTTACAACCTTATTTGTTTTCACAATTGGCCTACTAATAACATATTGCACACTGACATCATAAGGTATACAGTATAATAAAAACATACTGTCTTAGATGAAGGTGTTAGAAAGATAAACACGCTCCATGAAAAAGTTATCACCAACGTTAATCTACCCTAATACCTTCATCCAAGGCCAGTATAGTTATTATAGCAAATTGAAATGTACATACATACGTGTGTAAGATTTTGACCTACCGGAGAAACTGTCCTGTCTCTATTGCACTCTGGTGGGATATTAAACACTGATGGGTCTTTTATTCCTTCGGTTAATCCAATTAAGCCAACATCGGCAAAGCCGTTTGTCAATTGTTGTTGTCCTCCCACAGGAACACATGATCCTTTAGTGAAACTTAATTCCATTTTCTTACCATCTACCATAAATTCATAAATATCAATCTCGTACTTGTTATCACCAATTCCATAATAGGTAGAAAGCACCAGTTTAGCATCAGCTGGAATAACAAAAAAGTTCTCTTAATCTGGTATTTACGGGTTATATTTATCGAACTCAGAAACAGCGGTTACGTCCTCTTTATGACGCTACATTGACTTTAATGATAGTTTAGCGAAGCAACGTCACCACTGTTTCCGAGTTTGATACTTTATCAGAGTTCTCTTAATCTGGTATTTACAGGTTATACTGTATCCGAGTTCTCCTGTTGAAAGACCAACTGATTTACATTTCAACACCTTTTGTGTTTCGTTCCTGTTTGCTATAACCCTACGTTTATCTTTGCAGTCCAAATGTTTAATTTGCTCTAATATTTTCATAAAAGTATTTCCTGTTGTTCGAGTTCGTGTTCTACAAATATAGTCTTAGTATTATATTGAGTGTTTCTTTAAATGTACTATTCTGACTACTGCTTTCCTTCAAATTTTACTATCTTAGAGGTCCTATTAGTCATATCAGTTGCATTTACATTTTTGTATATTAAAATATGAAAAATATGTGGGAAAAAATTGTTGTTGAAAGTAAAAGTAGTGTTTTGACAAAACTGAAAATAGGGTAGAAATATGCCTTTGGCATTTTTTTAATGTTCAAATCCAACATTGGCATGTCCATATAACAACTAGCATCAAAAGAAAAAGCAGAAATGAATTACCATGGGACAAACATATTCATATTAGAAAACAACAGTAACATTAACTTCATGCTTGAATCTGTGCATTTTTTTTTAACCGTATCCTTTTACAAAGAATTGCATTCTAACTAATAATTAGTATAATTTTAGTCTAAGGCCTTAATGTCAGTACAAAATTGCTTCATATATACTGATACTGGTTAATTTTATTTACGTGATATATAAATGTTTAAGATGACTATAAATTTATAATGCGGATAACTAACTGTACATAAGTTAATCAATCATGTACAAAACTCACATGGTACACAGTTAAGTTTCCCTGGAGTTGGATATGGAGGTAAGTCCGCTGTCACGCATTTCCCATTGTAAACAGTGTAAATTTTGCCCTGTAAGAAGCGGAAGAAAGTTTTGCAATATATGAAACTATAATTCATCATGTTGTGAATGCAATTAACAGTTTGAAAGCTTCGTATGAAAGAAGAGAATAACAAACTAAAGCTAAAAAAACCTACTCAATTCAGTAATAAAAACAAGATGCAACCAAACTTGCAAGTCTTGATTTTATTGTGCGCCAGTATAGTTCTATAAACTAAAGAGGAAATTGAAAAGTTGTCTCGACAAAATTATGTATTTTGATGAAAGGACAAAATATGTTAATTGGTAGATTTCTTTTAATGCACGACAATTTGTGAACGAATGTGTGTTAACAACATGAAAGGTTAATCATAGTGTACAGGATCTACTCACCGTTCCAGATCAAAGCCGTTTCTTTTGTGGGGTAAGGTTTACTCAGTCTATGGTTTTCTATGTATCGTTTCAAGTAGACAGTTTTTTTTTATCTCGACGTGTGAGTTTTGAATGGTGTTTTTTTATGTGTGAGAAAAGAAACTTACAGCTGAATAATCGTTGAGAATATGTTGTTTTACTTGCTGACCGTTCCAATTGCTATATCCTCTGACGACTACTTTGTTTATATTGGCATCAACAGATATATTCAAAAGTCCCTAGAAGATTCAAAGTAGATTATCATTTGATTATACCATATACTATATATTCTTTGAGTGTTATATATTAGAATATGCATGTTTTCCAGAAATTTATACATTAAACAACACGACATCCATACACCAAAAAAACCCATGTCGAAAGAAGATTAAATCGTTCCTGTCACCATAATAGCAATAACGTGTTTTTCGTAAGTAAGTCCCGAATTTGACTTTGTTGTTTTCTATTATTATTCGGGGACTAACGGAAAGAAAAGAACATAATATTAGCACTAAGAAATACTTAAAAAGATAAAAAAGGGTAATCGGTTTATATAAGGAACATTTCCGGACATTGTAAGTCTTGAAACTAAACATGTAAAAGTAAATGTACCTAAAACATTCTATCTGAATGCAAACAAATTGTATGAAAATGCCTTAAATATATGCCAAACAGTGATATTGGGTAACACGATATCACGTGACATGTTATAACTCAATTAGTTTTCTTTTAATTGCAATGAAAGACGAATAACCCTTAAAAATTTACGCCAGAGGTGAATAACCTTTTTTATCAAATACTACGATTAAAACAGCCCTAATACTACCAAAACTGCATGTGTCATACTGTTGACGTCGTCCTGGTCATATAAATCATGTGATCTATATTGTTTTTCGGCTCGGTCCAATATTTTCAATACGGACTGGCAATGAATCCTAAATTACATGTAAACAAATATTGTGGATGTAATTCAGGATTCATTGCCAGTCCGTATTGGAAATATTGGCCTTGTTTTCACATCATTGCCAGTCCGTATTGGAAATTTTCGCCTTGTTTTCACATCATTGCCAGTCCTTATTGGAAATATTGGCCCTATATTCACATTTGATGTATGAACAAGTCTGTATTGAACAAGTTGGATTGTTTAATAAAAGTGTTATGAACTGACTTTTTCGGTATTTGCACTTGTATAGCTTCTCGGTCAGCCCTACGGGTCTCGAGGCCAATACAATAAACTTTGAATCTATACTAGTGCCAATACAGAAACAGTCAGTTAATTATACTTTAATATAATTCACCGGCGAATCACCATATGAAATAATTGGTACACGTTTTATTTTCTCTCGGTATAATAGAAGGAAGTTATTCGAAAAAGTGTGCGCACTGTTTGCTTTGAGATAATAAAAATGTTACCAAATTTGATAAAATGGCTTACTGTATATTTGTTCAAAATTAATGTAGTACTAAGTAAGATGTGATAACAACTACGTAGATAAATGTTATTGAGTAACATCATTGTGAATAATGAATGTAACTGAGATAATATAAAGCATACTTGTATTAAACATTTGCAACATTTAGTAAATAACTTTCTTATTTTTCACGGAACACATTCGTCGTATTTGAAAAATAAAAGAAGAAAGTACTCACTCTACCCTCTCCGCCTGTACCATTGATCTGTACTCCTCCATGTACACCCTCATACCCCTCCCACTGGGCAGGTCCACAACAAGAGGACGCTAACTGAACAAAAAGTGCAAATACGGCGATAGTTAACATTGTTCGTTTATCAATAGTGACTACTGCGATACTTTCGAATAGAATTTTAACCAGAGTATTTATAGTAGTATCTTTTCAACATTCCAGCGATACGTGGCCATGAGTGACAATCATATGCATTATTGACCTTCACTGTAGATTGCCTTTAAAATTGTTCATAGTTATTTCAAAATATCTTACTGGGGAATTCCGTTTGCAAATCGTCCTATTTATTGACAAAGTAAACAACCAAGTCTTATACGTGAAGCAGTTTTTGTTATATTTTCTGTCCTTGAAATGAAAATTAATAATTCAATAATCATTTTTTTAATTGGGTTTATCAGCGTACAAGTAGAAAAGAAGGAATATACTGGGGTACTAAAATAACTAATCCATTAAAAAAAACCTACTAGGACACAATCAATGCATCTATAAAACGTACACATAAGAATTAAGCAACATAAAAATGGTCTCCAGTTTCAGAATAACCATAAAAAACTTTTTTTTATAATACACATGTTTTTAAATACACATTTTAAAACATTAAATTGGGCCTAATTAAGTTTTTGACAATTTGTTTTTCTTTTTTAAATGTATCTTTATATGCATTTAATAGCGAAAATTCAGAGTCAGGACCCACTTTTGAAAACTCTTGAACAAATTCAGAAAATAGCTATCTAAACAACGCATAAACCAATTATGCAAAGAAATGAAATGAACTAATAACATATAATATCATTTTATTTAAACATAAATGTTATTTCCGTCATAACAGTCTTAGATCCAAGCACGAGAAATCGCATCCTTATCATCTGCTCCACTTAGGAAACACTATAATTTGGAATTTACTGACCCCATATATATCGCACACTGTTTAATGAATGTATCTTACCGACTATCTTTACATGTGGTATTTAGATAAGAGGCCTATCAAAATGTTTATTTTCTTCTAACATGTTTTGACAATCAATCAAGGAGGGGTTGAGCTCTCAAAGTATTTAAGTAACAGCAACGAAATGTATCTGTAATGAACGTTAAGCTGTGGTCACACCTTACCGGATAGCACGAACGGACGCCTAAAGGATGAAAATAAAAGTTTTTCGTTTACAAAATTGTTAACCGTTGGGAGTCCGTTGATATACTGACCAAATAAAACGGACGCGTATCGAATGCATAACGGATAGAACGAACGGACGCCTAAAGGATGAAAATAAAAGTTTTTCGTTTACAAAATTGTTAACCGTTGGGAGTCCGTTGATGTACTGACCAAATAAAACGGACGCGTATCGGATGCATAACGGACACACACCGGATATGTAACGTACGAGAAACGGAAACGTACAGGACAGAACGGATGTCGAACGTACATCCAACGGACGAGTACCGCATAAAACGGACACCTAACGGAAGCGTACCGGATAAAACTAACGAACAAGATATATTGAAAAATTACCGAAAAGTGGTAGCAATCATAAAACAAAGAAAAAAGCTCACATTGTGTCTTTAGATCGTAGAACTTTGATTGATTGAATTCAGATTATTAAATATTCCTAACAAATATTGCTATAATAGTTATCATAATGTACATCTCTGTTGCACATCCAAGTTGCAGTGTTAAAAATGTGTGGTTTTCTTTCTTTTTTTTTGTTTAGTTTATGTCACAATGTTAAACCAGTGCAACACTGATGAATTTTCCGAAAACCTATAATATGTAGAAAACATTTTTGTTTATAAATTTGAGTAATGTAAATTGAGGAAATTTATAATTGACTTTTAAATAATTCATGAGAGGAACACTTCAATACTTATTAAATGCAATTATAGCTTAACAATTTCCGTATAGTGCTGGAAAAAATAAAATACAAGGGAATTAGATCTCTTCAAACATTGTTCATTTCTTCATCTATGTCTAGTAATTATTTTTGTTTTCCAATTATTGAATGGCTAGCAAGATGCAGCAAAATGACGCACTTGCTGAAATCGATTTAGCAAATTTAAGATTACAAAAATCACTTTTATCCCCCAACATGTACATCATGTCTGTTTCCTGTCACTCTCATTTCTACAAGTATCAAATATGCATGTTTCCGTCCCTATTTCTAGTATACCTATATATTTAGATGTTTTATTGATTCACTAGTAAAGACTGCATTCGAATCATCATTAACATATTGAAAATGTTCGTACATTTTGTTGTTGGTTTACTGGTTGTGACACAACATGTGTGCTCCTCAGCACCATGCTGCATGCCGGATAAATTTGAATCACACGAGTATGTAGAAGCACGTATCATCAACATGGCCAAGTCAACTTATTTACAAACGGTAAAATATTGATATTGAATGCATGTTATTTTTTTATTCATTTGTTACTATTTAATGTATTTGTCTTATGTTTCTCAAATTAACGAAATGATATCATAAATATAATAAAAAATAAGAACAAAAACAAAGGATAATAAACAAGTAGGTCAAAGTCGAACAGATAATACCTTTGTCAAAAGGAAAATAAATACTGTGGATTCATTAATATTCGTTTGATACCAATTTTCGTGGGTTTCGTGAGAACAGAGAAAACCACGAATTTAAATGTTCAACTACAGATTTTCTAAAGGAATGGATGCAAACCTTTCCAAAAACTACGAATTTAAATATCCACGAATATGCAAGTTTTCCTCAATCCACGAAAATTTGTACCCACGAAAATAAATGAATCCACAGTAATCAACCACCAAGATCATTTCCCGAAGCATATGTTTAAGAAATATGAATAAGCCTGTAACAATTGAAGATAGACAAGGTGTGATCTTTTGTTTTAGGCTAATATGAATATATCGTATGATTTTACGAGCCAGAAAACAGTGACGTTTATATATAACATAAAGGCAGACGGAAAGGTTTTACCGTCATTGTCTACACTTGTCGATTATGAGGCGGTAAGTACAAAAAAATATTATATATCAATGTACACATCATAAACATTATGAAAATAAACAAATCTACTCTTTAAACAAAATGAAAACATATCTATTTATATAATAGTATTTATTGGGCGCTCATTATGTCAAATAAGGAGACACTGTAGTGTATGTTTACCTTTGCATACGAAAAACATATACTAGTAAAGTGTTTAATTTTGCAAATCAAGTAAGCATTGCGACGCAAACTCTCTTATATGTTATAACGTATTAAAAATTTAATTGTTTACACTGACAGCAGCAAAAGCAGGCGAGACACAGGGTTATTTGTAACTCTTGACTTCATTTTTCTTGATCTATAATGATTTTTGTTTTTGCCAATTTATATTTTTAATCTAAACAAAAAACACTTACTTAATATACTGATCTGGAATGATGTATTATACAATTCTTATATAATACTAAAATATTTAAAAAAAATTGTAAGACCTTCAAACACACACCATATAATTCTTGGGCTGAGTGATTATACTTATTATATAATTAAAACTATTATTTTAAATAACTAATAAATAATACACATGTATCATATATAACTTTCAATCATACACAATCATTACCAACACATAAATTCAAACGCTTTAATTCAGGGAGTTGTTTACGTTGTTCAAAACAACAAGTGTACGAAGAGTGCAGTTCCTGTAAAATTGCGACGTGCTTGT
The DNA here is from genome assembly GCF_965363235.1 of Mytilus galloprovincialis. NCBI lineage: Eukaryota > Metazoa > Mollusca > Bivalvia > Mytilida > Mytilidae > Mytilus > Mytilus galloprovincialis. The sequence goes on from NC_134845.1 coordinate 23,818,430, forward strand.
GTACCAGGTAAGAAAATAAATATACCTGTTAAATATCTGCCAGGGTGTTAATGGAGGATTTTATATGTTTCCATTATAATGAAGATGTGTCATTGAGAAAAATTAGATAGTACAAGATTAAATATCATTCAGGTGTTCAGTTTGTAGTCATTTCTTGTGCATATATTCAAGGTGACAATTCAATATGAGTAAAAGGAATATGGGTATACGTCATTGGGACACTAACATTTCAACGACCCACATGGCCAGAATACGTGTAAAATGAAGCACGCAGTCTTAAGATTTAAACAGGTGTATAAGCAAAATACTGAGATTTCAATAACACATGCAAATCATTAGGACATTTCACAAGACAACCATGACATCTCAAAAACTCAGTCACCGATGGCTCTTTTTTTCTCTCATTCTCTGTCTGAACTTGGTTATTGTAGTTGAAACATTCAATGACAACTTAAATATATGCAGTTTAAAACTCACATTTAAGAGATGTGCAACTATTATTTAGAATATAGTTGATAGCAATATGATTGGATTTCTGCTCTTCTCTCGATCGCAATTTACCATCGAAATCGATTGATTACGAAAATGTCATTTGAAGATAGTCATCCGTGTACATTTGTTTACAATTGACTGTCATTTGATCTTTGCTATTTTGTTTTGTTGGTGAACCCTGATATCAAACTCATATCAGTTGAAAATTCCGAGAAGAAATAAAAAGTGTTATGCCTGTTTTAAAAAAGTGGATGATGCAAAAGAAACAACCAACACTGAAAATTTCCGACAAAAGTTTGGCAAAAAAAAATAAATACAAGTTTACAAAATACTGCATAGAAAATAAAATACCGAGCAAAAAACCCTCACAAATAAGGTGGCTTAAGGTGTTCCGGAAGGATAAACAGGTTCACATGGGGCACCCGTCGTGTTGCTCATGGTCATTTTGAATTCGGTTTATATATATACCCTTAACCTAGGCCTAATTTCATAAATTATAGGTCCAATGATTTCATTATAGAAATGTTCAAGATTGTTGAAACTACACACTTTGGTGCTGGTTCAGAGATGTTACCTGTACATAAATATCAATCCAGCTATGGAAATAGTACAAGCAGTTTCACAGTTACAGCAAAGAACTGTTATTACATCAGCTACGAAGCTTACGATTGTAAGATTATATATATTTGAAACGTCTAGTTAACTAAGAGGAACAACAAAGATAAAATAAAACGCAAACTATACGCAAGAAACAAAATTATAATTTGGTCACTGTTTTTAGTATGGACAATTTGAAAGATAAGAATTAAACGACAGCAGGTGCGATGCATTCAAAAGCAATGTTAGCAGAAAAGTTTCAATAGAAAATTTTAATTGAAAGTTAATGAGGATACAGCTAGATGAGATTAAGTGTCCTCGTAAAACGTAACGCTTATAACGATTTAACTATATTTTTTTTTAATTGATCCAACACATTTGTTTTTTATAAGACCATACATTATCGGAATTTAAAGCAAGTATAGTTATTAAATGACACATATTGTAATTCAATTAATTCAGAACTCTTTTTTTTTTCAATCGGTATAGAATAAACTCATCATAGATACCAGGACTAAATTTTGTATATACGCCAGACGCGCGTTTCGTCTACAAAAGACTCATCAGTGACGCTTGAATCCAAAAAAGTTAAAAAGGCCGAATAAAGTACGAAGTTGAAGAGCATTATGGACCAAAATTCCTAAAAGTTTTGCCCAATACAGTTAAGGTAATCTATGTCTAAGGTAGAAAAGAATATATCTTTCGTCGAAATTACACTTACATGTGCATTTGTATAACAAAACATATTATATTGTGAATGAAATATATGATATACAATTAATGTTTAAAACAGCCCAAAGACCAGCAGAAAGACCACGTGGTGTAGTATTTGGAATCACACTAGGAATTAAAGATCCTTCAGTCTTTAGTGTTCCTGCTCTATGTAAAAAGACAGCTGATCTGCAGGTAAAATTCGGAAATGGATACATATTGAACTAGAAAAAGCTTTGACAAATAGGTATTGAAGATCAGGCTTTTTTTATAATAGTAGGAATAATTTCGATGAGAGAAAAGGTTATCTTGATGTAACTTGAGATCATAGTTAACCTTACTGTAAATATGTGTTAATGAAAGAAAGATACGAATGTATCTCAAGCAACGGGTTAAGATCATACATGTTCAACAGTGTTTAATTGACATTGTTGATAAATATTCCAATCTACCAAATCAGTGATTGAATTATTTCTATTATTACAATAATGTAATACAAAACTTGCAATCCCCTTCTCGCAACTCTCTTCTCAAACAGAAAGGAGACCTGTTAACTACAATACTACACTGTCGTTACGACAACACGTTGGGTAATTTATTTTGTCTGCTGGGTCAATTCTGTTCCGACATACATATAGAAAATTTATCTATCAGGCTTACAATGCAATACACAATCTGTCTATTCTATATGACTTTTTTAATTATATTTCCATTTTCTAAACTGGATTGTTTGGTAGAAATGTAACGCGATTCAAAATTAACTTACAATGATCTTATTGGTTATTTTCCAATATCTACTATAATTTTACTTATTGGCTATTCAATTATTCGACCATATTTGAATATATATGTGCCTTCGAATGCGATTTAACGTTCTTTACCACGACCAGTTTGTGGAACATAAGGGACTGCTTAACCTTTCACGATTAATCCTATATTGTGTTCATTCAAAAATCATTACAACGTTTAGTATATACAGAAATACGGTTGTTTTTAGAGGTAGATTCAAGATATACCGCCATATTGAATTGTACAATAGCAGTACACAATCGGTCTAGTTCTTTGCCTAAATCTGCAAATTTGGTTACTAAACTGTTTATTTGTATAAGGAAAAATAAGAGGTTAATACAATTGAATTTCTTAGATGTTTAAACAAAAACCAAATATGTGGGTATGTTTAAAATCAATTTTTTCAACTCAGACATTTAAGGGGAGATAACTCTTTCGAAAAAAGATATATTGGAATGATATATGTAGCAAGAAAAAAAGTTCGGTGACAACATTTTTATTTTTATTTTCTTAATGCATAATATTAAACCTATCTTCTCATATTCTATTTTAAAATTCTATCTCATAGATTTCATTGTATGCACAACATGTGTTTTTTCGTGAACAATCTATGCAAATTAGGGCAATTTTGCACGACTTGTAATTTTTTTTTAAAACGCACGGTGACCTATACTTTTTATTATATTTTTGAAAAAAGCAAAACAAGAATCTTAATTTTGGCAAAGTAGATTCTATCTGAGGCAATATATACCGATTAACTACCTTAAAAAGTCTAAGTAAATTTATAATCGGAAGCAATAATTCACTTGCACCGCGCGATAATCAATATTTTCCCACAAGTTACTTTGAAGTTTAAATCATATATCCCAATAACTTGGAAATAAAAAAAAAACAAATATTCAAGCATGCATTATGCACTTTGATGATTCAAATATAACGAAAAAATTAACTAATTTAACCAGTGATTGTTTCATTAGTTGCTATTGGCTTTAAACTAGCTGTCAGTAACTGCAAGTACTCTTAGATCTGTACTCTGTTTTTTTTTGTTGTTGTGGAAATGTATATCCTGCCACGTCCGGTATTAGTTTATTATTTGTTGTTATTCAGTGGTTTTCCTTTGTTGTTGTATATCATATTTGGGTTTTTTTTTGTGTGCATTGTTTTGTTCATAAATCAGGCCGTCAGTTTTCTCGTTTGAATTATTTACATTTGTCATTTCGGGGCCTTTTATTGCTGACTTTAGGGTATGTGTTTTAAAAATCTTTTTTACACAATATAGGGTTATCATTTCAGCATATCACTGTTATATCTATATCTTTTTGTTTATTAACTTTTCACTATTTTTCTTTTCAGGATATACCAGAATACCAGGCAGGCAAATTCCATCCTTTTGTTTGATGAGAAAGAAAACAATTCTTCGACTTACATGTTTATCTCTCTCAGTTTCTTAACATGGAACAAAATAACAATTCTCCAAAAACAATTTGTGAAGATGAAATCTATCAGATGATGCCTTTGACACTAACAATATGTATACGCACATGTAATTTTTATTTAAGAAATAGATCTTAAATTTTGTTCCTATTTAGAAGGGAAGAAATTGACTTTTTGTGAAACTTTCATGTTTTTTAATTTAAATATACAGTGCAATGATCATCTTTTATATATTGACCATATCCCTCAAATTTTATAACTAATTGTTGAAGGTATCATAAGTTGCTCATTAGGACTTATGATTTTTTTGTATATTTTTCTTTACTACTAGTAGTTGAAACTTTAATTAAATGTTCTTATTGTCTTGTTTTGGTAAATAACTTGTTTATATGCCTACAAGTGATATGGCGAAAAAGGTTACCATGCTCTGGTACAATTGATACCATTGAAAAATAATATTTTGTCGCAAATGATACATCTGAAACTTAAAAATTGAACTAGAAGAGTCCCAATTCTTAATGGTAGTGTGCCCTTAAATCTCGGTACTTGGCTAATCAACTTCATACTTTGTTTGGCCTTTCAAAATTTTAAGCGACCATCACTGATAAGTCTGTTGTAGACGAAACACATACAATTGTCCAATAAAAGAATAGGACAGTTGAAATGTGTCAAAACCCTAGTAGCGAACCAAATATAAATAAATTTTGGTTTAAGGGCATTATCATTTACTAAAATTGGAAAGATAAACGGAATGTTTATACAGAAACATGTGTTGATTAATGAAAGTAAACTATATAGTGTTAATCCATGCAAGTTAAAAAAAAAACTAGTTTAAATACGTTTCTATAATTATGATAAGAACAAGGGTTGATCCTTTAAAATTGCATGAACTCCATGTCATGCGTATTGTTAAGATTCTCGAGCGTATGACAATGTCATCAGTATATGATATTGTCATTTGCAAAGGTCAGCATATTGCCATTATCATCTGCAAAAGTCACCATATTTCAATGTCATCTAAAGATCAGGATATGGCAATGCCATCTGTAAAGGTCGGCATATTGCTATGACATCTCAAACATCAGGACGTGTGTCATCTACAAATAAACTCACCATTTACAAGGATGCATATTGTATGTCATCTATATAGGTCAGCATATGGCAATGCTAACTGGAAAGGTAGGAAAATACTACAGGAATACAATGATGAGTTATCTTTTTCCATAAAGTTATAGATTTCATTGTTTATTGTTTAACGCTTACTTTGGGTTCATTTATTTTCGTGAGTACCAATTTTTGTGGATCAAGGAAAACTTAAATGTTCTTTGATATTTAATTTCGTTGTTTTGCCGAACTCTGCATACAAGCCTATAGAACATTTTTTATTCGTTGAACATTTTAATTCGTGGTTCACCGGTACCCACGAAATCCACGAACATTAATGAATTTACAGTATTTAATAGAAGATATAACCATTATTGAATATCGTATGCACGTGTTTTGTAAACAGAAATCGGAATCATACATTTATTATATCCAGATAAAAAGTAAAATAACAAAATACCGAACCCCAAGGAAATTTCAAAACGGAAATTCCCTTATCAAATGGCAAAATTAAAAACTCAAACAAGGTTTTCTTTCGAGACAACCATGACCCTTTAAACTTTCAGACCTCTTAATGGATATTTGTATTTTTAGATAAAGTTTTAGTGAAAATGTCAAATCTGGATTTTAGTCGTGATTGCATTGTGTGTTATTTTAGAGACATGTCACACGAATCTTGTTGGATAACGAAAATTGATTGTAATATAAATAAATAGGTGTTCCTTTACAGAATTCGTGATATCATTTGTCATAACGCAAATGTACATAGCAGAGAGACGAAAGATACATAGGAGAACATGTTAATGACGGAGAAGGAAGGACGAAGTACCTTAGCACAAATTTTATCGTTTTATCAAGTGTATGTTTAGTCACAACACAATCTTTGATTAAACATATTTGTATTGTCACTTTCACTCCACATTTTATCTATTTTAAATTATCCCTTTAGAACTGAAACAGTCTTTAAGTCCTCGACGTCATCTTGTAAAAATGTAGTTTTAGATTTGTAGATTTTAAAAATGTTTTATCTGTGTCGTCCGCGATGTCTTTCCGACTTGATTTAATCCACTTCGTCCCATGGGGGACATAGGGCGACCACAGTGGCTTTCCATCTTTTCTTGTCCTTGGCTAGTTTCTTTTCTTCTCCCCATGTTTTCCCGATTTTCTGTAGATCAGATGTTAGATCTCTGCACCTTTTGGATTTTGGTCGCCCTCTTTTACGATGACCGTGATGATTCCAATCTAACGCCTATCCAGTTACATTTGTGTTGTTTTTACGTAACGTGCGTCCAATCCATTTCCATCTACGTGTTGTAATACTTCCAAGATATGTAAATCCTCGGACGTCTACAAGTTCAGCATCTCTGACTTTGGTTTTGTTAAGTTGATTTGCATTTACCCTCATAGATTTTGTCTCTTTTGCATTTATGTACAGTCCTACTTGTTTTGCAGTTTTTTCAAGGTTGGTTGCTTGGTTTTGTGAGTCTTCATGGCGATGGAAAAGCTGGAAGATATCGTCTGCAAAGTCAAGGTCTTCGAGGCATAACTGTAATGTCCATTTAATACCCAGAGGAGTATTGTATGATTTCCTACTAACCCAATATATAAACATCAGAAAAAGGAGAGGGGAGAGTAAATATCCTTGCTTGACACCAGTTGTTACAGGAAATGGGTATGTCAGGGTATCTGTATGGCTCACTTGACATGTAAAACCGTCATAGAGCTGTTGGATGACGGATATGATTTTTTCAGGTATTCCATAATATCTAAAGTACTTGATGGTCTATACTATCAAAGGCACTCTCAAAATCTACAAATGTTAGGTATAGGAATATCTGCCAATCAATGGTTTGCTCAATGACGATTCTTAATGTGGCAATTTGGTCAATACATGATCTCTCTTGTCTGAAACCGGCCGGTTCATCTCTCATTAATTTATCACATTCTTTCTTTTATCTACGTAGGATGATGTGACATAGGACTTTGATAAGAATGGAAAACAACAGTTGCTACAGATGGATTTGTCGCCTTTCTTTGGTAGTTTAATGATGATTCCTTTACGCCAGTCATCAGGTATATGTTCGTCATTCCATATTTTGTTAAGTAGATGGAAAAGTTTATCAATACAGATGTTATCCATTGCCTTAATAGCTTCAGGGGGTATATTATCAATTCCTCCTGTTTTTCTATTTTTGTTAGTTGTTTTATTGCAGCATTTACCTCTGTTTTGGTTATATCTCTTGTCTTGATATTCAGAACCTTTCTCCCTACTATGTTAGGTGGGTCTGTTTAGTACTTCCTCAAAATGTTCTTTCCATCTTTTGAATTGTTCTTCGATTTTTGTAATCACATGGCCATTTGTATCTTTAACTGGAACGTTTGAGTTGCTTTTAATACTATGGCATCCATACAGTCTAGTACCGGCCAGTAACATATATAACATCGAACAATTTATATCTGCGAAGTGTGTTTGTCATGTCAGTGGGAATAGTAGGAGTTTGATCATCGGCAAGGATCCGTCAACACAGCCAACCTGATATATTAAAATTAAACCATATGTTATGATAAGAAAAGCAATGAAAAAGAAAGGAGATTTTTGTCTTACAAATATGGTGACTTTTGCCATGAAGTCCAACAACAACATTAGAGCTGTACTGAGTACTGCGGCATAGGAAATATTGAAAGTTCAACTACCCAATAAACTCGACTCAATGTCATGTACCGACACTCCATCACTAGTCTTTTATTTTCAAAACAATGTTGATCAAAATGAAGACGATATTATATCAGATAATTAAAGTTATCCTAACAAAGGGAAGTGGGAATTCTACAAATAAACAACTTAATAAAATCCCTGACAATCTTTATAACTCTACATCATCAATGGCAATGGAGTACGATTTTTCTAAGACAATTTTTTTCCGTCCAATTCTTGAATATTTACAACACATTATAAATTTCATGCGTCGGAAGCGCTTTTCTGGATTTGCCATCATTAGGAACGCTAAGAGTTCAGAATATTTGTAAGCCAAGGGTATGTAAGAACCAAAACAGTTGTAAAAAGTAGGATTATGAACTCTAACATGTCTAAGATAGATACTATTGGTGAGAATAGAGATGTCAGATAGACAGTCTATTTCCATAACAAATAATCATAATGTAAATATGTCAGCACCAGTTAATACAGTAGACGATATCCACATGTCCGATTGCTTTGACATCGCAAATGATAATACAATTAACTGAGACACCTTTCTAGACAATTGACAATGTAAATAATAGTGTTTATGATGTTCATAGTGAAAATATTTATCTTATTAGTTATCTGTCTGGTTGTAATATATTTAGTGAACAACAATATAATGTAATAAACAGATGCACTCATGATCATACAACAATAGATATATCACCCAGTAATATACCGGTAGGCGGTAATACGTGTATTGATGAAATAGATGATCAGATAAATTTGGTTTTTAATGTAAATGTTGAGATTGATGAGAATACAAATATTTTAGATGATAAGAGCCAACGCCTCATTCTAAGCAGTGAATCTTTAGATCTATATCTCAGGTAAAAGCTTAAACAGGAAGATGTGGTATGATCGGAGATCGTCAAGAGACCAAACGACACAAATTAACAACTATAGGTCACTGTATGGCCTTCAACTATGAACAAAGCGCAAACCGCATAGTCAGCTTTAAAAGACACAGAAATGTTCAAATCTGAACATACTGAACTCTAGAACCGATAATCTTTAAAATACTATGATCAACAACTCCCAGGTTCCATTTCAAACAATTCATAATTCGTTCACTCAATCTTTGCCAACACAAACCCATTTTCAAAATGTACCTGTATATATCCTCAAACATACTTTCATCAGGATATCGAGTATGCATATGCAACTCCGTCCTCAACATATTCCTGTAAATCCAATTAATCAATAAGGTCTTAACCTTTTACACAACTCTATTACTCCCGTTCATCTCTGACAAAATTATTATGTATCGTTTAAACATGGCTTAATCTACAAGTCAAGGACATATTGATTGAACGCCATTTTTTCACCAAAGGAGTTCCCATCCAATGCCCAATCCAACCAGTCAGCATTATTCTAATCGTAATCTTAGTAATGCCCAGGCTACTTACAACAATCGTAGAGGTCCGGCACATACACAGAGAACACATCCACCTTCTTACCGTGAATCAGTTTCAATGTGGTTTAACCATCGAGTTTGTACATCTTTATACTCTGATACTGCCGTTAAGTATAACAAAAATCGTAACTTGCTCGAAATCATTATTCAGAAGTAATTTGAGTCACACCAAATTATACTCGTCATCGATATGAATGCAACAATGTTACTCTCTCGACGTAATGATTCCGGTAGACGTTTAAGATCTGTTATAGACAAATACAAACTATTCACTTATGCTTACATATTAACTTATCAGCATGCAATAGGATCATCCAATATTGACTATATTTTCAGTCATGCAGATGAAATTTGTCTGGAACTTGAGATATGTATATCAGAGAATACATCTAATACTCAGAAACCCATCATTGAAAGACCTGATCAAATGAAGACCTCTAGAGATCAACTGAAAAGTAATATTCTAGCTGCAGCTGTCAAATAAAGCTATGCCATCTATACCATCTAGAAAATACGATTAACGGGACCAAAATAGCAGGGTAGTCCAATTACTTGATTAAGGCAATTTAATGCACAACAATTGGATTAAATTTGGCAGACCAACGAAGAATCAACCAATAATCAATGAACGCAAATCAATCAATAGACGTATCAGACTACACCAGCGACAGGACATGGCATGTGAGCGTAAACAATTTTATTGTCAAATTCTTTAATCGGGAAAGTTTACAACTTTTCTAAACTTCTCAGAAGGGGAGTATCAAATGCTATTTCAAAACCATAGGGCTTAATTAAAGAAGGCAAACTTGTTATTGATCTTGACAAAGATAGTACAAATTTGCAAGGTTCTATGAAGTCCTTGCCGTTCCAAAGCAAATTGAAAAATTTTATTCTGACTATCAGGAAAATACTCAACTTCATATAGAGCTAATAAAAGTGTTCTTGTGAAGAAAAAAAAAATCCACACAGAATTCAAGGAAAAACATAATATTGATTTGCTCAATGCAGAAATGTGAAAAAATCAATAACTGGTTAACGCACTTCACATGATTGGTCAATTCCCTGTATGGTCAGATGTTTTATCCAGGAATAATATATAAAAAGCTTCAATTGTATCAAATGACTTCATATTGTCATATCAATTTGTAATGAAGGGCTTTAACAGGAAAATCCTTTTTTTTTTAAAGGAAAATGCCTTTCAATTATTTTTCTTTCAATTAGTCTATATTGTTTTGTATTGATATCACTTTCTTTTGTGCGATAACAATTATCCGAGGTCATTTGATATTAACTAATTCCCGGATTCTTCAATGTTTTTTTTTAATCTTGTGATAATGTTGTGATCTTGTGTGTTTTCACATCTTATGATTAATCACATGCTTTAAATGATATATATATATATATATAGTGTTTCATATATAAAATTGTTTTTATATATATATATATATATATATCAATTCAAATCTTGTATTTTCATTCTATGACTGATATTTACACTGACACCATACATTTGTCTGAAGAGTAAAAATGTTCCTGCTGGTAATTGGTTTACTTGTGATATCGACATACATGCATACAGCTGAATCATGTTGTTGTATGCCAGAGAAATTTGAACTACACGAATATGTGGAAGATATCTTCACTTGGCCATCAGCAATGATACAAACGGTATTATGTAATATTATCAATATATAAATACATTTTAATTTTTTATTAGATACGATTTAACAATATATGAAATTATAGCTAAATACAACCGAGAAATATATCATATTTAGCCAAACCTTCTTTTTTTTAAATCATAATAATATGATTTCCGTAAAATAAAGTTTCTTCGCGTATTAATTAGTAAAAGTTACACGTGATAAATATGATGCATTCAAAGCGCTTTTTTTAATAAAAGTTAATCAAGAACACTGAAAAACATAACATTAAAAGCCAACAATGTTTAGATAATAAACTAAATATACATAATGTGTATTTGTCATGGATGGATACGTTGTTTTCAAATATATGATCAAAATTGGCCATTAAAGAATAGTCAAAACAATCATATGTTTCTCTTGGGGGCATGAACATTATGTGAGGTTTGATTTTCCTGAAGGAATTATGCCTGTGGCGATCGAAGCAATGTAAGCTTAACTCAAAATCAAAGGAAAGTTTTAGGAAAACACGTATTGTTTTTCTTTCACTTCTTAACATGTTTAACTTCTGTTATATTTGGTAGGAAGAAATAATAAAACAGGTGACAGAAGTAAAAACTATGACAAACAGCATGTTTGTTGTTCTTTTTCAGGGCTATGCAAATATTTCTTTTGACTTGGAAGTGAAAAAATCTGTATTTTTCTTCTATGACGTGAAACTAAATGGAAAAGACGTACCCACACCAACATATCTATTTGATCATTCTTCGGTAAGTACAACACATATCTTGTATACTAGTATTTAACTGTTTCAACCACAGGACATCATCTTAACATGACATAATGTTGATGACATTTCAATTGTAGTAAAGTTTACCACAAAATGATAGAGATAAAATAGAAGAAATATAGTGTATACCTCATTATATGCAAATGATTTGATTTGTATCAATATTGTCTGTTTTATGCCACTTGAATCTAGTAAAATCCGGACTCACAGATTACGGGATATTACAAAGTATTAGTTTTGGCTACATGCTAGCTAGAAAAGGGTGTATAATGTTTCACATTGTGAGTACACTTCCACTGTACCAAATAATAGAACTAAGGATTGATTGATCGATGATAAGTCTATGCCTTAGCATGATGGTAGTAGATCCTATGACACAATTATAGTCGTGCGTAGAATGTATGCATAACAGAAGACGCGTTCCCGGTCGACGAATCTGATATTTCAAATCTCCATCTCTTTTTTTGATATATTTCAAAAGGATTTTCGGATTTAGAACATATCTTGCCTAGCGATCTTGTTTAATGATAATTCGCACTGTCTATGTTTTAATGTCAATGTAATCTTTCTTACTTGTGAAATTATGTTAATGTTTTGTTCAATTAATCAAGATAGCCTCAGATAGATATTCTCCTCTTTTTTAGGGGGTTTGTTTCCTACTCCTTCTATACATGTAATCCCATACTATTGTGTAGTAGAAACACATTTACTAATTCGTAATAATCATGATTATACATTTTATTTTTAGAAACTGGTAACTGTCAGCGTCCTATACTCTATAATGTTTGTATATTTCAGGGATTTGTGTACGTATATGATCTGCGGTCTAAATATTGTAAAAAGATGCCTATCGGGAGAATGAACCCTGTATGCGTACCAGGTAATTAGCATTTAAGAGATATTTGTACCGAATAAAACGAACTCGAAAAACTTATATTAGTATCAATAAATGATCTTAGAAATACCGACTTACATTTGTCCTAAGGCCTTTTTCACATCAACAAACATATACTTTTGATACAATGATTTATTTTGAAATCCTTTTAGAACATTTTACCTTTTAAATTAGATTTTAAAAAGTTCATTTACTTGAAGACACTATATTTACTTTGTTGATAATCTAAAAACTCTAAAGACAAAAAAAAAAGCATCTTGCAAAATTCTTTTATTGATAATGTGGTGTCACTTAATAAACCATATCTATATTATGAGTGCTTTTATCTCATTTGTTATAAAAATATAATGTTCAGTTGAAGTAGAACAGTGCATTTTGTAAAATTTTTAATATTGATCTCAGCATTTTTGTTAGACACTTTGAATTAAAAAGGTAATTATTATCGTATTATACATCAAAATTGGATGTAAATGTTATCAAGAGCAACAAAGGCTTTGAAACAACTAGACCTTCATTTTAAAACTTCTGATGTTGTCATTCTTGCAGCATATCAATCTACATACAGCACACATCTCGGCGCAGCAAAAGAAATGCTGTCTGTTACGACATATCAGTCAACAGCTGGGAATCAAACAACTAGTACCACAGTAACGAAAGAGAAATGCTATCTCATCAGCTCCGAACTCAATGGTAAGATAACTTAAATAATTGAATTTAAAGCACAAGCCAGTAGTTTCTTAAACTATCCAGTACGACCCATACTCAGTTTGTGAAGATTTATATTTATAACATTCAAGTGAAAAAAAAAAACCAAACAAATAGCTACTTAACAGAGAAAAATCGTCTACGTTCTTATTCGTCCGAGCGAGTTTCCCTGCACTAGCCGAATGTTGTTAAACAATAGTTTAATGATCTGTAGTCATAGAAAAAACTTTCTCGGACAGTTATATATTGTTTTAAGTGAAAAGAGAATTGTTGCTGATTGAATGATGCGAAAACAAAAACAAAATCCAAAACAAACCAATACTATTTCCTGAGAAGTATATGTGTTTCTTTTAATAAATAAAGAAAGATAAACATAATAAGAACTGTGCATATGATCCATTATTTTGCCTTTCTACTTTTTATTCGAACGTCATTGATGAGTCTTATAAAGACGAAATGCGCACCTGACGTACATAATTTTAATGATTTGTTTATTCAAATTAACTTCTACAATTTGAAATTTGTCTGAAATAAACAAAAGCAATGTTCTCGTCATGCACAAGTCTAATATTATTACGTTTATAAATGTATGTACAATGTACATTGTTTGTGTACGTTGTATGAATATACTAAAAAAAAAGTGTTCCAGTTTTAATGACTTAGCTAATTTTGTTTATCAATATCACATGTATTCTAATACATTACTATTTAAATACAGCTTGGAAAATTAGATCACATCTATTGTCATAATATTATTGTATACTCTGTAACTACTGTTCTCTGTTGTCTTTAGTTTGTCATATTTTGTATATATTTTCGTTTGCCATAGCATGTATATATGCGTCTTGCAAATAAAGTATTCATTCATTTATTCATTCAATACACTTAAACTACAGTAATTACTTTATTACAGACTCGGAGTATCCAACAAGTTTGAGAAAACAATTTTACGGTACGACATTAGGGATAAAGGATATGTCGGTCTTCAAAATCCCTGCTATTTGTAAGAAGATCTTTTGGAATACACAGGTAATGTTTTGCTGAAGAGTTTAAACTAATACTTGATAAATTTGCTGCAAAAACATTGAATACGATGAGCTATATGACCAAAAATAGATCTAAAGGACTTACAAAAAGGACGTCAAAATAGATCTAATTAGTTATCAAAGGTACCAGGATTATAATTTAGTACGCCAGACGCGCGTTTCGTCTACATAAGACTCATCAGTGACGCTCATATCAAAATATTTATAAAGCCAAACAAGTACAAAGTTGAAGAGCATTGAGGATCCAAAAGTCTAAAGGACTTACAAAAAGGACGTTTAAAGACCTAAAAATTAAAAATGCTGAAAAATTGAAGGCTATTTAACAAACCAGATGTTTTAAAATTACACACACCGCTGGACGGTATACCTCCAAAAGAACTTTAAATTAAAATTGAACTCATTAATCCCAATCATTTTGAAGCCATAATATTTACAGGTTATACATGACATGACATGGGTCAACTAAATTCTAACTGCTCGAAACAATTAACCACATTGCTTGTACAAAGCATACGTGATTGACTGATAATGATAATATCACAAACAAATAAATAAAGAAAGATGTCACCTTCAACTTTTAATGAATCTGAAAACGTTCTTGTTAGAGAGAAAACAATATAAATGGAAACAAATCTGAATATTCAGTGAAAGATGGATATCTGCTTAACTGTCTAACATTTACAATTGTTTCCGCAATCACCTGGTAATTCGTCTTTTTAATTGAACTTCTTCAGCTTTAACTTTACAAGGCTTTTTTTTTTTGGATTCGAGCATCACAGCCAGGAGCTTTTTGTAGACGAAACACGCATCTGGAGTGCAAAATTATAAGCCCTATACCTTTGATGAGTTATTTTAAAAAAGGAATCTCGATACATATAACATTGATTCTATAATGGTACATCTTTGTCATGTCCCCTAAAGACATTGCTTTTGTTTTAAAAATAAGTTTTAAATTGACATTTTAATTGTTTAAATATTTTTGCTGTTAAATATACTGTGCCCAAATGAAGTTTAAGTCTGTTTGGTATGGTTTTCATCCTCCTAGAAACTTTCATTTCAACATCTATAAGTTTTTGGTTAGATTTTTTCATAGTTCACAATAGAGGTTAATATTTACAATGAAAGTTGTAAAAACATATTAGAATATTCTAATTTCAGGAAATGCCAGAGGTTTCCCGTCGTGTATTTCATCCATTCTACTTATAGAAAAAACGAAACGGTTAGAGACGGTACCTATTGGATGTCAAGAAGTTATCAACAATGTTAAAATTCATCTTTCAATTTCTAAAAAGAAAACTTAGCAATATTATGCATCTATTTTTACTATGGTTTAGTATTTTCTCTGTCAAGGTTCATATGAATTAAATATATCTATCTTTGTCTCTTTGTCTGTTTTACATGTTATCATACAAATTTTATAAGAGCTTGCCCATATCATTTTCAACGTCCTCTTGTTAGCAATTTTTTAAATGTTTCATAGTGAATTTTGAACTAAATACAGGCATATTGATGCATCAAAGAAAGGCTTTTTAAAATCATTTTGAAACAAAACATTTACGCATAGGATAGAACAAGTATTGTGTCAAAGGTTTCTGCTCATCAAATTTTTAAATCATTTCATAGATTTCAAAAAATAGTTTATTTTTATATTTATCGCCTTCTCAATACTATAATGCACATTAAAACTGTGTTTTTGCTTGCTGTTTTTATCGTATCTGATTGACTATTTCTATTATAATAAACGCATTTGTGAACAAAACTTGTGTTATTTGAATTGCTGTTCTATTAATAGCCAGATAAAGAAATGACGTTTTTAAGTTTAAAATCTACTGATGGAACATTACGTCAACACTGGGAAATACAGGAGGTAGAAAAGAAATCACAAACTCTTGAAAAGGGGGAGTAAAGAAAATACCTGTTACATATATTCGTAGATGAAATTATATTGAAAACTGTGATAATACTCATTACTTTACACCATTGAAGTAAAAATATATATCTTTTGCAAATTATTGATATTTAAGACATTTACTAAATTCTTTCTCTCTTTTGTTTTTTGGAAAAAGGGGGAGGGGGTATCTATTCCTTTTGTGGTGATGGTGTGTATATATCTCGTCAATTACATAAATGCGTGTAAACTTTTTATTGCCCCTTTAATCAACGTATTCTTTACAATAAAACAATACTAGCTTTTGTGTTTGTTACAAATAAATATTTATTGTTTTCCGGTTATTAACACTTATGATTTACATCCTGTCGATACATGTAATTTTGCATTACACATTGTCATGCTTTCTCACATGACTATGACAACAAGTTGAAATTGTGCTATGCTTAGCTGTCATCACTGCGAGGTCTCTGAGATCGGTACTTTGTGTCAAATGTTATGATTACTACCCGTATGATTAATAAATCACTTTTGATTGTTTTTTACAGTTTTATGTGATGTGAAGCATGTTGGGAGAGGGTCCAGTGTTCACAAATATAATTTACTCCGTTGACAAAGTTGTAGATCATATATACTTTTAAATAATTACTTTTGCATTTTCAACATCAATTTACATTGTCAATTTGATTTGCATCGTTACCTTGTAGTTGTATCAAATATATTGTGACTGTTGCATCGTATTAGGTCATATCAAAAGGTTGAGAACTTTCAGCTTAGTTTTGGTGATTGCAAGCATTCTAGTTCAGTCAATCTAGCATAAATTTGACCCTAACCCGAAAGTAATTGCAACAGAAGATTTTTAAGTTTTAAACTTTAGCATTATACCCCAAATATACACAGAAAAAAGTCCCATAAAATCTAACTGGAGGAAGACTAAACAAATCACTATTTTAAATTCTTATGGAGATTTGCATTGAAAAGGAAGATAACTCTTGCATAAAAGGCAGAAATGTCAATAAAAATTGATACAAAATTATAACTTTACCGCTTCTATTAATCAGAATGTATTGATTCTTAGTTTTTTTGCGGTCTTCAGAGTGTAACAAACAACTCTAAAGGTATTTTCATATATTTTATCAAGCTATAATCTAAATTTCATAATTCATTAGTGTACCATTTATTGATTTTTTCAACATGTCAATAATTAAGGTAGATCATAAGTAAATATTTTTTGAGACAGAATTTTCTTATACTTAGCCAAAATGAAGATTTTACTATGCTCTTTTCAAATGTATAATAAAAAGTATGGGTCACCGTGCTATCTTTCAAGCTTTGAGTCGTTGAAAATTGCGTAAATTTGGTTAGATTGTTCATGGAAAAACACATTTGTTTGCATAAAAAAAAATTAAGAGATATAATTTTGAAATAAATTGTAAAAAGATAGTTTTTGTCATGTATTTTAAGAAAATAAAAAGAAATAAATGGTGTCACCGAACTTTTTTTCTTGCTACAAGTAAAAGAAAAAATTCCCTATCAGTCCAGTATATTTTTTTTACTAAAAAAAGTGATATTTGTTTAGATATTTTGAAGTATACGTCAATAAATTACCAAGTTCATTTCAATATTTCCACTTACCTGCCTCCTTAACTAATTGCAATTTCCCTCTACTTCCCCATACGTTCGTCGAGTTTTTTAATATAAATACGGTAACACCTCCAGTTATCTCCCTTGCGTAACTCATCAGTTTCTCTCGGCGACAGCCATTAAAGCACATGCGTTGCTTTCCCTGTACGTTTATTTGGATTATAGAAGGTGTATCGTAAGATTGAGAAACAGGAAGATAAGTTTAAGAAGTGTGTAAAATGTCCGGACAGGATGAATACTCTGGATGAGCACGATGAATGTTACAAACATCGTATTTGTAACGAGTCATTCCCATGCAAAATTTGCAAAAATTGGTCAAAGGAACATCGCAGTTTGGTCATGAAAATGATTGAAAAAAGTGTTCAGAAGGCAATTAAATTGAATAAACTGTCTCAACCCGTCTGTGTAGATGGGTTGAAAGATTTCAAAGACATAAGTCCACCTGTGGAGGCGGCAGTCGGAGCTTCAAATGACGACACTGTTACTGAAAATACACCTGACAACAGCACTTGTATGGTCGATATTTCGGCCATTGTACAAGAACAGGTACAATTACAAATACAAAACTTATTCAAAAAGAAATTGATTGATATCAATGCTAATGTTCTTGATGTTCAACCTCCTGGAAAGCCTAGTTCTGTAACTTTGCAAAACCAAAGGCCACATTTTGACAAATTCAAAAGTTATGACGATCAGATGTCTTTAATGACAAATGTTGATCAAGATCAAGTTTCTTATCTTGATCCAGAAGAAAAGATTGATGGGTCTGCATCGCCACGATCTAGTCAAATGTATACTTGCACCCCAGTGGAAGTACCACAAGGGGCATCTGGTGCTTCTGCTCCAATTGAATGGATTTCTTTCATTAATAAAATGGCAACTGTTCTAAATATAGAGCCTGAAGCGTCAGAGACTCATCAGGAACATCCTTCTTTTGTTTCGGCAAGACTAAAACCTGACAAGAATGATAAAAAATCAGCAATTAAATTACCTTTGGAAGGAACAATTATTGACATGGTAAAATCTGTAGAAAAGGAAGCTATCTCTGGTCATTTGAAAAACAGAGCTGTTCGTGGCAGGGATGATAAAGCTTTCATGGTTAAGAAAGATGATTTTAATGCTTTCTGTAGTCCTCCTAAGTTAGATGACAATATTGAGGAAGGGCTACCTATTGGTCATAAAGGCAATTCTTTTAAATCTGGAGTTAATATTCCACCTTTTCACAGAGAATTAGATAATGATTTTCGTCGTATGGACAATTCTGCAAGAGCACTTTTTAGAGCCGTTTCATATGGTACTATGATTTCTGCCTTTTTGGATGAGGCAACTTGTGAGGATGATAGAATTGAAGGACGTAAAGCATTAATTAATTGCTTTAGAAGTATGGCTGATTTATCAGGCAGAATCATGGCAAATTCAGTATTAAGTAGAAGAAAACTTTTTCTGAAAAATGTTAACTTCATTAGTAAGTCGACAGAAAAGAAGTTGTTAAAGTTGCCCGTTTTTGGCAGTCAACTTTTTAATGGAAAATACTTTGACACACTGCATACATCAGCAGAAAATTTACGGGATGCTAGAGAAACCCAGAATGTGTATAATAATACTGGTAGTTATAGCAAGAACTTTAACAAGTCTAGAGATGATCGCACTCCGGTAAATGACTTTAACAGAAAGAGGAAGGGTGACTTTTCTGAAAATTCTGAAAGTGGAGCTAAAGTTGCCAGAACTAACACTTACTCCAACAAAGATAATTTTCGTCCAGGAAATTTTTCAAGGAAACTTTACTGGAAGGACTAAAACTGGAGTTTATGAGTCATCCATGTTTAAACATAAAAGAGACAAGTGTTCCAAGATATGGTATTCACGAGTCGGTTATTTTAACAGAAATAAGTGTTTTATTAGAAAAAAATGTTATAGAACATGTTCCTGTTGGGCAAGAAAACTTGGGTTATCACAGCACAGTTTTCGTAGTTCTAAAACGACAAGGAGGTTTGCGACCAATTCTCAATCTGAAACCTCTAAACCAAATAGTAGTGCCTCATCATTTCAAGATGGAAACACTCCGTTCAATTATGAAAGCTTTAAAAAAGGGAGACTATGCAGTAACTTTGGATTTAGCAGATGCGTATTTTCATCTCTCAATTCACACAGATTACAAATAATTCCTGAGATTCCGATTTCTAGGTCACAGCTACCAATTTCGAGCAATGCCATTCGGGCTCAAATCTGCCCCAAGAGTGTTCACAAAGATTATGGCTGTATTAGCAGCATACCTACGAAAGTTAATGATTCAGATATTCATGTATCTAGACGATTGGCTGATCAGCAATTCAGACAGAACAGCTCTTGTAAAGCAATTTCATTTTGTACTCATTCTTGTTCAAGATTTGGGACTTATAGTAAATCAGAAAAAGTCAAACTTAATACCAACCCAACATATAGAATACTTGGGAGCCCTTTTCAATCTAGAGAAAGGGATAGTAACACCAACAGAGACAAGATTTCAAAGTATTTTGGAAATAATACATGCATTACTAAACAGTCAACAGATTCAAGCAGTAGTAATTTTAAAATTACTAGGTCTGAAGGCTTCATGTATTTACCTAATACCCATGGGAAGATAACATATGAGGCCAATCCAACTTTATTTGTTAGCACTATGGAGGCCAAACATCCAACCATTGAATCAGTTCATTCCTGTACGAATGAGCTTGACAATACATTTAAGATGGTGGACAAATCGGACAAATATTTTCAAAGGAATGCCTTTACAGGAGCCGACAATTTAGTTGACATTGATCACAGATGCCTCAGAACTAGGATGGGGAGCTCATCTGGGAACTTGGCAGACATCAGGAATATGGCCAAAGTCTTATCAACTAAAACATATAAATTGGTTGGAATTGAAGGCTGTACAGTTAGCTCTTCAAGAAGCTGTACAGATCGTGAAAGACATGAATATTTTGATAAGGTCGGACAATACAACAGTGATAAGTTATATCAACAAGCAGGGCGGAACCCATTCGCCAGAACTGTGTTACCTAACTTGGGACCTTTACCAATGGTTTATTCAGAACAAAGTAACTATCCGTGCAGTTCACATTCCGGGAAAGATAAATCTACTAGCAGATGCTCTTTCGAGGGGGAAAAATCTTTTCAAGATGACAGAGTGGACACTCAACAATATGATAGTAAATATGATATTTCAGAGACTGGGAACTCCAAGTATAGATCTGTTTGCAACAGCTCAGAACAAAAAGTTAGCAGTTTATTGCTCTCCGGTTCCAGACATAGCAGCATTTCAAGTAGATGCTCTAACTGTAAATTGGAGCGGCATGTATGCATATGCATTTCCTCCTCCAATCCTTGTTCCTCGGATATTACAAAAGATTCGAGAAGAAAAGACAGTTGTTCTTCTAATAGCACCAATGTGGCCAAGACAATCTTGGTATCCTCAGATGTTGGATCTACTGATAGATATTCCAATAAAACTACCACTTCTGCCAGATTTGCTTTCACAAATTCACAATCGAATACAAATATTTAGTTTAAACATATTTATTCATCATCAATACAAATATATCATCATACAAAATACACAATAATAATAGGATTCGGAAACAAGCTATATATAGCTTATATTAATCCGTTTCCTTGAAATACCAACTCAAGTTAACTATTACATAAATATAGCATGCAATGTTACTATGATATGGAACAAGTATAAACTAAGTAACTATATAACAAAAAAGAAAGGAAAAAAAAAATCATTTTAAAATAATGAAAATAAATACAACAAAAGAAGAAAAAAAAGTAAAAAAAAGAAAAAAGAAAACTACACCGAAATACTACACACATGTTTAGATGAAATGCAACTTAGTGAGAATAGTGAATAACGATTTAACTTGTAAATCTCTTGCACTTTAGTAGGAATTTTTTTACTTTTCCAAAAATATCTTTATTTTGGTCTAAATTTAGAGCTTGTGATCCAAATAAAAGTAAATTCGTGTTTAGTGTGACTGGATAATTAATTGAGAAAATAATGTAATTACGCAATTCGTCATATTTTTTTACAATGCAATAGGAAATGAGCTGTAGACTCGATCAAACCACACGAGCAGTTTGAAGAATCTACTAGATTTCGCTTGAACAAATTTTCATTTAGAGAACTACTATTCATCCTTAATCTGGCATGTAATACTTGACCCATTCTTGTTCCAGTGTAGTAAAAATTTGGGCATTTATCATTTGGGTTTTTTATACGACTTTTAAAAATGCTTAAAGACATATAATTTCTCGTTTGGTCTGGTAACTTATTCCACAATTTAATACACGAATACAAATATTTCATCAGAGTCCGGAAACATTAAATCTTGTGGCATGGAAATTATCAAATTGCGTCATAAGTCAAAAGGATTTTCTGAAAAAACTGCAGAAATTATGGCAAATGCCAGAAAAACATCTACTCAAACAGTGTATGATGCAAGACTCAGAATATATGACAGTTGGTGTAAAGAACAAAATATCAATTCCACTTCTTCAACTATACCAGAAGTAGCAGAATTTTTGTTATATCTTTCTACTGTAAGAAAATGCAAACCACAGACTATTACAGGTTACAAGTCAGTCATAGCATTGATTCATAATAATGGATTAGAAATTTCAAACAGTTCTGAGTTATCATCATTGATTAAAGGGTTATTTAATATGAATCCACCAATTCGTCAATTGACCCCAAATTGGAATTTACCTTTAGTTTTATTGATGCTAACAAAACATCCTTTTGAACCTTTAGATTCAATTGAATTAAAGTTTTTAACTTTCAAAACAGCTTTTCTAGTAGCTATTGCATCAGCCAGTAGAGTTAGTGAAATTCATAGCTTATCATTAGATGATGGACATTTCAGATTTGAAAAAAATGGAATTAAACTATTACCAAATATGCAGTTTCTTGCAAAAACACAGACTTTGAATAGGCCTTGGGAGCCATTATTCATTCCTTCATTTAATTCTTATGCAACTGATTCTGAGGATTTGAAACTATGCCCTTGCCGTGCATTAAGGATTTACATAAATAGAACAAAATCTATAAGGAAATCAAACGGACTGTTTGTTACTTTGTCAAAAAAAACATCATAAAGAAGCTTCAAAGGATTCTATTGCAAGATGGATTGTTAATACAGTGCGATATGCATATGAAAATGCAGATAAAGACACTTTAAAAACAGTAAGAGCACATGATACAAGAAGACTCTCTTCTTCATGGGCTTTATTTTGTGGTGTATCAGCTGACGAAATTTTAAAAGCAGCTCACTGGACATCTGAAACTACTTTCACTTCATTCTATTTGAAGGATGTCCCAGACCACCAGTCCATTTTTGCCAAGTCAGCAATTTTGGATTCTTTCAAGAGAGGAAGACAGAAATAGGTGAATATAATTTTTTAATTCCTTATTTAATTCCTTTCCCACCTCCTTTAGTAGGGCTGCAAATTCTTTTGCAATTAGTTAAGGAGGCAGGTAAGTGAAAATATTGAAATGAACTAGGATTTTTGTGGGTAAAATCCTTGTTCATGAAATATTTACACTTACCTGCCTCACCCGCCCTCCTTCCCTCTCGAGGAATTACTTTATATTGGTCTCGAGAAACTGAAGAGTTACGCAAGGGAGATAACTGGAGGTGTTACCGTATTTATATTAAAAAACTCGACGAACGTATGGGGAAGTAGAGGGAAATTGCAATTAGTTAAGGAGGCAGGTAAGTGTAAATATTTCATGAACAAGGATTTTACCCACAAAAATCCTAGTTTTCTTTATATTATTAAACAGTTTAACCTTTAAATTGCAAATCTGTCTCCAAATTTGCAGATTTAGGCAATAACTAAACCGATTTTTTACTGTGATTGTACAATCCAAGATGGCGGTATACCATGCATCTATCTTAAGCATGTATTTTTCTTTTTGTAGTTTAAAGTTTCTTTAGATAAGTAAGTTTCTGAAAAAATATAATATACAGATATAAACAATTCTAAATTTTCATATTTGTTTTTCAAAATGGTTACAAAGCTTCAAATTTGCAATTTCTTTAAAGAAAAATGCTCGAAAAAAAAATAGAACTTCCCATAACACTTCGGTTTTGTACATTTCATGAGCAGAAGATTATATTATTTAGTCAAATACAAATGTATTACCCCATCAAAGTATCATACATTACATAAATTTCGAGGAAAACAACGAAAACCTGACCACAAAAGACTAATTTTTGCAAGAACTATCTCCCCTTCCAATGTTAATTTCCATAGGAAATTAATAATGCTGACTTTGAGTTTTCCTCAAGTTAGATTTAATGGGACTTTTTTTCTGTGTATATAAAGGGCATAATGCTATAGATTAGAACTAAAACATTTTCTGTTAAATTAGTTTGAGATTAAATCTTAGTTTGACTGGACTATTCTTTGACGCGGTTGTATTACTGTAATTTCATTTATTTTCATTGGCTACTTATGTTCGTGGATATTACATTTCGTGGTTGATAAATCTACAGTATTTAATTTTGATTGCTGTGACATTTTGTTGTTTAATATATCGATATAACAGAGTTGGGTGCTTTTCACTGAAATGATTTTCATTTTACGTTACGTAATGTATCTTTTTGTTATTTCACTAATACTTTTAGCCATGGAATTTCGTTAGTAACTATATTGTAACATGTAGCTTTATTCATTGCTGTATTGTGTAGTGTATGACCGCTTTTTCAAATTTCTACAAGGAGAAATATTAGGGTCAACCTTCTGTCGAAATATTAATAGATAGAAAATTTTAAATAGCAATTATACACAACAAATAAAGATCTGCATATGAGCTAATTGTCTAGATCTACAAATGTAGAAATAAATTCTAAATGTTTAATCAGGCTTTTGTTTCTTGTCATTCTCACATTTACGCATGTATACAAAATACATGAAACATAAACTTCTCCACCAGACTCTCGTTTCGTCTGCAAAACACTCATCCGTGACAAAAAAAAATATAGTTCTTTTAAATACATATCTCCAGTCACCAAACAGTCCAAAATATCTGGAAACCAATGCCAAATAGAATAGCTAATAATATTCCTGTAGAGAGAAGGAAATATTCGATATCAATATTGAATTTTGAATTCATAGTTAGTAACTTTCCGTGATCATTTAGTTTTCTAATACTTTTTCAATAATCAATGGTTGATGTGTTTCACATCAAAATTTACATTACTGCAGTAGCATTATGTTTATTAAACTATCATTGCTAGTTTTTTTAAACATGAATTTTATACAATTAACAAACCAGTTTTAGTGGGGTTCGTGTTGCTCAGTTTTCTATGTTGTGTTTTTTGTACTGTTGTCTTTCTTTTGGTCTTGTCTCTTTTTTTGCCATGACTTTGTCAGTTTTTTTTCGACTTATGAGTTTGAATGTCCCTTTGATATTTTTCGCCTCTCAAGCCTGCATGTATCATGGCATTATTTTGTTTGAGTAATCCTCACACTTACATAGTTACCAGTGCTATAATCATTTGGTATTTAACGCTGTCCGTTCTGCTGTAAGACATGTGTATGTGTGTGTTATAACTTATTTTTTTTGTAATATTATTTAAAACCTACTGGTTGTATGTGATCTAGTTAATAAATGAAGATATTTAACTTCATTTGTAGAATAATTCATGTGATTCCGTTAGAGAAAAAGTACCTTCGCTGTTGGAAAAGGAGCCATTCACCTGCAAACAACTGTAACCACCTTTTTTAAAACCTAATCCAGGTAGGAACTGGCACTGAAATAAAGCAATATAATTTGCCATGGAAGACGACTTTAAAATATACAAGTATGATGTATATTTATTATAAAAAGAGACAGCTATTTCTTTTAAATTAGTACGAAAGAGATAACAGGTTGTTGTACAAAATTCAAATTAGAATTAAATAAGAAAATTTCCGTTCTCCCTAAAATTTTATGACAGGTCGTTCCTTTGTTTTGTGAAATTACATAACAATTACTTATTTTTCCACTAAAAAGAGGAAAAAGTCAAAAAGAACACCAAGGGAACACAAATATTTAAAGAAATACTAAATACACCACGATAAAAAAAAAAAAAAAAAAAAAAAAAACGACAAACAGTACTCTACAAAAACTTCAAAGAACAAAACGAATGAACGACAATTACGAACTAACCAAATTCGTGAATTACCTCAGGTGATAGAGTATCTGTTCAGACATTTATAGACCATATTTTGTAACAAGTCAGTAAAATAACATGAAATTTTATTTTATTCTGATATATCGATCTGACTTGCACACAAAAAGTAATTTAGGACATTTCAATAGTAAGTAGATGAGGTGAACAAGATATCAAATTAATGTCATGTTTTAATTTACCTTTGTATCGGGAAGACATTCGTGAGTGCCTCTGAATACATTTAGGAATATATCAATAGATTCATCATCGTCATCAAGGTCACATTGATTGATATCAGTATCGTTTAAGTTCATATCTATGAATGCAACACCTCTAAAAACAAAATTGAAAAAATCAGTTCCCTTTTTTTGAACGTGCATAGTTAACTAAAGGTGCGAGTGAAATAGAATATGAAACATGTTGCTTCAAAACTTATATAGCACATGTTGAATTAAACTAGTCCTCCTTTATTGCCACCCGATTAAACACCGGCCTTTACTGTGTATAAGCATACACCGTACAACTGAGGAGATTAGTGGATCAGGAACTGCTTACCCTTCCAGAGTACATAATTTCATGTGTTGGGTTTGGTTAAATTCTATGGAAAGCCTCAGCTGTCATATATTAGAGATTTACATAACGTTATGCTGAAGCTTCCATTGTAAAGTTAATACAGCGTGATGATGAATTAAATCATCAAAATGAAAACTTTAAATAATAAAATGCTAAGTTGAATCTGTGTTGTGTTGACTTGCAACTTCAAGTGTTGATGTTGTGAAATCATCGTGGTAAGCCACGGCGTTATGATGATATGCTTATAACACGTAACGTTGAGTCGAAACTACATATTGTTAAGTTGACATTGCACGATGTAAACTTGATACTCGATAAAGCTTAGACGTACTCTTAGATTGCTAGGATAACAAATAAAACGTAAAGTTGAACTTTATGATGTTGACTTATTATTGATGAATGTAAAGTTTAGATATCACAACGTTATATCATTATAATGTCACGATAGGCTTATCATAATGTATGTAGACTTTAAACTACACGATTCAAAGCTAAACTAGCATACTGTTATATTACTTTAATGTCACGAAAAGCTAACCATACAATATGCTCACTAGAAATTACACGACGTAAAGTTGAAAGTACGTGATGTTGAGCTAGGATTGCACAATGTTAAATCAGTATTATGTCATGATAAGCTACCAATGCAATATGCTCACTAGAAATTACACGACGTACAGTTGAAAGTACGTGTTGTTGAGCTAGGATTACACAATGTTAAATCAGTATTATGTCACGATAAGCTAACCATACAATATGCCCTTAGAAATGACACGACGTACATTTGAAAGTACGTGTTGTTGAGTTAGGATTGCTCAATGTTAAATCATTATTATGTCATGATAAGCTTACCGCACAATATGCTCACTAGAAGTTACACGACGTACAGTTGAAAGTACGTGTTGTTGAGCTAGGATTGCATAATGTTAAATCAATATTATGTCACGATAAGCTAACCATACAATATGCTCACTAGAAATTACACGACGTACAGTTGAAAGTACGTGTTGTTGAGCTAGGATTGCACAATGTTATATCATTATTATGTCACGATAGTCTAATCAAACATTATTTTGACATGAAACGACACGTAGGTGGAAAAACGGTCCACTGATGTTGGATCTGAGGTATCTTGCAAATAGTGCCGCATATGAGTAGTAGTTATATGATATAAAAAGAGAATATATTCAAAATACATTATTCTACTTTCTTTTTACACTGTAACAGTACGGTCCATGTAATATTATCATTTCAAAATTTTCACCAAATTATTAAAATTCTAAATATTGTTTTTAGATTTGATAGTTAAGATATTTGATCAACTTTTAAAGTACTCTTAACGTGCAGTTTTTGAATATTACGCTTTTGGAAAGTTTGATTTTTGAAAGTTTTTGATGAAGATATCAAAATTAGAAAATGGGCGTAAAGAGAGGTACCTTTAAACTGCAAAACGGAATAAAAGCGGAACGAAACGAAACAAAATAAAATGAAGAGCTACGGTTACTTCAAAGTTAATATATAAAATAAGTCAAAAGGAAGGCAATTGTAAGCGGTGAAAAATTTGGTAACAAAATAGATGTTTCTTAAAAGCGGATAATTCGTGTTAAATCAAGAAGCACAGCTTTGATTATGATCATTCTTAATTAGGAATAAAACGCACAAAATACTTTTCAATTGCAAAATAAACAATTTAAAGAATGTTGTTTTTAAAACAAATTGATCATGAGATAACAGTATCCTGAAATGTGTTAAGGTTTTGCAAATATGGATTTTATTTATTTAAACCGATTCTCTTTTTAAAAAAAATCTCTTATATAAGCTGAGCGTTGAAAATAATAGTTCAGAACTATTTTGTTTCCACAGCGCCCAACATTTAAGGGTAACAGTGAAAACTCGCTGTAGGTTAAACAGATTTATACAAGGTTGATTATGGTTATATTTTCTTCTGCACTTTTGACATTTCAATAAAATTCCCTCAAATTTGATTTTTTTTTTTGCCTCTATGACTTCTTCAACTGTGGTCGCTTTACCGGATAGCACGAACAGGCGACTAACGGATGGAAAAAGTTTTACGTTAACAAAACTGTTAGGCAGCAACCATTTGATTTTCGGGGGGGGGGTGCGGGGGGGGGGGGGGGGCTAAGGTTTTTTTGGAAAAAAAAAGTTTGTTTCCAGTTTTTGGAGAAGAAAATAATTTATTTTGAATTCTGAAAAAAAAAATTGTTTGTTACCCCCTCAGCTGCCACTATATGTAATGCTAAAATTGAAAGAAAAAAATTATTTTCGACTTGTCGCGAAAAAAATAGATTGTTTTTCGCCGCAGTCGAAAAAAAAAGTTTGTACAGAAAAAAAACCCATAGCCCCCCCCAGAAAATCAAATGGTTGCTGCCTTGTCCGTTGGGAGTCCGTTCCGATGATGTACAGTACAGAGTAACTGACAAAATAAAACGGACGCGTAACGAAGGCACAACGGACACACACAGAATATGCAACGTACGAGAAACGGAAACGTACAAGACAGAACGGATGTCAAACATACATCCAACGGACTAGTACCGCATACAATGTACACCAAACGGAAGCATATCGGATAAAATGGAAGAACACATGTAATATGCGAAAAAAATGAAAGGCGGCAATAATAATACTTGTAAATCGCATAAATATTCCAAAAGTTTCCGTTTAGCTGGTCTTGGTTTGTTTTTTCAAAATGCCGCCAAAGGGTAGTGTCTTAGATATAGGAAGATGTGGTGTGAGTGCCAATGAGACAACTCTCCATACAAATAACAATTTAAAAAGTAAACCATTATAGGTTAAAGTACGGCCTTCAACACGGAGCCTTGGCTCACACCGAACAACAAGCTATAAAGGGCCCCAAAATTACTAGTGTAAAACCATTCAAACGGGAAAACCAACGGTCTAATCTATATAAACAAAACGAGAAACGAGAAACACGTATATATTACATAAACAAACGACAACTACTGTACATCGGATTCCTGACTTAGGACAGGTGCAAACATTTGCAGCGGGATTAAACGTTTTAATGGATCCAAACCTTCTCCCTTTTTCTGAAACAATAGCATAACATCACAACTTACCTGAATAAGAGATGTTTGATAGTGAAGACGTGCTTTTACTCTAATATCATTTATGATTAATAAGCATTCATTAGACACAAGAAATCTGACACACCAATAATTGCCATTTCTGACGCGAAATATGCAATGTCATTTATCCGTTTATCATCCGCTTTCTCATGCGTTTATCGTAAAAATGGGGAGGGGTGTAATTTGTTTCATATCTTTTTTTCTTAAAATTTCCTATTTTTCTATTGATTCATATTTCGTATTTGTATATTAAAGTAAACCAGATGCTCTGCAGGGCGCAGCTTTATACGACCGCAGAGGTCGAACCCTGAGTAGTTCGGGCAAGTATGGAGTCCGACACAACATTTAAGCTTGATCGATACAGCTCTGAATTTGAATTGTGATTAAATAGTTGACACAACATAGGTTTCTGACACAGAATGAATGTGGTCTAAGAACTTAAACTTAAAAACTTAAACATTTTAAATAAGACATTTACCTATTATGTTCCAATGTCCAAAATCTAAATACATGGTTAGATTCAGCATATATCATAGAACCCCAAGAATGCAATTTTTTATGAAATCAAATAATGTTCAATTTTAGACCCTTTAGACCTCAATGTGGACCAATTTGATAACTGGGTCCATATATTAAAAATCTAAATACATGGTCAGATTCAGCATATTGAAGAACCCATATATTCAATTTTTGTTGAAATCAAACAAAGTTTAATTGTTGACCCTTTGGACCTTAATGTAGACCAATTTGAAAACAGGACCAAAAATTAAGAATCTGAATACACGGTAGATTTGGCATATCAATATCTGTATTATACCACAATTGTATTTATGTTCATGTATATCCATACTATCCTTAAGGAGGATAATAAATATATATAAATATATTAATATATACATGTATATATAATTCATTTTATGATGAAATCAAACAAAGTTTAATTTTGGACATTTTTGGCCCCTAATTCGTTGGTATCAAAACTCCCAAAATCAATCCAAACCTTCCTTTTGTGGTCATAAACCTTGTGCTAAAATTTCATAGATTTCTATTAACTTATACTGAAGTTATTGTGCAAAAACCAAGAAAAATGCTTATTTGGGACCTGTTTTTGGCCTCTAATTCCTAAACTGTTGGGACTAAAACTTCCAAAATCAATCACAAGCTTTCTTTTGTGGTCATAGCTAGACCTTATGTCAAAATTTCATAGATTTCTGTTTACGTATACTAAAGTTATTGTGCGAAAACAAAAAAAATCCTTATTTTGGCCCTTTTTGGCCTCTAATTCCTAAACTGTTGGGACCAAAACACATAAAATCAATCCTAACTTTCCTTTTATTTCCATAAACCTTGTGTTTAAATTTCATAGATTTCTTTTTACTTTTACTAAAGTTTGAGTGCGAAAACCAAATGTCGTCGGACGACGACGACGCCGCCAACGTGATACCAATATACGACCAAAAAATTTTCAATTTTTGCGGTCGTATGAAAATACTGATGTATCAGGAGATACACACCGGATATTATGTATAAATTATTAAATAAAGTATTGTGCAATGGCAGGAAATATTCAATTGCATATTATTGCGCTATAGCATAGTATTGCACTATAGCATAGAATTGCGCTATAGCATAGTATTGCGCTATAGCATAGTATTGTGCTACATCATAGTGTTGCGCATTAGCAAGAAATCTTCAATTGCACCGAACTGCGCAATAGCATTTACAGGGGCGGATCCAGCCGGTTCCAAACCCATGACAAAAAAAGAGGGGGGGTTCAACTATATGTCCACATTTAAATGCATTGATCGTCCAAAAAAAGGTGGGTTCCAACCCCCGAACCCTCCCCTTGGATCTGCCACATCCAAGACATCTTCATTTTCAATCTATTGTGCAATAGCTCAATATTGGACCAGGAAGAAATCTTGGATTGCACATTATTGCGCAATAGCAAAACAAAAAATCGATTGGAATTAAATACAAATATTTAAACTCATTTCAAATTTTAAAGATCTTTCACCACATTTATTATGTGTCAGAAACCTATATTATGTCAAAAGGTTTATCACAATCCAATTTCAGACTGTATCAAGCTTAAATAATGTGTCGAAACTTGCAGAAACTGTTCAGGGTTAAAAATCAGGACAATGTAAAACGCTGAATTTTTAAGTAAAGCATTTACCTAAGGAACGCTCAAAATATTCGAATATTTGAAAGCCAAGTAAATATAAGAACCAAAACAATTTAAGAGGTGTTTGACCAAATGGAAAGTTGAAATATCAAATTCCAACTAAGTAGATATAAGAAGATGTGGTATGAGTGTCAAAGTGAAAACTTTCCATCACAATCACAATTTGTAAATGTAAACCATTATAGGTCAAAGTACGGTCGACAAAGTTAACGCGGAGCCTTTTCTCAGACAGAATAGGACCACTTTGCCCAAGGGAGTTGAAACCCAGTTTTTTTTAGTAAAACGACCTATTCTAAATTATTGATTGGTGGTTGCCAGTGGCAAATATTACATGTATGTTCAAGATTATAACAAATTAACATGATATACAACAGGTAGAATAGGTAAGAGTCGTATATGCCACTGGAAAAATGATGATATATTGAATAGGGACAGAAATCTTTCCTTGTAACGAGTCACTGCAGGGGTTCTTAACGTGATGAGTACTTGGCCTGAAATTTGATTGTTGTGCTATAACTTAAAAATGGACAAATTACAAACACGGAACTAGCAAAAAACATCTGGTTCTCTTTATTGGCTTAACAGTGACAGTCCGTCGGAAGGGGACCATAAATTGCTGACCAGTGTTAAGAGATAGCCAAATCTCTTGCACGTAAAAGACACCCTTGTAGATCTTGGAAAAGAACATGGCAATGCCGCTACAAGGCAGCCGACTCGCATCCGCAAAGTGGAAAGGGATTAAATATAAACTTGTTTAAAATTTCAATTTTCAAAATGCCGACACCTACAAATAAATAGATGGGAGCTTAATGTACAGCGGCAACTATTACATAGATTTGCAAGCTGAAAAATATTTATGGTAAACGTTTATATGATATGAATGTATTGAGCTTTAAAATGAAACCAGAACAATTAGTTGAATGGTAACGTTTACTTTATTTGGCCTTTTTGATTATATTTGATTTGGTCTTTTTAATTTTATTTGTTTCGAGCGTGACTGGTTAGTTTTTTTTGTAGACGAAACGCGAGGCTGCTGCAAATACAAACTTTCCAACCTGGCGTCTATCTATGATAAGTTTATTTACATATATTAAAACAGTTTCCTGGCACCAAGCTACTAATATTTGATCTTTTAGTTACTCTATGCGGTAACACTGTAAAACAGATATCAACAACCTCTAACATTCACGGCTAGCACTACGTTCATAGCGACACCATAGATTAAAAATTTCTTCCGTATCAATACTTTTGAACTGAAATCAATGATACAAGGCAATATATTATCAATATGCAATCGATAAAAAAATTGATAACAAAATGTTAAAAATTGCATGAGACCGAAGCGCTATTTCTTGATCTACCCTTTCAGGAACGTCCAAAGCCGAATATTTGAAAGCGAAGGTAATCGTTCAAAATCATGTACTTGAATTTCGATAATTTCATTTGCCGACATGATTGCATATATAGTAAAAAGTCATAAAGTATAGAGCAATTTTATTGGTTACAGTTCAATTGAAAATATATATACATGCTCAACCCTACCATACTACTCGGCCTATTGAGAGTTGTCCAGTTTTTACTGTTTTTCCTAAATGAGGAGAGAATAGTTCTGAGTTATAGATCTGAAACCCTAAGCTTATAGAGACTTTTTAAAACGCAAATTAACTTTTTCGATGCAGGTTTGATAAGCTTACAACTGCCTGCCTCTTGTCTCATTCTATACATAAACTTTTAAGTAACTGTTCATTTCATTTTGTTTCGTTTT
Source organism: Mytilus galloprovincialis (assembly GCF_965363235.1). Classification (NCBI taxonomy): domain Eukaryota; kingdom Metazoa; phylum Mollusca; class Bivalvia; order Mytilida; family Mytilidae; genus Mytilus; species Mytilus galloprovincialis. Next base: position 23,852,168 of record NC_134845.1, read on the forward strand.
GTTCCGTAGCTAACAGGTGCCCCGCTTTTGTGGCCCCTTTTTAATTTTGAAACTTTAAAAAATCAAACTTTAAAAAAGGCGAAATAATCAAAACTTTACGTTAAGTTTAGTACATTTAAAGATTAATCAAAATTCTAAACTATAAAATCTAAAAACGATATTAATAATTTTAAAATTTCAAGTATTTGTTGAAAATTTAACTTGAAAAATTCAAAACTTTTTAAATTCCAAAATTCTACAATTGGAAGACTTTTCACTATTTTAAAATGATGTACGGGCCGTACTGTAACAGTGTAAATAGAAACTAGAATAATGTATTTTTAATTCATTCTCTTTTTATATCATATAACTACTACGCATATGCGGCACTATTTGCAAGATATCTCAGATCCAACATCAGTGGACCGTTTTTCCACCTTCGTGTCGTTTCATGTCAAAATAATGTTTGATTAGCCTATCGTGACATAATAATGATATAACATTGTGCAATCCTAGCTCAACAACACGTACTTTCAACTGTACGTCGTGTAATTTCTAGTGAGCATATTGTATGGTTAGCTTATCGTGACATAATATTGATTTAACATTGAGCAATCCTAACTCAACAACACGTACTTTTAACTGTACGTCGTGTAATTTCTAGTGAACATATTGTATGGTTAGCTTATCGTGACATAATATTGATTGAATATTGTGCAATCCTAGCTCAACAACACGTACTTTCAACTGTACGTCGTGTAATATCTAGTGAGAATATTGTATGGTTAGCGTATCGTGACTTAATACTGATTCAACATTGTGCAATCCTACATGTAGCTCAACAACACGTACTTTCAACTGTACGTCGTGTAATTTCTAGTGAGCATATTGTATGGTTAGCTTATCGTGACATAATATTGATTTGACATTGTGCAATCCTAGCTAAACAACACGTACTTTCAACTGTACGTCGTGTAATATCTAGTGAGAATATTGTATGGTTAGCTTATCATGACATACTACTGATTTAACATTGTGCAATCCTAGCTCAACAACCCGTACTTTCAACTGTACGTCGTGTAATATCTAGTGAAAATATTGTATGGTTAGCTTATCGTGGCATTAAAGTAATATAACAGTATGCTAGTTTAGTTTTATATAGTGTAGTTTAAAGTCTACATACATTATGATAAACCTATTGTGACATTATAATGATATAACGTAGTGATATCTAAGCTTTACATTTATTGATAATAAGTCAACATCATGAAGTTCAACTTTTCGTTTCATTTGTTATCCTAGCAACCGAAGGGTACGTCTAAACATTATCCAGTATCAAGTTAACATCGTGTAATATCAAATTAACAACATGTAGTTTAAACTCAACGTTACGTGTTATAAGCATATCATCATAACGCCGTGGCTCACCACGATGCTTTCACAACATCAACACTAGAAGTTGCAAGTCAACACAACGCAGATTCAACTTTGCATTTTATTATTTAAAGTTTTCATTTTGATGATTTAATTCATCATCACGCTGTATTAAACTTACATTGTAAGCTTCATCATAACATTATGCAAATCTCTAATATATGACAGCTGAGGCTTTCCATAAAATTCGTTACTTTTTATTTTAGTTTTTTTTGTGAAATGTTTTGTAAACTGTTACAAACATTTTGTTTCGTATTGATTTGTGAACAACATATCCGGTTTTTTTTTAGATTAAGTCTTTAAAAAGAAAAGGGAAAACTTATTAAAAATGTGTACTGGAAATTTAAATATGTCTTACTTGAAGGCGGGCTTTCCAGTGGCATCTTGTCCAAATATTGGCACAGAAAATGTAACCAACCAAATATCACTAAATCCACAATCAAAATAAGGTTGACTCCAGTATCCATCTTCTTGTTTTGCAAAATACATCACGATATTCTCATCTTGAATGTCCGTGCTGCCATTCCTATTTCATAAGATTATGAATAAGAAAATATACGGGTCAACTAAACGTATTAAACAGTTATTGTTACCGGTACTATAGTTGCATGGGTTTTAGATAACTTCTTTCAATGTGAAATGTCAAAAAAACATAAAATAATGAATGTAATTAGAGACTGTGATATGGATGATAAGTCTTTCATAGTAACTGTACAATTCTACCCAAATGTTTATCTATTTAGATTTGGGGTCGATGCGGAGCTTACTATATTGTTTCGTTGTTTTACATCTTAAAGTCTTTGATTTTATTTTTGTGTCGTTTATTAGCTTCATCATTGACCTGATCCCGCATTTTCCTTTATTCGTTGTGCCTGTATTTATACAGAAGATAAAAGTTACACTATAATGCAGACTTTCAAGATATAATGATGCAAAACCCTATTTTTTTCTGATTTTTTATTCGTTTGCAGATTAATGGAATTGTTTGAGAAAGTAGCAAATTGTTACAAAGTAAAACTAAAATGTTAAAATTAAGAAAAAAGTTTACAAATAATCCAAATCCTAAGAAAATGTTTAAAACAATTGTTTAGTGCAAATTCACATCAGTATAAAAGTTATTTACTAACCTCTGTTGTGTTTCCGTTAGAATTGACGATGCATTATCCCACTTTCTTGACTCTAAGTTGTAATACCACTCTGAATCAACTGATGTTTGATACACATAAGAAAGCGATAAATCGTAAAGGCGAATAACTCCATGTTTATAATAAGCATAAGGTGCAAAAGCTTTGTATCTTGAAAATACATCTGGCTCAAACGCAAGACCAGAACTGAAAACTTGTGGTGATCCTGTCATAACGACATTTCTTGCCAAATTAAAGAATGTTAAATCTGGAATAGACTCCAATATTCCTTTGTTCTGATAAATTATTGTCGACATGTAATTAGCATTATAAATAGCTAAGTTTGCATATCCATTCCACAGAGTGAAATCTAGGGTTATGTAAAGATTAGACGCAGAGCACATGTCTGTATGAGTATTTCCAATGATATTGAGAGCAGTGATTGCATCTGACTTACCACCTTTTACGAATAGTTTAAGTCCATGCATCAAAATAAAACATATAAAAAAAATAACCGAAACTCTACATGATGTGTTCATCATCGACTGCATACACATTCCTAAAAAAAAGGTAAAATAAGTTATCTGGAAAACAAACTGTTTTCAATACACATTTTTTTTATAACAACAAAGATAAGACAGATTTGTTTTTGTAATAATAAGGTAATGAAATGAATGACGCTATATGAACACTATTTTTTACATGCTTACAGAACTAAAGAATTACTTGCTGGTATTAAAAAGCGATTAAAACTACTTTTGCTGATCCACAACTTTATGAATACTTGACTGGTAGAAGACACCGAAGCAAACGTACAATCCATACATTTTAAGTAAAAACAACAAAAAAAGTTAGTGTAAAAGTAATAGAACAAACAAGTTATTGTAAAATTAAAAGACCAGTCAAGTCAATCCAAAAGTAAAAGAACAATATAAGTCAATGTAAAAATAACATAGGAAACAAGTCAATACAAATGTAACAGAATACACAAGTCAATATACGTGTAACAGAACAGTCAAGCCAGTGTAAAAATAATAGAACAGTCAGGTACCAAGTCAGTGTAAAAATAAAACAACAAAAGTCAAGTCAGGGTAAAGAAATTAAAGAGTTATGAAAACAGTGTAAAAGTTATAGAACAATCAAGCCATTGAATAAGAAAAAATAAAAAACGGTTAAGTTAGTGTAAAACGAAGAAAGAAAAACAACACCACCAGGTCAAGTTCAACGTAACATAATAGTCTAGTCAGTGTAAAAGTAAAATAACTGTCAAGTCAGTGGTAACGTAACTGAAAGGTCAGGTCATTTATAAAACAAACCAGAATATGGTCTAGTTAATGTAAAAGTGACATTAAATGTGGGTGAAATTTTTCAATGTAGCATTATTTCAATGTAGCATTATTTCATTAATTGTGCTAAAAGAGGTATTGTATAAATATTTAAACAGCAAAACACGCAAATCAAATCAGAATGAGCAAGTCAGTGTAAAAGTGACCTTTTGAATCAATTCATTGTTAAAGAACCACAACAGTCAGATATTTAAAAAACACAGAACAGTCAAGACTGTGAAAGTCAATGGACATTTACAAAAATCTACTAACGATAAATCCAGTGTAAAAGTAATATAACAGTCAAGTTACAGCAGTCAGATCTTAAAACACTTAAACAGTCATGTCAATGTAAAAGTTACCAAACAGTCAGGTCATTTAAAAGAATAAAAAAGTTCAGTCACTGCAAAAGTAACAGAGCAGTCAGACACTTAAAAAAAATATGAATCAACAGCACACATGACACAACATAGAAAATTAAAGAATAAACAAAACGAACCCCACCTAAAAACTAGGGGTGATCTCAGGTGCTCTGGAAGGGTAAGCAGATCCTGCTCCATATGTGGAACCCGTCATGTTGCTTATGGGATAACAATTTCGGTAAATAGTCTAACTCGGTAGGTCATATTCATTAAAGGGAGGGGGTTGTAGTTACGACGTAAGGAACATATCCGATATCATTTGTAAAACGGTTATTCCATTACGGTCAACTAACTCGTAATGGCGTCCGTAAAATTTACAAGGGAGGATTTCAACTTCACCATTTGAACCTCTTGGTTTAATAGCTTCCTTGTGAGCAGCAACCCTTTATCAAGAAAATCATGATAGGAGATGCAAGCACGGGAATGTCGTATTAATTGGAAGATATATACCCCGTATGCAATAAAGTGTCCAATGAAACAAAACCAGTCATGTCCGTGTAAAAGTAGCAGAACAGTCAAGCTAGTGTTAAAGTAACAGAACAGTCAATAAAAATGATTGCTAATGTGACAACTCTTCACAAAAGACCAAATAACAGACAAATTAACAACTATAGGTCATCGTACATTAAAGTCCGAATTACAGAAACAGAACAGTCAAGTCATATTAAAAAATACAAATAGTAAAGTAAATAGTAAAATGAAGAAAGAACAAAAAAGCAAAGGAAACGTAACAGAATAGTCTAGTCACCGCAGAACTGTCACGTCAGTGGTAAAGGCACTGAACAGTCAGTTCATTTACAAACATCCAAGAACGATAAATTCAGTGTAAAAATAACATATCAGTCAAGTCACTGAAATCAGATCTTAAACAAAAAACCCGAAATGTCATGTCAGTGTAAAAGTTACAGAAAAGTAAGGTCATTTGAAACGAACAGAACAGTTACATCACTGTAAAAGTAACAGAACAATTACATCTTTTAAAAACAAAGGAAGAGTCAAGTATGTATAAGTTGTAGAGCAGCCAAGGAAGTGTACATTGAAAAATACCCAAGTCAAGACAGTGAAAAAGTAACAGAAAAGTCAAGCTAGTGTTAAACTAACGGATGAGCCAAGTGAATATTACAGAAAAGATAATTAGTCAGTGTAAAACAAATTGTCAACAAAATCATCAATTTACCAAATAACAGTAAAATGTAATATTCATTTCCTACTTAAACAGTAAGCGACCTTAGCCAAAACAAACAGACTTGTTTCAATAAAGCATCATATCATTATATTTGCTATTAAGAAAATTTAATAAATATTTATACAGCAAAGAAGTTAAATAAAATCATTATTCTATCCTATTATATAATTGTGTATGTTGCTTTAGGTATTTAGTTATTATGAGTGATAGAAATAAAGGATTCATTGTGTAAATCGCCGTGACAGTAATAGTTTGATATTTGTTTTAGATACAAACAATCAACCATATTGACCTTGCTTACATTGAAGATAAAAATAGAATTCTTATCGCCACCCTTATCGACACCCTTACTTTTTATATTAACCTTACAATAAACGTATCTCTATTCAATATTTCTATAACATTATCCTCTGATCTTAATAACTCTTATCTCTATTTGTCAATATACTTTTGTGTTCCTATTCCTTACCTGTAGCTTCAGCCGAATATATTTACTGAGCTATATCCAACTCAGAAATCAAATAATCTCCAATGTTCACAATATTAATATTTGCCATTTACTGAGAGAATAATTTTCTATCATAAACGAAATTGGCAACCATTATATGAAAATTATCAAATAGTTACCATGTTGAATGACATTTACACGAATACACTGTGTCAAGACTACGCCAGCAAAAAATGTTTTAACTTGTAAAATGTCTATTTTCAGTTTACTGATGGACCATAAAAAGACAGCTTTAAAGAGACAGTCTAGACAACAGAAGTCTTTTGTTTTGCTTTATTCATACCATTGAAATATTATATTGATGATATAGCACTTCCATCTCCCTTCTCCTAGATGAACGCTTAATGAATACAATAATCTCCTGTTATATAACACATTTCAATTGAAAAATTTAAAGGTACATAATAAGCTGACTGTAATGATTAAAATAGAAAACAGATGAACTTGGTTTTCTGATTACAGGAACATTATTCTTCATTTCTAAAAAAAAAATATAATCACAATCTTCCATACCAATCTACCTTCCTAACTCAGTTTACCTTAATTTGATCTATTTATAGCGTATGCTTTATATATGAATTCAAATAGACTTGCGATGAAATACTACCAAATTAAGAGTTTAAAGCAATTGTAGACTCATCAAATTGGGCGTAAATAACACTTGATATATACAAAAGAAGATGTGGTATGATTGCCAATGAGACAACTATCCACAAAAGACCAAAATGAAACAGACATTAACAACTATATGTCATCGTAGGGCCTTCAACAATGAGCAAAGCCAATAACGCATAGTCACCTATAAAAGGCCCCGATAAGACAATGTAAAACAATTCAAACGAGAAAACTAACGGCCTTTTCTATGTACAAAATGAATGAAAAACAAATATATAACACACAAACAAACGACAACCACTGAATTACAGGCTCCTGACTTGGGAAAGGCACATACATAAATAATGTGGCGGGGTTAAACATGTTAGCGTTTTCCCAACTCTCCCTTAACCTGGGACAGTGGTATAACAGTACAACATAAGAGTTGTGTTCTATTGGTTTATTATAAGCAATCTCAAATAAACACCCTGTAACATATAAAATACACAATAAGTCACAATACATACGTTCGAAGAACAATAGTTCTAATTGTTATCTCCATTTTAATAAAATGAAATATAAATTATCCAAGTAGTAAACTTCAGTTCGAAATATACCATAATTAATAAAGTATGTTTTACTACAAATCATAAGCATCTATACCAAAGTCTATTTCCGGTAACTTTTCAATTTGCAATACTACAGATATCAATAACACCTTGTGTCATAGGTCATTATCTAAAGTAATCGTTTCTTATACACTATTCTATTCTGAAATATTCGTAAACTAAACAATAACACATTACAAACACAGACAAGACACACATTAGTTAAAACACATAGTACAAATAGACAATAAGTAAATAAACAAACATGTAAACACAGAACACAGCTTACCGTGTATGTAATACAGGGGCTGAGTTGTGCTCCTCTATAAAGTTACTGTACTCTTATACTTCACATACTGGAATCTGAATATAGAAATATGACTTCATAAGTCTAGATCTTAATGGCAAAAATAGTAAATAATATAGTTAAACTCAATGCAAGACAATATTCTATGCTGAAATCTAATAACAGCCAAATATGAAAAATAATATAATAACTGTAATATTCTTTCTGTCTTGCAAATACCAACTTAAAGTAAAAATATTGATTCCTGTCATAATTTTGTTTGATTAACAGTTTATACATATGATATAGCATATTTGCTAGCGTATTAATCTATTGTTATAAAAATTCATAATATCTAACAAAATGTGTAGATTTAGCTAACAACGTCCTTATATTTGTATAAAGTAACATTCGTTTATAGTGGGAAATAGTCCATTTGCCAATTAACGATTTGATTCTGTTATTACACTTTTTAAACAAAAAGCTTCCCTTTGCCAATCGTAGACTGGTTCCATACCGGACAGAAATGGCTTTTGTCAATGCAAACCTGATGTATTAAAGGTGATATATCGTCGGAATAACTAATTTTTCATGAATAATAATTTCTAATGGCAAAAGTATTAAGCTGAACAACAAATTAATGTAATTAAAAATTTTGAAAACCTTAAAGATTACTCACATTACGCACAGGTAAATTTGCTCTTTCTGCTAGCTCTCCGTTGTTAATAAAAATGTATGTCACTCATAAGGGAAACAACTAAAAGAAGGGATCTCTAATTACAGGGTTAATTACGGGAATTGGCAAATAGCCTATTGTTTTAACGTTAAATAAGCTACAATTAAAAAATGCTTGCTAGTCCCTCCCTGTGATTAATATTAGATAACTCTGGTTAAGTTCCCAATCAATGAATCATGGAGGGGGATAGATAATTAAAAGAAAATACCGGTTTTAAACAAATCACAAGTACATGTTAAGATCTGACTAAATATCTATATCCGATACCTGACAATATCGGGATATCGGTATTTAGTGGGATCTTTACATGTACTTGTACACATGTGATTTGTAACAAACCGGTTCTTTTAAAATAAACAAACAAATGTCTAAATGTTCAGGACTTATTTAAATCTGTATTTATGTAAGATAATGGAAGCATACGATTTTTATTGCGTCTTATACTTTGAGAAGCAAAGAACCTTTTACTACTTTATTAAAATATTCAATTTATGTAAGAACGTTAATTATGAGCAGCTATGAAAGTCAAGTGGCATTTTTCTGAGGAAGTTTTAAAAAAAATTCAAAGAAATACTTTTACAGTGGGTGAGCTTTTATTAGTCTTCACTATCCTATTGATTAACAACTTTTGGTTATATTTATAATTTAGAATCTTCATTGAAGGTGGAGCACGAATGCACAGTTAATTAGTTATATTGATGTGCTATTTGTATGCAGGAGTTACATTCCTTTGTATTATGTGGCGATTCGAAAAAAAATTATGCGAGTATTGTCTCCCTTTAACAGGTTTATTATTTTATAACTAAGTATAGGTTTTTGATATAATTTTGAATAATTACAAAATGTATCAATTCAATATATTTCAGTTCTTGTGACTGGTGTATCAAAAACATTGATGTACGAATATAATTTCATGAATTTGAAACATTTAAAACGATTACATACCGATATAAGGCCTCGGTCACACCTTACCGGATAGCACGAACGGACGTCTAACGGATTAAAGTAAAAGTCGTCCTTTGACAACATTGTTATCCGTTGGGAGACCGTTGAAGTACTAACCAAGTAAAACGGACGAGTAACGAATGCATAACGGACACACACCGGATATGCAACGTATGAGAAAAGGAAAAGTACCGGACATAACGGATGTCGAATGTACATCCAACGGACGGGTACCACATAAAACGGACACCTCACTGAAGCGTACCGGATAAAACGGATGAACAAGATGATCGGAATAACTAAAGGCAACGATGATATTACATGTAAATCGCATAAATATTCAAAATGTTTTTGTGTAACTGGTTTTGATTTCTTCTTCAAAATGCCACCAAAGGGCAGTGTCTAGCCTGAAAAAGAGCTGCTTGCTTGTAAAGACGTGACCTTACTGTAAGATCGATTATGAATAATAAAAATTGATAAACCTTAAGAAATCTGACGTACCAATAATCAGCATTTCTGACGAGAAATTTTAAATTGGTATTATTTTTGTCCATCTGATGAGTTAAACATTTTCAGCTGATTTTTATAGTTTTTTCTAATGATGTACTGTTATAATACCACTGTCACAGGTTAGGGGAGGGTTGGGACCCTGCTAACATGTTTAACCCCGCCACATTATGTATGTATGTGCCTGTATCAAGTCAGGAACCTGTAATTTAGTGGTTGTCGTTTGTTTATGTGTTACATATTTGTTTTTCGTGTACTTTCTTTATATAAATGAGGCCGTTAGTTTTCTCGTTTGAACTGTTTTTACATTGTTAGTTCGGGGTATTTTATAGATGACTATGCGCTATGGGCTTTGGTCATTGTTAAATGCAGTACGATTACCTATATATAATTGTTAATTTCTGTGTCATGTTGGTCTCTTGTGGAGAGTTGTCTCATTGGCAATCATACCAAATCTTCTTTCTTATATTTATCAGTTTCAGATCCGTTCATCATCCGTTTTATCCGTTATACATCCGGTAGAAGTCCGTTTCACATTCGTTCAACATCCGTTTTATCCGTGAGATGGACAGACAACGTATATGGACGGACTTCTAACGGATAAGAACGGACTTCTAACGGACATGAACGGATTACAAAAAAAAATTATCCGTTAGGCGTCCGTTGGAACTATCCGTTAAGGTGTGACCGAGGCTTAAAGAACCGTTCATCATTTTTTAAAAAGACTATAAATAAAAGATGAATTATGTATCTCCACTTCATGATAGATTGCTTGGAAAATTATCCAGAGTTATCTAATATTAATTACAGAGAGGAACTAGCAAGCAATTTTTAGTTGTAGCTTATTTAACTTTTAAAACAATTTCCACTATAAACGAATGTTACTGTATACAAATATAAGGACTTTATATATCAGGACAAATTTTATTAGATATTATAAATTTTAATTACAATAGATTAACATGCTATATGATATGTGAAGACTGTTGGTGTTCTAGTTTAATCAACATATTCTAACTGTGATTAGGTGTTTAAATGTTTTACGTATTATTATGAAGTGTGCCTGTTTGGATAATTTGATTAATAAACTATTAACATATATATAAGATTTTATGTGCTTGTGTATTTATGTTATTTTTCTGTGTATATAAACAACCGAAAGGTTACAAAATTAATAAGGTATAAACATGAGTCGTTCCCCCAGCAGGCATCTTCATGAATTTATCGAGCTACCAAAGAAATATGAGCACACATTTTACTAACTACTTTTCAACTATGAATCTCTACCAAAAAAAATATTTGTGGATTGAATTTGTTTTTGTATGCCCCACCTACGATAACAGAGGGCCAATATGTTTTCTGGTTGTGCGACCATTCGTTCGTCCGTTCAATCGTTCGTCTGTCCCGTTTCTGGTTTCAGGTTTTGGTCAAGGTCGTTTTTGATGAAGTTGAAGTCCGTACAACTTGAAACTTAGTACACATGTTCCCTATGACATGATCTTTCTAATTTTAATGCCAAGTTAGAGTTTTTACCCCAGTTCACTGAACATAGAATCTGATAGTACGGATGGAGCATCCATATACCGAGAACTGTAATTTATATCTTCAGGTATTTTTTTATAATCATAAATTTATCTGTCAGGAATGTACTACCTATGTTGTATTTGGCTAAATCTTTAGGTTTTGTGGATCCTCACTGCTTTTCAACTTCATACTTTATATGACCTGTTCCGTCTTTTTATTTAAGTACCATATAAGAATCTTTCATGGACGAAACGCGCGCCTTGCGAACACATATTAAAGCATAGTATCTATGTTGAGGAAATCCATCGCAATGATAGAAGTCAAAATAAACTTATAAACTCATCTGTAAAAAAATGTAAAGATTTTTATTCAGGTTCTCAAGGACTAGTACATATAAAACTGCAAAACGTTATCTTTTAATAGTTATCAAAGGTAAATTAGGCTACATTCTCTGTCCTTATAGGTTTCATCAGTACTGCAAATTTTGAGTAATTATAAATTGTTAGTATTTTGCCATCGAGCATTACTGATCATGAAGAGACTATGTTGAAATGCCAACAGGTGCATTAATATTTTTAATGTTTATTTTATTTGGAATTTGATTTTTTAGCTCATCTGGCCCAAAGGGGCAAGTGAGCTTTTCTCATTACTTGGCGTCCATCGTCGTCGTCGTCTTTAACTTTTACAAAAATCTTCTCCTCTGAAACTACCTAGCCAAATTTAACCAAACTTGACCACAATCATCATTGAAGTATCTAGTTTTAAAAATGTGTCAGGTGACCCTACCAACCAACCAAGATAGCCGCCATGGCTGAAAATAGAACATAGGGTTAAATGTAAATGTAGATTTTGGCTTTTAACTTTGAAATCAAAGCATTTAGAGCACATCTGACAAGGGGTTAAATTGTTTATCAAGTCAATATTTATCTGCCCTGAAATTGTCCGATGAATTTGACAACGGGTTGTTTTTTTCCAATTGAATTCATTACTTCTCTAAAAATTTATCATCCTCTTCTTATTAACTAGATACTCTTAATACGTTAAGACTCTATTTTTGTTGGGAATACTTTTGTTGTGACTCTGTTTTTACACAATTGTGTTTTAGTTCTATTGTATTTTTTTTTGTTATTCTTTCATTTTTGCATCTGTTCTTTGTCTATAGACAAATTTATGTACTATGTCTCGTTTTTCGTCCTAACACATTGTTGTCAATATAATGGAAATTCAATTATATACGAAATTCATACAAGTGAGAGGTTTAACTATCTAAAATGTAGGTTCTATCCACATTTGTTTTAATTTTTTTTACATAAGGAAATGCCTGTACTAAGTCAGTACTAATAATATAACAATTGATTTTTATTCGTGTGATAAGTTTGAGCGTTTGACTTTGACATTTTCTGAAGAACTTTCCGTTTTGAACTTCCCTTTGAGTCGAACACTTTTTGACTGATCGATATTTTATTGAAAGCTAGTTCAAAACCAAGCACAATTTTTAATTGATTTAGAAGAAAGACATCATCAACAGTTATGGAAAATATGACCTTGTGCAATGCCAACATATAGCTATCGACAGATTGAAGAACAAAAAAGTACAAATGTGTATAACAATAAAAGTGGGTCAAAACATACCAGAGGGACAGTCAAACTTATAAATCGAAAATAAACTGACAACGCCTTGGCTAAAAATGAAAAGACAAGCAGGTAAACAATAGCACCAATGACATAACATAAAAAAACTAAAGAATAAGCAACACGAATAAATTGTGATGTATTCATAGTTTAATTCTAATTTACTGATAACAAAATCAGTATTAATGCCGATAAAGGCAATACTCAAAGACCTAGTTGCAGTGTTAAATTTGCAACTTTTTGAATTAATGAATTGATTAGATCGATAAGTTTATCCGCATTGTGTCTAAATTGACAGTATCTGTGAACAATGTCGTCGCCTCAAGGAAAAGTTGAATATGCCCTCGTCCCCTCACGGAAAAGGGAAACATGTCATCGTCCCCTAAAGGAAAAGCAAAATCTGTCATCTTCCCCCCCAAGGAAAATTTGAATCTATCATTAACCCCCCAAGAAAAAGGGAAACATGTCACCCACAAAGGGAAGTGGTGAATATATTCACATAAGTCTCCATAGCGTTGGTCCAAGACAATCAAACAGACGTACTGCAACTGTGTACTCTAGATCTATATCTGTCTACAATATATCATTACAGTTTACTAAATTACTGAATACAAATTAAAAACGTAAACTTAATTGCTTTAGAACAATGATTTGGTTGTAATCCATCGATAATTAATTTGATTTAATACAATACATAAGCTATTAAAAAAACATGCAATGGAGGTAAACTGAGATAGGAAGGTAGATTGGTATGGGAGATTGTGATAATATTTTTTAGAAATGGAGATTTATGTTCCTGTAGTCAGAAATTCAAGTTCATATATGCTCTATTTTAATCATTACAGTCAGTACAGTCATATTTGATTTTTGATTTGTCAAATGAAATCTGTTATACAACAGGACATGATTTTATTCATTAAGCGTTCGTCTATGAGTAGGAGCATAAAGTACAACAAAAGACTTCTGTTGACTTGATTGTCTCTTTAAAGCTGTCTTTTTGAGGTCCATCAGCAAACTGAAAATAGACATTTTACAAGTTAAAACATTTTTTGCCGGTTTAGTCTTGACACAGTGTATTTTTTAAAATGTCATTCAACACGGTAATTATTAAATAATTTCCATATAATGGTTGCCTTTTCGTTTATGATAGAAAATTGTTCTTTTAGTTCAGGTCATTTATTAATATTGTGAACAAAAAAGATTATTTGATAACTGTGTGGAATATAATAGTCCAATAAATATATTCGGCTGTAGATACAGGTACTGAATTACAAAGCAAGGACTGTATTGTAGAAGCCAAAGATATAAAAATAAGGGCAAATAGAGGTAAGAGATCTTTGGGGTCAATGATATAGAAATATTAAATAGAGGTTGGTTCACAGAAAGGTTAATATAAAAAGTAAGGGTGTCGATAAGGTCGGCGATAAGGATTCATTATTATCTTTAATGTCAGCAAGGTCAGTATTGTTGATTGTTTGTATCTAAAACAAAAATCAAACTATTACTATCACGACGATTTACACAACGAATCCTTTATTTCTATCACTTATAATAACTATATAAAGCAAAATACCTAAAGCAACATACATAATTATATAAAAGGATATAATAATGATTTGATTTGACTTCTTTGCTGTATAAATATTTATTAAATTTCCTTAATAGCAAATATAATGATATGATGGTTTATTGAAAAAAGTCTGTTTGTTTCGGCTAAGATCGCTTACTGTTTAAGTAGAAACTCATTTTTACATTTTACTGTTATTTGGTAAATTGGTGATTTTGTTGCCAATTTGTTTTACACTGACTTAATTATCGTATCTATAATACGGACTTGACTGTTCCGTTAGTTTAACACTAACTAGCTTGACTGTTCTGTTACTTTTTCACTGGGTTGACTGGTTTGTTTTCATGGTACACTTCCTTGGCTGCTCTATAACTTTTACACTTACTTGACTGTTCCTTCGATTTTAAAAGATGTAATTGGTCTGTTACTTTTACAGTGATCTAACTGTTCTGTTCTTTTCTGTAACGTTTACACTGACATGACAGTTCGGGGTTTTTGTTTAAGATCTGATATCAGTGACTTGACTGATATGTTACTTTTACTATAAATTTATCGTTCTTGGATTTTTGTAAATGAACTGACTGTTCTGTTATTTTTACGGTGACTAGACTATTCTGTTACGTTTCCTTTGCTTTTTTGTTCTTTCTTCATTTTACTATTTACTTTAATATTTTGTATTTTTTAATATCACTTGACTGTTCTGTTTCTGTAATACGGACTTTGCTGTACTGTGACCTATAGTTGTTTGATTCTGTGTCATTTTGGTCTCTTGTAAAGATTTATCTCATAAGCAAGCATACCACATCTTCTCTTTATATTGACTTTTCTGTTACTTTAACACTGGCTTGACAGTTCTGTGACTTTTACCCTGACATTACTAGTCTTGTTTCATTGAACATTTTTTTGACTGCTCTGTAACGTATACACTTTTACACTGACATGACTGGTTTGTTTCCATTGAACACTTCATTGACTGCTCTGTAACCTTTACACTGGCTTTAGCTGTTCTGTCGTTTTAAATGATCTGGCTGTTTTGCAATTTCAAATTGCAATTGACTAGACTGATATTTTTGTTAATTATCTGACTGTTCTGTTACTTTTGCAGTGACTGAACTTTTTTTATTCTTTTAAAATGACCTGACTGTTCAGTTACTTTTACATTGACATGACTTTTCAAGTGTTTTAAGATCTGACTGCAGTTACTTGAATGTTATATTACTTTTACACTGAATTTACCGTTCTTAGATTTTTGTTTATGAATTGACCGTCCATTGACTTTCACAGTCTTGACTGTTCTGTGTGTTTTAAATATCTGACTGTTCTGTTTCTTTTACAATGACTTGAAACAAATGTCACTTTTACACTGACCTGCACATTCTGATTTGATTTGAGTGTTTTGCTGTACAAATGTTTATACACATTCTGATTTGATTAGAGTCTTTTGCTGTACAAATATTTATACACATTCTGATTTGATTTGAGTGTTTTGCCGTACAAATGTTTATACATTTTCTGATTTGATTTGAGTGTTTTGCTGTACAAATGTGTATACACATTCTGATTTGATTTGAGTGTGTTGCTGTACAAATGTTTATACACATTCTGATTTGATTTGAGTGTTTTGCTGGACAAATATTTATACACATTCTGATTTGATTTGAGTGTTTTGCTGTACAAATGTTTATGCACATTCTGATTTGATTTGAGTGTTTTGCTGTACAAAGGTTTATACATATTCTGATTTGATTTGAGTGTTTTGCTGTACAAAAGTTTATACACATTCTGATTTGATTTTAGTGTTTTGCTGAACAAATGTTTATACACATTCTGATTTGATACGAGTGTTTTGCTGTACAAATGTTTATACATATTCTTATTTGATTTGAGTGTTTTGCTGTACAAATGTTTATGCACATTCTGATTTAATTTGAGTGTTTTTCTGTACAAATGTTTATACACATTCTGATTTGATTTGAGTGTTTTGCTGTACAAAAGTTTATACACATTGTGATTTCATTTGAGTGTTTTGCTGAACAAATGTTTATACACATTCTGATTTGATATGAGTGTTTTGCTGTACAAATGTGTATACACATTCTGATTTGATAAGAGTGTTTTGCTGTAAAGATATTTATAAACTTGTCAATTTCTCTTTTAGCAAAATTAAAGAAATACATGGAAACATGTCACCCACATTTAATGTCACTTTTACACTGACCTGACCATATTCTGGTTTTGTTTTATAAATGACCTGACCTTTCAGTTACATTAACACTGACTTGAGTTATTTTACTTTAACACTGACTAGACTATTATGTTACGTTCACCTTGACCTAGTGATGTTTTGTTCCTTCTTCGTTTTACACTTACTTAACCGTTTTTAATTTTTCTTAGTCAATGGATTGATTGTTCTGTAACTTTGACACTGATTTCATTACTCTGTTTGATTTCTTAACACTGACTTGACTTTTGTTGTTTTATTTTTACACTGACTTAGTACCTGGCTGTTCTGTTATTTTTACACTGGTTTGACTGTTCTGTTACACGTTAATTGACTTATGTATTCTGTTACATTTTTATTGACTTGTTTGCTATGTTATTTTTACATTGAAGTCTTTTGTTCTGTTACTTTAAGACTGACTTGACTGGTCTTTTAATTTTACAATAACTTGTTTGTTCTCTTACTTTTACACTGACTTTGTTGTTGTTTTTACTTTTATCGATTGCACGTTTGCTTTGGTGTCTTCTACCAGTCAAGTATTCATAAAGTTGTGGATCAGCAAAAGTAGTTTTAATCGCTTTTTAATACCAGCAAGTATTTCTTTAGTTCTGTAAGCATGTAAAAAATAGTGTTCATATAGCGTCATTCATTTCATTACCTTATTATTACAAAAACAAATCTGTCTTATCTTTGTTGTTATAAAAAAAATTGTGTATTGAAAACAGTTTCTTTTCCAGATAACCTATTTTACCTTTCTTTCAGGAAAGACTATGCAGTCGATGATGAACACACCATGTAGAGTTTCGGTGTTTATCTTTATATGTCTCATTCTGATGCATGGACTTATGCTTTTCGCAAAAGGTGGTAAGTTAGATGCAATCAATGCTCTCAATATCATTGGAAATACTCATACAGAAATGTGCTCTGCGTCTAATCTTTACTTAACTCTAGATTTCACTCTGTGGAATGGATATGCAAACTTAGCTATTTATAATGCTAATTATATTTCGACAATAATTTATCAGAACAAAGGAATATTGGAGTCTATTCCAGATTTAACATTCTTTAATTTAGCAAGAAATGTTGTTATGACAAGATCACCACAAGTTTTCAGTTCTGGTCTTGCGTTTGAGCCAGATGTATTTTCAAGATACAAAGCTTTTGCACCTTATGCTTATTTTAAACATGGAGTCATTCGCCTTTACGATTTATCGCTTTCTTTTGTGTATCAAACATCAGTTGATTCAGAGTGGTATTACAACTTAAAGTCAAGAAAGTGGGATAATGCATCGTCAATTCTAACGGAAACACACCAGAGGTTAGTAAATAACTTTTATACAGATGTGAATTTGCGCCAAACCATTGTTTTAAACATTTTTTTATCATTTGGATTATTTGTAAACTTTTCAATATTACTTTGTAACAATTTGCTACAATTATTCTGCAAATGAAATAAAAAAAAATCAGAAACAACAGGGTTTTGCATCATATCTTGAAAGTTTGCATTATACATGTAGTGTAACTTTTATCTTCTGTACAACTGCAGTCACAACGAATAAAGGAAAATGCAGGATTAGGTCAATGATAAAGCAAATAAACGAAACAAAAGACTTTAAGATGTAAAACAACCAAACAATTTCTTTACAATATTACAAGCTCTGCAACGATCCCAAATCTAGATTATCATCTATACCACATTCTCTAATTAAATTTATTATTTCATGTCTTTTTGACATTTCACATTGAACGAATGTATCTAAAACCCATGTAACTTTGATACCGGTAACTATAACTGTTTCATAGTCGTTAAATTGAGCCGTATAATTTTCGTATTCATAATCTTTATAAAATAGGAATGGCAGCACGGACATTCAAGATGAGAATATCGTGATGTTTTTTGCACAAAAAGAAGATGGATATTGGAGTCAACCTTATTTTGATTGTGGGTTTAGTAATATTTGGTTGGTTACATTTTCTGTGCCAATATTTGGACAAGACGCCACTGGAAAGCCCGCATTCAAGTAAGACATATTTTTGATTTTTATTTAAATTTTCAGTACACATTTTTAAGAATTTTACATTTTTCTTTTTGAAGACTTAATCTGAAAAAAACCGGATATGTTGTTAACAAATCAATATAACAGCAACCGAATGACAAAAATAACCAAAAAATATTTGAAGGGCAATATATGTAAACTCCATCAATTATAGACATGCTTTTATCTAACATGCCTAGCTTTAAATCGTCCCGAATCTGTAAAAGCTGTTAATAAATTGTAGAGAAACAATCAAAGAATTGTTTTAATAGTCATACGTACTATCAGTTCTAACAAACATTTTCATTAGTTAGTTAAATTCAGACGATTGACGTTTCAATATGGTGTTTACAATATAAGGAACATCTTGAATACTTAAAAAAAAAATATGTAAAAATAAGTAGATGCAGAATGAGATTAAACTATGCAACTATTATCGGTGACTGTTAGATAAAGATTTCCTAATAATTTATAATTAACGTCTACTAGTACGATCGAACAGCCTAACCGAAAAATTGATCAAAATGCAAAATGCAAAATGCAAAATGCAAAAAAAATGGAAAAAAAGACAGAAAAAACATCACAATTAGAAACAAAATGTTTCTTACAGTTTACAAAACAGTTCACAAGAAAAAAAACTAAAATAAAAAGTAACTAATCTAACCAAACCTAACACATGAAGTTATGTGCTCTGGAAGGGTTAGCAGTTCCTGCTCCACTAGTCTCCTCCGTTGTATGCTTATATATAGTAAAGTCCGGTGTTAAATCGGGTAGTAATATAGGAGGACTAGTTTATTTCAACATGTGCTATATAAGTTTTGAAGTTACATGTTACATATTCTATTGCACTTGCACCTTTAGTTAACTATGCACGTTCAGAAAAAGGGAACTGATTTTTTTTTATTTTGTTTTTAGAGGTGTTGCATTCATAGATATGAACTTAAACGATACTGATAATCAATCAATGTGACCTTGACGACGATGATGAATCTATTGATATATTCCTAAATGTATTTAGAGGCACTCACCAATGTCTTCCCAATACAAATTTAAATTAAAACAAAACATTAATTTGATATTTTGTTCATCTCATCTACTTACTATTGAAATGTCCTAAATTACTTTGTGTGTGCAAGTCAGATCGATATATCAGAATAAAATAAAATTTCATGTTATTTTACTGACTTATTACAAAATATGGTCTATAAATGTTTGAACAGATACTCTATCACCTGAGGTAATTCACGAATATGATGAGTTTGTAACTGTTGTTCTTTCGTTTTGTTCTGTGAAGTTTTTGTAGAGTGCTGTTTGTCGTTTTCGTCTTCTTTTTTATCGCGGTGTGTTTAGTATTTCTTTAAATGTTTGTGTTCCCTTGGTATCCTTTTTGACTTTTCCTCCTTTTAGTGGAAAAATAAGTGATTGTAATATAATTTCACAAAACAAACGAACGACCTGTCATAAAATTTTAGGGAAAACGGACATTTTCTTATTTAATTCTGGTTTGAATTTTGTACAACAACTTTTTATCCTTTTCATACTTATCTAAAAAAATAACTGTCTTTTTTATAATAAATATACATCATACTTGTATATTTTAAAGTCGTATTCCATGGTAAATTACAACTTTATTTCAGTGCCATTTCCTACCTGGATTCGGTTTTAAAAAAGGTGGTTACAGTTGTTTGCAGGTGTATGGCTCCTTTTTCAACAGCGAAGGTACTCATTTTCTAACGGAATCACATGAATTATTCTACAAATGAAGTTAAATATCTTCATTTGTTAACTAGATCACAAACAAACAGTAGGTTTTTAAGAAATATTACAAAAAAATTAAGTTATAACACACAAACACATGTCTTACAGCAGAACAGACAGCGTTAAATACAAAATGATTTTAGCACTGGTCATCAATTTAAAACTAAAATAAAAAGATTCAAAAGGTCAAATAAAGTACAAAGTTGAACAGCATTGAGGACCCACAAATCCGAAAGATTTAGCCAAATACAACAACGGTAGTATATTCCTGATTTAGATTTTTTTTTCATTAAAACAATCATTAAACAGATGAATTAATGGTTATAAAAAGATACTTGAAAATATAACTTACAGTAAATAGAGAGAAAAAAAAACCAGTTTCATCCACCAATAATTTTTTTTGTAAAGATTCATATTTAAAAAGTAGTTAGTAAAATGTGTGCTCATATTTTTTTAGAAGCTCGATAAATTCGTGATGATGGCTGCTGGGGAAACGACTCAAGTTTTTTTACCTTGATTTTGTTCCCTCTCAGTTGTTTACATACACAGAAAAATAACATAAAAACACAAGCACATAAAAGCTTATAAATAAGTTAGTTTATTAATCAAATCATCCACATAGAAACAATTTATAATAATAAGTAAACAAATTCACAGTTATAAGATGTTGATTAAACTAGAATAACATAAGTCTTGATATATCATATGTATAAACTGTTAATCAAACAAAATTATCACAGCAATCAATATGAATTAAAGTAATATCACTATATTTTCTTAAATCTATCAGTCATCCTCAAGCTTTTCGTTTTATGGATGATGTCATTGACTTTTTCACCAAATTATAGAATCTTCTTCCCCAATTTTAAATGCAATTTTCCTGCTGCCTTCGTACTTTCTAAAATAAATGTCATATTTATAATATTAAACAATCTTCAGGATACAATGGAAATATTAAGATTTTCAATTATAAACATAGATCAAAAATATAGAGCTGAAAGTTACCAAATGAATATCAACTTCGTTACTCGAAAACAAACTGGCATGGCTAAAAACAGCCAAAAGAAAACTTATAGTTTACAAACCACAAGATCGAATGACGGAGCCACACAAAACACTAAGCAAATTATGAGATGGTCTAAGGTGCTTTGGAAGAATAAGCGGATTCTGTCGATCAACATGGATGCCTATATCTTTTAATATTTATGTATACTTCATATCTATTTTAGAACATATTTAAAATTTATAATATATTAAAATGCACAAATAATTGCTTTGTAATCTGGGAGCAGTTTTTCTTCTTATTATTCCATCGTCTAATAAATAAACCATTTGATGTCCCTTTGTGGAACGCAGCAAAAATTTAAGTTGTACGTTAAAAAGATTAATGAAAACTTCCATGGAGTTTATGTCGATAGTTAACTTTTTAATCAACCGAAACACTTCAAATACTCATTTATTATCTCATTGCTTACATGTACGTGAATTTGCATTTTTTACCAAAACGTTGGGATTTATTAGCCTATATTATTATAATGTTGAGGAAATAAGAGGTATAAAATAAACAAAAAGGACCTTATAAAGAGGACACTGCTGTCCCTAATTGTAGTTTATCATCTTAGAGTCATCTTGTGTATTATATTCAACTGTTGCTTTTTTCCAGATGCGATGAATATCTTATAAATTATTGGTGCATTTATTGGTCAACACTATATGTTATTTTCATGCGGCGGTATTTCGATTAAATTTTCCTCAAATCGCTGTAGATGTCGTCTTACTTTTTTTTTATTAAACTGATTATGACAAAACGTGACAGTAGTGCTAGAAATGATAAGTGTTTTAAGGGGAAAAAATCATTCAGTTTAATCAACAAAGGAGTAGGTTCGGTAAGGACCGATTTTGGCCTGAAATTTCAGGTTCATCTTACGAAAGATTTTGAACACTTTTTAAAAAATTAAGTGTCGAATTCATTTGAAGCAATTAGTTCATGTTAAAGATTGTAACTGATTTACTCATTAAAAACGCTTCGATTCAAGCTCAAATATGAAAATACTACCAAATATGCCGAAAAATATCACTTTTCAGATGTTTTTTGTCAAAAATGAAAGTGGCCGCATCCGTGTTCATCCTCAACCTTTATATATGTTATGTATTATCATAAAATACAACTTACATTTTAATATTAAGGATGAACACGAATGCGGCCACTTTCGTTTCACACGAAAGCCGTCTAAAATTTAACTAAAATGCTAGAATTGTGAAGATTTCAGTAATTTAGCATGAACTAATGGTGCTAGTACCCGATATATGTGCGTGCACTGCATTGTCAAAAACAGCCCATATTTATGTAGCAGAAGCATTCTTCTGTCCAATAAATAACTAAAAGTTTACATTTTAACAATTTTGTAAAACCTCTATATTTTGGGGCCAAAAAGGGGTCTTACTTGACCTACTCCTTTTGTTTAGAAACATCAAATATAAAACGATTTTTTTCTGAAATAAAATGCATGGTGAATTTGTAAAGAAGTATCATACAAGGGATTTTTTTCACCCCCCCCTCCCCCCTCCTCATTTCATATGAATCCGGATGTGACGTACTATGATTTGGGTGTATGACGCCTCCAATGGAAAACGTTATTAAAAAAAGAGGCGGATAATATCTAGCGATTCATAAATCGAAGATGACTTAGTACTGTCAACGACATAGCACATATACGAAAATAATGAAACAACGAGCACTACATAAAAGCTATTGATTGAGAAGAAAAACAACTCCTCAACAACTGAGGATCAATTATGCTGCTTCGGGAGAAGTTGTAGTGTTTGCTCCACAATTTTCTTTTTTTGTTACGTTCCTCAAGATAATACAAGTCTCGAAATCTATCTTATGCGGTGAAGTTGAATCGAGAGAAGGGGATGACAGATTGTGTTAACAACAACTGGAACATATCTGTGTTATTCTGTGAAAAAATGTACCAAATGATTGGCGAAATCCCACTTGATAGTCAGACATAAGCGAACGAAAATTAAAATACGATATGATCTTGATTTAAGACAGGGACATTTAGAATATGGCGGGGTTAGACATGTTTGTTAGTGTTCAACAATTCCTTATACCTATGACTGTGGTCCAACAAGAGAACTGAAAAGATCAGTACGAGGCAAACAAATGATGATTTCTGTTTAAAAGAATTTGTTGTTTAAATCATTGTTTTTTTATTCCAGAAAGTGTATTTTATTTTTCCCTTTAACTATATATTATTATCTATATTGACTTATTATTTATATAAAAATAGAGCTATACATGTTGTTTCAGTCTCTCAAAGTTTAAAACGGGGTTTACTAGCTACAATGTATATGGCTAAAAGTGCAGGGAAGTCTGATGTGTTTATACTTTCGCAAGAGAAGAAACTGAGGGCGTATGCACTTTAACAGATCTTTCGAGTTTTGTGGTATCAACATCTGATTAACATTGCCTCTAGAGTATTCAACTTTACAGTCAATATGTAATCAAGCTTTCATTATCGATATAGTTGATGTTCATATTTTGGCAAGAGGTTTCGTAGAGCACTTTCCAGACCTAGCAATGTACCGTTGTTTCTATTGACATTTGTGTAAATTATGAATCTGCTACTGTAACGAAAGATCTATGATTGACTAGGATTTCCTCTTTGATCAGTGTCGTGGGCATTTATGTTAAGGTTCCTAAATAGTTAATTCCGTTTTCAATAAGTTTATGTAATTAACATTGAACACACACACACACAATTGTTTTATGGATTAATCAGCGGCGACAGCAACACATTTCTTTTTTGTTGTCATGTAAATGTACATTCAAAATGACTGTTATTGTACATATAGGAAAAACACGATTTGGCCTTAAAATTGATTGGATAAAACCTATCTAAAAATTATTTATTTAACACAAGCCAGACAAAATCTGTTTGACCATTGTCAGTAACTTATTATTCTTTTAATCTCTAAATGTTTTTATTAGTTATTTTCAAATTTACAATAATACATTTGAGTTTCGTTAAGGAAAATTTGTAAGTGCATGCAATATGTAATGATTTATCTTTAAACTTAAGTTGAAGGTGGTAGTTATAAAAGTGGAAAATAGGGTACATTAACGTTGATATTATCTATGAGTTAAAAGAGAGCTCTGGCAGAAGGGGGTTGGTGAGTAATTATCATTATAATTGCAGTCTCAGATGACACGAAGGGCTAACTTATAACAAAATGATTGACAACAATTACATAAGACAGACATGAACCAAAGGCAAATACTATTCTAAAGGTCCTTACTGTATACAGGTACAATGTACATCAGGAATATGGTGGGTTTAACCTTATTTGTAGGTGCTCAACCATCACCCTAACCTTTTTTTTTAAGGAAGTCTACTTTATCTCTTCCTTAAACACGATTTTCCTATCGACATTGGCCATTCTTTTTTATAATCGCAAACAATTGAACTTGTTTTTGCAATGTCTTAAAGTTAAAATAGGCTTTACTAGGGCTTACAGTAAAGAAAAGTCTGATGTGTTAATACTATTGCAAGAGTAAATACTTTAATATAGTGTATTGATCTACCAGTTCTTTCAAGTTTTGGAATATCTGATATGCATGTCTGATGCACACTGCTCTAGATCAGCAGTTTCACATGTATAGTAACTATAAAATTAGGTTTTGATTGCTGTTATAATTGTTTTTAATAGTTTGACAAGAGGTTTCGTATAGCACTTGGCAAACTAAGCAATACGTGTTCATATTCCAAGTCAGTTGTGAATTCAATTACCAACCAGTGTATGTTAATTAAATTAGCACACACATAACCAATATTATATGGTAATTTATCTGCGGGATAAAGCAACATTTCAATAACACATGTATATTGTATCACCATTTTTACACTGGTTGTGCCATTTTTCTCTAGATGTAACTTTACAATGATTTGATCTACATAAATCGACTTGGGGCAGACACATATACAATTGTTTACATACTTAAATAGTTAATGACAAGTTCTTTGATAATAGATAGGAAAATAGTTAAAAGCAATGAAATATCAGTTGTAGAGAACACTAACTAGAAGCCGATTTTATTTGTAAGTAAATAATTCATACTAGTCTAGTAGTATATTCAACCACTTATTGATAGATACAAACTTTTAAGGTTTTATTTTTTGCAGCAAATACAATTTTTGATCAATTTCAACCTTTTTTTTTACATTCAGGAAAAATGTTATTTAAAACTGAGTGATTCGATCTTTACACGAGCCTAGTTTGATGCAAAAATTACTTACATGGCATCTATTTTGGCATGCTTGAACATTTTAGATGTGGCTTGTTCGTCTGTTGTAGTTAAACCTGGTGTTTTAGAATCATAATATACCACCTCCTTAATACCAGACTGTACTATCAATTTAGCACATTCGTTACATGGAAAAAGAGTCACGAACAGTTTACAATTTCGTATATCCGCTTGTATTTTGTTGGCAATGGCGTTGAGTTCAGCATGACAAACTGAAAGAAAAAAAAAAGAAAATCATTTCGACGAAGTTTAAAAATATCATACCCATATTCTTTATCTCTGAATTTGTATTTATCTATGACAATAAATAATAATATAAGAGTAAATGGTAAGGATGTCAATCTTGTTGGACTGTTATTTTCTATTTGCTATGATCTAAGTTAGAAACTAGCAACAATTATTGCCATTCTTATTGACCATATTCGTTGTATATATGACTTCTTTTGAGCCAATATTATTTTTGCTGCTTTGTTATTTTTTATTATTTGCCTGCATTTTGAACGGACATTTATTATAAAAAAAATATTCAAGTATATGTACATCTTGATAAAATCAGTAGGACTAACGCATTTGTTTTTATATAATTAGGAAGGTTTCATGCCTTGAATATTATTCCGAATAATAAATAGAAATCTAAAATGCCGATTTAATCCATTTCAAAAAGTTCGAGTAAAAAGTTGAAAACAAAAATTTCTGGAGAAAAAAAAAAACATCAACAATTTGTCTCGTTCTTTCGGAGAGATGAGAATAAGAAACTTTCCATATACATTCAAATATCTCATATCTTTATAGGAAGTATGCATACCATAAAGATGTTTATTAGTATCAGCTGTGTCATCCTTAGTCCAGGGAAACTCATTATCTGAACAACCATCTGGCATGCCATTGTAGCCCATTCCAACTATTCTTTTGTCCTGATTCACAATACAAGCTCCAACCTGTATAATATTTAAAATTAATAAATTAAATTTCCCTACTCATAATCTCTTTCACACTAAATTTGCCGATTGTATGAATATATGTTTGGTTATCGCCAAAAAGTACTCCACGAAATTTATTATCTGATAACAAATAAACTTCAAATATATCTTATTATCATTTACATAAATGTTATTTGTGTATTATTTGATTTTACGCTGAACTCAAATTAGAAAATAAATACTTTGAACGTCGCTGCCATTTTGTTTACATTTGCTACATAAAGTAATTATGTTAACCTTGTCGAAAAATTTATAACATCAATAGCCACAACCGGATGCCCTCTCGAGCAATCATATAACATGTTCCCTCATAAGCGAATGAGGTCGGTATTCTTTTCATTACTCTTAAGTCGTCCATCTGTATCAATTCGTGAAAAAGATCTAAATATGATATATAAGAAGCAAACACTCACTAAAATTAAGGAACACTGTAGAAGTTTTGTATTTAGTAAGGTTTGCTATGGTAAATTTTGATATGATGGATGCAAAAACTGCTTTACTGGCGATGAATAGAAGAAGCAGGGTCAGCAAAACGGATATTTACGACTATCAGGAACACAATTGACAATTAAAATTATTGGAAAAGTCTAAAGGTTAACTTTTTAGAGAAATATGTATGACTTACTCTTATAAAGCACGTTTGATCACCCCCGTCCTTGGTTGGGTTTGTGTTACTCGGTCTTTAGTTTTCTGTGTTGTGTTTTTTTATACAATTATTTTACTTTTTCTTTTAAGCTATGGCGTTGTCAGTTTATTTTCGACTTTCAATTGATTTGCGACAGGCATATACAGAAAGTGATGGATTTAACCATGTGAGCGGGACAGTGTTGTAACAGTACAGAACAAGAAAGACTATAACAATCAGTTGAAAAGGTTAAACTCATCAGAAGGATACAAATAAAAATTAATCTAAAAAAATTATGTAATGAAGGGAAGGGATTTGTACATTCCTACAGCAAATTACACTAAGTACATATCTGATAGTATTCGCAGTTACTGACAAGTAGTTAAAAGGCAATAACAACTAATATAAACAATCATGCCCATTAAACTGGATGATCAATCATTACACATCCAATATCCAACATCCAATGGATTTAATGTGAAGAAGAAATAAGCAGTCACTGTGGAATTTTTGTGGTATATTTTTTGTAACAATATTGTGGTCATAATTTTTGACGTATCCGATAATTCTTTATCTTTTGAAGAACTAACGACAGTTTTATTTACAAAACAAATGGGCGTTCAATTTATCAAATCGAGAATATAATAAATGAAGCAGAACCAAGGAAACTCAGGAGGTACGGATACTATTATCATTCTACACATGTACAGTTACCCATATCATTGCGGTTTTTTACGGCTGATTGCTCAATTTAGCTGTTGAATTTCAAAATTTCAACTCCTTAAGTTTATATTTCAGTTCCAGACTTATTTATACGTTAAAAAGACAAGATATACCGAAGAATAATACATACATTTACTGATTACAGAATTTACAAAAGAAATCTTGACCAGAACCAACGTTAGCTATTGTAGTTACGGATATCACTTTAAACCCAGTGCGTATATGCATTAGAGTGATATTTATTTAGCGACAAGTAGTTTTATCAATATCAAGTATATTTGTTGAAAGTCTAAAGACTTACAGAAATAATTAATGTCTTTCTAATGTAAATTGATGATTCCATTGTTTGAAATTTTATGAAATAAATTTGAAGCCTTGAGCTCTCTTTGGATTCTAAGAACGACAACCAGATATTTCTTCTTCCTATAAATAAATTTAGCATAGATACCAGGATCGATTTTTTTTTAATTTGCGCAAGACGTGCGTCATGTCTACAAAAGTCTTATTAGTGACACTCGAAAATGTTAGAAAAAGGCAAATAAAGTACGAATTTGAAGAGCATTGAGGACTAAAATTTCATAAAAGTTCCAAAAATACAGATAAGGTAATCTATTCCTGAGGTAGAAAAACCTTATCATTTAAAAATTTTAAAGTTAATTTAAAATGTAGTGTGGTCGTTTATATAATTAAATTTTCTAAGAATTCCTTTATATTTTTTGTATTATTTGAACTCAAAACATATACTGATTCTAATATTTTTACTTTGGTACTTTGCTATTACCTGAGTTATCGGATCTTTACTTCTTTGCGCTGAAACAAAGCATAGTGCCATGAAATATTCGTCCCATTCAAGATATCCGGAACGTTTTACAGTTTCAGTACTGGAATCAACCTTTGTTTGTGTTTCAGTTGCCATACTCGATTCAACCTTAAGATAATTTTAAAGCAGGATTTACATATATAACATATGATGCATAATATGCAATTAATCATCTAACAAATAAAATCAGACTAGCTAAAACTCTTAAATGTCACATGTGTGGTTTTTTTTTTTATTTCTAGGAAGGTTTGACAAAATAAAGGTTTATTGTCACTATTTGTCATAAGCGCTTCAACTGTTGTGGGAAAACCGATTTCGTGGGGAGATATATTGAAATCAACTTATCATGCAATGTTTGAAATTCCCTAATACATGAAGGCTTTCAAGGTGTAATACCACCAAATCAGGTTGTATTCGAAAATAAGTCGAAAAAAATATTCCCATAAATTTGACAGTTGTAGGTAATTAATCCTACATTTTATTGCAGTAAAACATTTTCTGTGTCATAAACATATGTCGTGGGTATTTCAGAGCACCATTATTTTGTTTATCTGGGGTTTCTATAGAATATTTTGAAACTTGAGCCTACATGGTTACCAAAGCGTGTACACAGGTTAAATATGATAGGGGGTTCGATTGGTTAAACTCCAGTGACGGTTATTGTCTTATATGCAATGAAATGTTATGTGAAAGTTTTTCTATAGTACTGGACAAGATAAAACTTTACTCATGCCAAGTATTTCTTTGTTTAAATTTGTTTGATTAAAAAGCGCCAAATTTTTATTTGCTACTTCTGAATCATAAATGTATCAACGCAATAAAAACGAGTGCATCCCCTCGGATGAATATTCAATATGAATATTGGTATCCTGTATCATTAAAAAGAATTTATGACGAGTAATGTTGTCGTTTTGATTAGAAAATAACCGAGTTAGTTAGATTGCATGAATTTATAGCATTTGTTTTATAGTTACAGCATCGATTTCCCCATTTATCTTTGTGCAGTTCTATACAAGATTAGTAGGGATAATTAAGACTCGCAACAGTTGTCAAAACTTTATCGTTAAATTGCAGGCTGATTTTCTGAATTCAGTATAACATAAGAGGAATTAAATTTCAAAAACGACAGCAAAGTTAATTGTTACTATTTCCGTTTAATTGTTTTCAGTATACATGTCGCGTTGCGGTACAATTATTCGATTGTATTGGATTAAAAATAAATGATATAACTATGACAAGGCTTGTAATCAAATATACCGAATGGATTTTTATATAAATAGCAGCAATAAAACTGTATCTTCCTTATTCTTTTTTTCCTATAATTTATTCGACATTATTTCATATGTTTTTAATTGTTTGTTTAGATAAAAAAAAAAAGATCGGATAACTCGACGGGTGCCACATGTCAAGCAAGATCTACTCACCCTTTCGCCTGTGATCACCCTTAGTTTTGATGGGGTTCGTGTTACTCAGTCTTTGGGTTTCTTTGTGTTTTATGTACCGTCTGTCTGTTGGTTTGGCTCATTTGTGCCCTGGCTTTGTCAGTTTTTTTTCGACTTATGAGTTTGAACGTCCCATTGGTATATCTCACATCTCATTTACCGCAATAAATTTAAATGTCTATATTGATAATTTGACATTCAGCTTGTCTTCAAGACGAAGAACTACAATACAACTTTAATGATGAATTTCAGAGTTTTTCTCATATCTGGACGTAATATATTTCTTGTAAAAGAGAAGCGAAGATACAAATCACCAATTTGACAACGCCATGGAAAAAAAAAGAAAACAAGAAAAAAGAAAAAGGTCATAAGCGGATATATCAATCTAGAGGAACATTTTCTTCCAAAGTTTAATTTTACAAATATACATTACTCCACTCCTCTTACGGTCCACATTGTTGTTCAGATCATCACTGTCACAAACTCCGAAGCCGAACCGATTGTAAATACATATATGTCTTCTAGTTCAATAGCTCGTAGAAAACAGAATGTACGTAAATTCATATCAGCCATCTTCTATACTTGGTCGTACATTGAACCTTAAACTAAATGAAATAATGTTTTTTTTTCTTAATTGTCCTGTGAAAACTTTATGACTTCATACATGTTTCGTGACTATGGAAACCATTCGTAATATTCCTTATTTGAAACTGTCGGATAAATATAAAAAAAATGAATTTTAAACATAACCGTTTTAGGAGTGTTAATGTTCTAAAATCAGAATTTCCAATAAAAGTCGTGGGGTCTGACATTTTGGATCGGATGCAACATCTGCATGTCGGAAACATATTCCGTACTAAATGTCAAAATGCATCTTGATTGGTTAATATCAGGACACCTTCGGTAAGTTGACACAAGAATAAACAAGCTTAACTGTCGAACGTTAATTAGCCTTTATGTAAATTTAACATTGTTTGCTTTAGACGTTGATAAAATGTTCAATTACTGATTTTTCATCTACTCAAAGGCAAATATAGTCCTGGAACTGAATTAGTCATAATGAAACACGGGTTTTAAATTAGGATCTTATCTGCTTATCTAAGGCAACTGGATACATGTTCATGTAAAACAAATAAAGATTCATAACGATTATAACATGCGCATTAAAACAAATACTGAAGATCACATGCAAATACAGGAATACAATAAAAATGTGCCCCACTGTATACATAAATTTGCATTGAAAGAAATATTTACGCTTGAAATCATTTATCAGCATGGTCTTCGTGTGAATAGGTCAAGTGATTTCAATATGGCATAAATCTGTATTTAAAGAAAAATAAATCTGGTTAGATTGTGTGCTTTAATGACGTTTTCATACACGTGTATATCAATCCCCGATTCATTTTTAATGCGACAGAGGTTAATACTACAATATACTTAGAATGTGATATGCATATAAGAAAAGAAACTCGGAGTTTTTAAGTTGGATACTATTTTAATTCACCAAATCAATTTCTTATACAAATGCAATTAACAAAAAATATAATAGATAAGTGATATTGGTTTTTGAAACATGCTTGTCTCACTGATAATTATTTTTAGATTAAAAAGAAAGTAAAGTGACTTTTTCACAAAGATTTGAAAAAAACAGCAAATTTTCATGGGAACTTTGAAAAAGCCCAGACAAAAAAATAAACCAAAAAAAAAACAGACAAACCTTTTATGACCAATTTCGGTTACAAACACTTACATATACATATAACTGGGCATAATTCTTTACATGTATCGATGCAAAGTGCATCAGACACTCGGCACCGTAATCTTGTATTGTATCCATATGATTATTTATAAAAACTGATTACTTGAAGAAATTGATCGATTGGATTTGTATAAAATGTGATTATGACAGAGTAACGTACTGTCGAATTACAAGATGGATTATTCTTAAACAACATCATTCTTCTATTTCTCAAACCCAACATCTAACATTACTGGTGCACAGAAGAAATAACGTATAAAAAATATCTTTTGTTATCGTTTCCATGAACTAGATTCTACTATAAATCAAATTTAATCAAAACTTCTGTTTCTCAAACCTAACATTTAAAATACTGGTGCACTGTGAAAAGTTACTTAAATACAAAAATTGGAACTCTCCATGAAATAGATTCTACTATAAAAAATCAAAATTATATAATCAAAGCTAAAGATGTGTTTAGATTTGCTACTGAAATTTTCTGTAAACCTAACAATTGCCAATCAAAGATCACGATAAAGGTAATATAATTTTAAGAACTAAGTCGTCTGAATTTCTACATTCATAGGCGAAACTACAGATTTTAACTACAGATTTAAAAAATCTGTTTTAATTAGAAAGATTAAAATAGATTTCACTTGGGTATAAATAATATTATCAACTAAAACAGAGCTCACATCAATTATCGACAAGATATTAAAACGAAAAATAAAACGTACCTTTAGAAATAGAATATCCAAGGCACGTGTCTCTATTAGTTACGTATTGGAAGAGTCTTTGTCCCACACACAAGTTTTAACAATGTCATTTCATAGTCCTTCTAGGCTTGATTAGTAGACAAGACTTCCATCATCAGCAACGACCGACAAATGAATTGACAATCAACATATGGTTCAATCTGAAAAACTGAAAAATTGATTCTGAAATTAACATCTCAGGTGCGACATTGTCACGAGGTTATGACGTCACAATAATCATTTAAAGATGCTTCCATTTATGAGAAACTTAATGAAGAGACGTCCTGCACTTTACACGGTAGAACTATACGCTGGTAAAATGTTGATAAATATTGAATAAACGGTATTGATTTTTGTTTTATGAGATTTTATTGTTGTTTTGATGTATATAATGGAATGTGATTTGTGAAAAAAAACCATATATTGATATAAAATTTATTATCGGTAATCATTTATATAAAACCATACTATTCAAATCATACAAGTCAGCCCGAAATAGCTGTCTATGTAAAAGCTAAAAATAAAATCCGAAACAGCTCTTCAATATTCAGTTAATGATAATGCGTTATAGCCTAACGTACTGGAGACGTACATCAAATAAATTATAGCAACCAGGTTTTCTCCGTAAATACCATCGTATTGACTGTCAGACCAATGTCCTATCAATAGAATTCAATTGTATTGACAAGTAAACTGTGAAGCTGGAAATGACTTTTCCAGTGGAGGATGGCACATAAATAAAATGCTCAAGAACGTTAAACTCAAAGGGTCGCTCAACTCTTCTGTTACAATCAAATCTTGTTTGTTAATTGGACTTCCAGTTTGAGGAAATATATATATGTTTTAATTATAAGTTAGTTGTCAAATTCTAAAATATGTAATGGAAATTTAAGCTTTCTTCTTCAAAAGATGATACAATTTTCTTTGGCGACATTTTCCTGATTTTCTTGTGTTCTGTTTTGTATTTATTCGAAAACAGTTTTATTACTTGATAAATTCGAAGTATTTGAAATGCAGTTTTTATGAGGCAATGATGAAATTATTAATCTAATAACACTGAGTTTGTAAAAAAATTGAGATCGGGTTAAAGTTACTTAATTTAAATGTTTCTCTAGTTCTGTTGCTATTTTACTGTTTGTTTTTGTTCTTTTATTTAAGGTCTTTGTGGTGTGATGTCTGTCATCTCTGACTTACAGTTTTTGATTGTTGCTAAAATATCTTGTATATTAAGTATCGTACTATCTTCTTAACCTTCATTGCAATTCAAAAGTTTGGTCAAATATTGTTTTTGTTGCTTAATATATCTCATATATTACTTAAAACAGGACTCGAATTATCTGCTTAAAAATATTTTGTAGCTCACTTACTACAATCAAGGATTTTACAGTCTTACTATAAAAATCCTTGCTTCAAAACGGTGTACACACATTGAGTCTAGTTCGTCGCGTAATTTAGTTATTGAAATGAAGACTTTAAAAGTGTGAATAACTCTCTTATGCAAATGATGTACCTAAACAGACATTAAAAAAACTGAAAGAAGTCATTACATACGATTGGAAAATAACGAAACTCTTTAAGTAACTATTAAGCCTAATGTATTTTATGTATCCAAGACTGTCAAAGGGAGATATTAATCGATTTCTCATTTCTTAAAATTCCTTTAGGAATTTGAGATAAATTAATGATAACGATGAACCGTGCGTATTTTGTATTTATCATTGTAATTGATCATATAACTAGTTTTCTTAACAAAGACGAATGAAAAGAAAATATATATGTCAAATAATTCATCAGATAGTTTGTCTGAACAAGCAATTGATTTTTTTTAATAAGAAGAAACCATAAAGTAAATAAGTAAACTGCTCGCGGAATCAATACCCTATTTAGATTTACAAAAAATGTAATCGCAATGAGATTAAAGATTTGTACCACTAAGTAGATTTGATACATTTATGTGAACAAGCTTAAGAATAAGGAAGTTTAATGTTTTATCATCATACATTGTAATTGTATAATCTTGCTAAATCTAATAATTCCCGTCCGTTGTTCTATTTTTTTTTTTTAAAGAAAACAACATTATTAGGGCGCGGATGACTGTGTCAAAGACATTAAAAACTGATTTCTTACTTCTTTCAATTTTTAATGTCACAGTCAGATCCTTATGAACGTTTCGTTTATATAATGCGCATAAGTTTCACTCGATTCAAAACTGTTGAAAATTGTCTAACCAATGACAAATTAAAGAGCAGTGAAAAAAAAATCCATAAACATTACACTGGGTTGCTAAACGCAGCAAGATTACAACACTACCTTCATGACGCTGTAAGTTTTGATCTTATGTCCTATGTTTTAGTTCATTTAAAATGTTTTTATTATTTTCACTTGATTCACCACTGAACAAATTGAGGAACCTCGTAGTAAACTCTGCCACATTCATGCCAATAACATTGTGTTTATCGCTGTTTATTTCTGGTTTTCCATTACGAGACACAATGTAATAAATAAGTAATCCGGTCTCTTGTTAAAAGTGTGTTCAAACGACAGTTACTGTTTTTTCTTACGCTAATTATATTGGCTGATTATAGCTTTAATGATGGAACATCTAGTTGTTGGTCTACCGTGTCACTATCCTTTTTACTGTCACTGAAGAAAGTTGATCAGTTAAATTAAAATAATGATTGCTTTTAAAATACACACATGTTATACATTTAGTTGAATAAATCCTACAAATTGTTAATAGTTAGACTAAAACGGTAATAAACAAAGTTGATGAAGATAGTTAAGTAAAAATGACATGAAAGAAACGGGTAAAAGTCATAAAAATTAATGTATTTTATAATTCAATATACTTGTATTCACTGTTTTTAGTTATTTAGATTCAAACTGCAAAGAGATTAAAAAAAAATGCTAGCATTTTTAAAGAATGATGTTGTATAAGAAAATCTCAAAATTCATAATTTCAGATTCACATTGTGTCTTTAAACAGCTAGTAGAGAATCGTTTTCTTGGTTGCATAACTTACCGGAGGATTTCACTTTATATTTATGATGTCTATTACGAATTCAAATTTCTTCTTATGTCATAAAAACAGGAAAAATGAAAAAAATATATAGGAAAGCTTGATCTTTTGTATAATCTTATAAGCATAGTTTAGTTGAGGCAATCGCTCCATTTTGTGGTCTTTGTGTTAAATTAACTGGTTCCCCGATCTAATATTGCTGAATTAGGTTGGTTTTGTAATCCCTAATAAATCCATATTCAGGATAATAAAATCGGAATCGGATACGTTTCCCAATCCACAAAAGTCTCATTAGTATTAATTGATGAACAAAGTGACAAATTTAGAATTTTCCATTTTGTTACAATGATAAACGGAAACGTCAATAAACTGACCACCGACGGACACTAATTGACTGAGGCTCATAAAGGATTCTGGTCCTCAGAGAAATGTCACATTTCAAATTTATTGAAATTTTAGGAATACAAAATAAAACTGCCATAACAATTTTTTTTTAATGTCAGGCTAGAAAATAGATTGATGCTGCCATTACAACTTTTGCAATTATTAATATTAAAAACGAAAAGTTATTTTTTTCTCTTGCCTGACCTGCATAATACTATAGTTTGTTACTTCTTAATGAGATCATGGAAGTATTATATATACCCAAACTTGTTCATTTCCTTCTCCTTTGGTCTATGGTTGATAATAGTTTCATTGGCAATGCTACCACATTTTTTAAGTTTTGTCTCATGAAGATTACGTCAATGAAAAAGCAACACAACAGAAGTCAACCGAATATCTATCTCTATAAGTCCCCGAACTGTTTTAAAATATGACTTATAGACTACACCATATTGTAAATGCTAGATCGGCACGAGTCTAGACTTCTGTGAATAATTCAGCATGATAGACGATTGACACCAACACCGAATTCTCAGTAGACAAAAAGGAGTCACCGACGATTACTGGCGATATTCATAAATTCTGATTATTATTCTAAACTATGATATATTATATGAAACGTGAAACCTAGAATTACATATAGCACTACAAAAAGGAATACCAATGGCTACAGGTCGAATCCAAAGGGTGTTACAAATCCAGGTTCTTATATTATTTTGTTTTCATGATTTCTAGAAAGAACTCTATCTTATTTTCCTCTTGAGCATATGATTATTATCTTACTATTTTCAATAGTATTTCAAAAATTAGATAGGTATATTTGCAAATCACTAAATACTTGTGATAGCGAAATTTTGTGATCACTGCACAACTTGTGTTTCAAATTGGCTTATTTGTAAGACTGTTTTTAATAATCAAAACATAACGTTTTGTTTAATAGATCACTGTCTAATAAACGCCTCACTGATATCGTGGTATAGCGTGCTCATCTCTATAGTTCCAGAGCTTACCGTCGGTTTCAAACCAAAGACTTCTTAGCTGCCCTCCGCTACGTCGGTTTCAAACCAAAGACTTCTTAGCTGCCCTCCGCTACGTCGGTTTCAAACCAAAGACTTTTTAGCTGCCCTCCGCGAATCAAGTGGCATTCAGGGGTAAGAACAAAGACTGATTGGTGCAGAGTCAGAATAAGTTAGGTAATGTGATAGGGTTTTCTTTAAACTTGTGTACTAGTACCTTAGAAAAAATGACTACGTGTTGACTAGTATCGTTTGTGTTGAGGGGCCAGCTGACGCCCGCCTCCAGGAGCGGTATTTTCTCGCAGTGTTGAAGACTGATTTCTGCTTGATATTTGGTCGGGTTATTGACTCTTTGACACATTTCAAATGTTTTCATCCAAAATATTGCATATGACTTGCCACTGGACGTTCAACAGTTCTATTATGATCATCTATATCTAAGTCGTATATGAATACATCAGAAGAAGGTTCCGTGATACTTTTATGGGCAGCTGATGCATTTTTTATTATCAGTGAATAGCAATTGAAAGATGTTAAATCATGGAATGAAGTATCGATTCTAAATCAATTATTGAAAGGCCATTAGTGTTAACAAATTCAGTTAAAGAGTACTTAAATTTCAAATGAAATCACAATTCATCTGACCGTATCATACGAAAAACGATTCAAAATGTTTTGGTAAATGCTCAATGAATAAACCATGTCTTTGATAAATAATTCAATATATTCCACTATTGTATTATCTTATAGCCTACGTGTATTTCAACATGGTAAAGCATGCACGTGTTTACATTTTAAAACCTATATACTATTTTAGGAGCGTTTTATTATTGCAAAGTTCCAAACATCGATAACTGTGAATGTGATTTTTCTGTTTTATTACTGTTTATATGCCTATTTTATTACATACGAGTGGTCGATTCCATAGCTTGAGTACTATTATATAATCCCTCAGTTTTTGCAGATAGTGTACTACTGTGATCAACATAAACAATCATATAATTTACCCGAAGCGAGGCATAGTTGTCTGTGTATTTCCAAGTTCTATACCATGTTTTTATACATTAAGTGATATTGATATAATATATTTTCAAACTTGTCATTAGTGCTTAGAATTGACCAGTTAACTCCACACAGAAATAACAACAAGACAGAAGTTGTATTTAGAATTAAGAAGCTGTACGTTTATATTCCTGTTACACAAAAGAGGATATGTTTGAAGTCACACAGTCATAATCGTTTTGTTGAAATAATTACCTAGATCGCTTGAACGGAAACTATCATTTTTGTGCAGCCGGTGTTCTCGACTATAACTTTTCATATATGTATTCACCAACAGACACTTATGACTTATATGAAAACAAAGAGATGTTGTATGATTGCCAATGTGACAGCTACCCACAAGAGACCAAAAACGAGGATGTAAACAGCTATAAGACACTGTGCAGCTTTCACAAATGAGTAATTATTGTTCTGCAGTTCTTCTGATCCATGTTAATATTGAAGGAAGACAGATAAGTTACGACTGGAAATGTTAAAAAAAAATATGGATTTTTGTTTAGCTACATGTATATACTTTATAGCAGTTCATGCAAGTGTTAGTTAATATATGAATCATATGCCCACAATTTGCTATATAGCATCATCGGTATATCAAACAAATATGACTTCATAAATCTCATCTTAGTTTGACAGAGGAAAGTTTGAGGAACTCATTCAGACATTTTCTCATTGCCTTATCCCTTTTACTATAATCTCAGGAAAATGGTATAATTCTATGGACAATTTTCAGATGAAATATGTAAACATCTTATTTTTTCTAGTGAGAGACAGAATGTTCTCTTGAAAGAAAACTAACGGTCAATATTTTGTTTTTCTTTTAGAAACCATTTTGTGTGCAATAATTTTTATAAACAGAAAATGTATGTATACTGACAGATAACATGCTTGTCTTGTTTGCTTTGCTAATCGATAAAGCACATTATTAGTCCGCTGACTTGTGCTTCTACAATAAACTTCGAAACTGATTTTGAAAACAGCGATACCAAAGTAACGTTAGGATTGACGACGACGGTACGATCATCAAGGTTTACGTGACTGTTTTGTGCTGTCAATTTATGAACGTCTATTGATTTTAGTATTAGTACTGGCATACTTGTTGTTTTAATTCATAAAAAAAAATGAAAAATATCAGATCACTTCATTTGATATTCTATTTTGAGAAAATTTAAAAGGGAAGAAGTATGAAGCGTAATGTGATGTGACCTAAGTAATTTTGAATAAGCATTATATATATATAGATGCTTGAGGAAATAAGATTTATCAGATCATAAAAAAGAAAGTTGACCTATTTATTCCTTTTATTGGATCAGAAGTCTTTATAGAAATGTACTAGAATAGAACAAGTACAAAATAATGGTAGCCTTCATGTTAGCGCATTTGCTTGGTCCCTTAACTTAATTAAAGGTTGATACAGACGAAATCTTAAATAGGTTACTAGTATTTTTACAGTATTTGAAAGAGAGTTTAATCTATATAATTCAAAATTCAATTGATGAATATTATACCACTGCACCTTTCTAAGAAATAGCAAGATATTCACGTTTATCATATTTGGAAATCCTTATTATTTGGTGAATAAAACAGAAATTTGACAATGAATGATCTAAAACTTTTTTTGGTAACAAGTGAGTCCTTAGATCGAGTACGTTTGGGTAGTAGAAAAATGTAATTATTTGTTTTTGTTTTCTTGAAATGTTTTTAACATTAATTTTGAATTCGTGACAAAGCCAACGATGAATAATCTGACTTTAAGTTAAATAATGACAATGGTATAAGTCTGTCAAGCTGGATGTTTTAAGAACTGGGTTAATCTCCATTAAGACGTTTCAGAAGAATAATAATACTATCTCTTCACAATGGTCATTAAAATCAAGAAGGTCAGAAGAAAGCTAAAAAAAAAACCAACGACATGTTTAAAAATGTACATTTCAGCTTTCGTTTTCATCAGGTCGAAAGGAACAAAAATTCTTAATTTTCAACTGAAGTCAATAAAATTATGCTAATATCCATTAACTGTAGGACGGGAATCGTACAACACATGCTTGGGATTTTTTTTTAATAATAATTAATATGTTGTTTATTTCAAATTACTTGTTTGAATTGTATATTTAGTTTGATGAACAGAAGATTTTACCAAAACCTCTCTTTTTTTTCAGATGTAAGGGTTGTCTCTGTATGAGAAATGGTTAACAAAAATAGTTCTTTGTGGTTTGTCGAAATATAATGTTCATGCATGCATCAACTTGAAACATCTTGAAATAAAGGACTTAATATTGTGACCTCAAATAGTGTTCTTTTTATCACACGTATTGCTTTTAAGAATATCATTTTTTAAATCATAAGTTTGTTAAATAAAACCCAGCGATATATTAAACGAATATCGCTGTATAAACAAGTAACTTATCCTGATATATAACACACTGTTTTCAACCAATCAATCAAAAGCAAACATTTAGCTTTCTCTGTCAATTTTATTTGTCAACACCCGCATCTCTTTTTAAAACTCACGGAAGAAAGATGAAAGAACAGTTTGAATTTTTTCTTCAAAAGATTTATAACGTATTATCATGATAACCCTATTCAATCAGACAAAAACGAACCAATATTCAGAACTGGACAGATTAAAACGGAAATAACAGCCAATATGACTGTACCAAGGGAACGATACAAACATTTCAGATTACTAATAAAAACTTCATCTTGAATCATATTCGTTTTATAACAGTCAATAATCATTATTATGTAACACATCAAATCCAATGATTCTACCAATAAATAATACGAAGCATTATAAAATGATATTTGAATCGACTAATTTTCTCAATTTTTCATCAAATGAAGTAGCATTGTTAAAGTATGGTCCGCGGCTTGAATAAAATCTAGCTAATTTTATTTTAAGACTTTTCAATTTACTTTTGATCTTTGAGTACCCTTTAAATATCAAGTTTTCTATATATCAGTCTGGTCTATGGCAGAAATGAATTGTCTGTGAAAAATTTCTGGAATTTTAAGCAAAATGTATATGCACAAACGTAATATTATTCAACAACATGTAAATTTATTCTTGTTGAGTCGATTTATAGAAGTGTAAACAAATGATCTACATCATTAATCAGACTGTTAAAAGTATTGCGTAGTAATGGTTTATGTAAACATAGAAATTAGAATATATGAGAATTCTGCAAAGGACTCACTTTAAATAGAATATCGAAATGTCCGGATTTGGCCAGTTTGACGTCCTTTTTGGTTTACTCATCTCTTCAATGTCTGTAGGATCAGGTTTTGAATTAAAAATATTATGACCTCTCTCGAGCATCACGGAAGCCAAACATTCCATTTGATACCTTTATTGTTATTAAAGAAAACACATTGTTTGAGACGCTTATTGCATCGTAGACTGCTTAAAATGGTCTTGAAATCTGACAAGACATCAATAATTTCTTATTAAAAGACATTTATTGTCAGCTTCGATTTGATTTCTGTTGGTTTTGCTTACAGTTTATTTTTTCCAAAGTCAATATTGTTAAAGCCAAACAGAAATGTCTTTGATACTAGTTTAAACATTACTAAAGCCTTACACACATGCTATTCTCCTTGATACTAGTTTAAACATCAGCCAAACACAAAGGTTACCCTCTTTGATACTAGGTTTAACATCGTTAAAGCCAAGCTTAAATGATACCAGGCTAAACATTTTAAAAGCCAAACACAAATGCAGCCCTCTTTGATATTAGGTTAAATATTCTATTTGGAACTACAATATCAATCACAACTGACAACTTAAAATCTTCACAACAACAGAGTTAACAGAACGTTTTCACCGAACGCAATCCCTTAACTTGCATAATGTTTAGCCTACGGTTACAATTACATAATATGACACTGCAAAAAGATTGATCACAATCGGATTTGAAACTTCTCCTGATTTGTACCAGAATTTATTTTTATGAAAATCTTGCGTTCAATTTTATCTAGAATTTCTCAGTTGTTCTGGTGTTTTGATGAAGTTATAGAATTCAATTACAAATAGACATAATGATTGTTATAATGATTAGTCATAACATATGCGTCAATTTAAACCTAATAGAAAGGTTAAATAAAGCTAATCTGGACGTTTTATAATAAGACAATGGCCATAAGGTTTCTCAAGTGCTGAATTACCTGGTATAGTATTATCCTTTGATTTGAAATGTCGGAAATCAATTGACAACCTTTTACTACATCAATGAATATATTGGATCCATAGAAACTACTGATATTACTTCTTTATATCTCTGAAAAGGTCGGTCTAGGGATTCTAATGCAAAGATAAGAAATTTCAGCAGGATTTGTTCCGGCACGTATGACTCTAGACATCTTCAAACTTGTCGTTTATACTGCTATTATGAACAGAGAAACACGAACATCAAATAGTTTATTGAAAAAACAATTAAATCTGATAAAATTATTGATTCGTCAGGTAGGATAGAAAATTTTCAATTACTGCTTAAAAGAAAAAAGTATTTACACACAATTCTAAATAAAGGTATGCTTGCATGCAAGGCAGCGCTCCACCACAACTAAAGCTCTATAACAGATCCGTTCCCAAAAGATTACTATTCCAATCAATCAAGCATGTTTCTACATAAATGTTATTTGGTTTTATTGTCAAAAGATATTTGGTCCTACTCTGGTGAATACAGTTATCAACTGTAATGGTTTTTTGGAGAAAATTGCAAGATAATTTCCGATCCGGGTTGATGTATAACCTTTTAAAACTTAATTAGTGTTTCGGAAACCTCACATGTTCATTCCTGTGTTTATTCTAATGTTGAAATCCTAGTTTGCAAACCAGGACGTTGCACGCGAGATCGAGTTACGTGGACATTATTTTCTTATTTAACGTTTAAAGTGGCGTTTCCAATCAAGTAAATGCTAATGAAAGGCATAAATGACGAAGGGGAGATATATTTCACAGATTGATTGCAAATCAATACAAAACACTGGGGGAATATCCTGACTATGAAATAAAGCCATGGTACTAATGCTTTTAACGTTTTAAAAACTCATTAAAATTAGTTTAGTTAAAAATATGTCAAAATACACGCTCAAACAAGAAAATTCAATAATGGTATTGAAAATGATATATTACCCTGTTATTTGAGATAGTAATTTTTCATTGCTAATGAAAAGTACAAAGTTCTGCAGATTGAATGCCACGTTTTTCATATGGTCATCATTTGCATAATTAAAATATTTATTAGAAGAAAATGTCATATTTCATGTTGTCAAACAGCTGTCAGAAAGGCATGGTTTCTATATATAAACGATTAAGTTAATTACCATAAACATTTCACACAACAGTAAGCTTTAAAAACTAACAAATACCAATTATTCAAAGCTAGAAAACACACAAATAAAAATAATACACTATTTTTTTGTGGCTTTGTTAAGATTTCTAAATTGTGTTATAGATAAATTGTGCAAATTAAGGTAAATATAACCCCATTGTTTTACTCTAAATAAAACTATAGGGTTATATTTACTATTTAGAGTAAAACACTAGAAATACTATTTAGAGTAGAAATAATGGGTTTGATAATATTCAGAGTAAGTCAACGAAGTAATATTCAAAGGAATATAATGGGTTAATATTCAGAGTTAGTCAACAAAGTTATATTCAGAGTAAAACAATGAGGTAATATTCAGAGTAAGTCAATGAAGAAACGTTCAGAGTAAGTCAATGATGTAATATATAGAGTAAAACAATGAGGCAATATTCAGA
The DNA here is from genome assembly GCF_965363235.1 of Mytilus galloprovincialis. NCBI lineage: Eukaryota > Metazoa > Mollusca > Bivalvia > Mytilida > Mytilidae > Mytilus > Mytilus galloprovincialis. The sequence goes on from NC_134845.1 coordinate 23,896,202, forward strand.
GTTAGTCAATGGGGAAATATTCACAGTAAGTCAATGAGGTAATATTAAAAAAAAAGATAATGGGGTTAAATTCAGAGTCAAACAATGAGATAAAATTTCGAGTAAGTCAATGAAGTAATATTCAGCAGACAGCTCTTCATTTAACGAATCACAGGATAACACAGAATTTTCATGATTACAAATGGATATCTGGACAAAATCGTCTTGACGAACTGAAAGAATAGAAGAATTTAAATGTCATTGTCCTGAATATCATATCAATTGTTCTGCTTGAAGTCAAGCACCAAAATATCATGCAATACATAGGAATAGATATGTGCTAAACAATTCACAATGCAAATTTTAAATAACACTCGATCTATTTGAAATACAAAAAGTGAATAAAAGGTCGATCTTTCTACGTTCTAAGCGATTGATCGGATTACCTTCAGAAAAGAACGGTCGGGTCTAAAGATTTAGAAAAACCGAAGATGTAGGTATATACAAGAGAAACCTACATAAGCTGTAGCCAAGAGCAAATCGTGTATCAACCGGAAGATTTAAAGAAGGTGTCATGTCTAAGCGTTATAAACTTATATGACTATGAGTATTAGAAATAAGAAATGAATTTTAAAAGTAAAATAAAACCAGATCTACAACTGATTTGGGAGTTATAAATAATTTATCACCCCGACCCTATATAAAGACATAACGTTTTATAGTTCGTTCTTATGTTGTACTGTTATACCACTGTCCCAGGTTAGGGGAGGGTTTGGGATCCCGCTAACATGTTTAACCCCGCCACATTGTTTATGTATGTGCCTGGTCCAAGTCAGGAGCCTGTAATTCAGTGGTTGTCGTTTGTTTATGTGTTACATATTTTTTTCGTTCATTTTTTTGGACATAAAAAAGGCCGTTAGTTTTCTCGTTTGAATTGTTTTATATCGTCTTATCGGGGCATTTTATAGCTGACTATGCGGTATGGGCTTTGCTCATTGTTGAAGGCCTATAGTTGTTAATGTCTGTGCCATTTGGTCTTTTGTGGATAGTTGTCTCATTGGCAATCATACCACATTTTCTTTTTTATATTAAGGTTCACTTACATCTATACTGAGTAGGCTTGTTTATTCTTGGATTACAAACCAATTAATATGCAAAATTTATTGGAAGCACATGTACCGTATAATTAACTATCAATCTAGTGAAATTATAATGATTTTTAAAATATTCTCTTGTGAGCATTATCTCAAATTTAAATCATAATAGTCATCAATATTTAACGGAAATTAAAATCCAATTTGTTGTCACAACAAAACTAACCATAGGTGTAATTTATAAATTTTCCGGTATTTTATTGACTTAAACATTTAATTATTTTTGCAGCTGGTCCCTGTATTCGTGCTTAACTTTTACAAAACATATTACTCAATGCAATAGACGCTATTTTGAAACCAATACAATATGAAAAAAAACCCCAAACAACCTTGCCACAATAAATGACAGATCATATTTTGAAACATATACACATGGGGTGTCTTGTTGGGTAGTCCTAATGTGGGAATAAAAAAGTAAAAAGTATACAATCCAACTCTTCATCAAAGCCCTTTCAGTTTATATATTTTTTTCATGCCTTCTTAGCGAATTTGAAATTAGTGACCGATCTTATGCAATTCATGCTATATAAATTTTTGCATTTTGAATAGATTCGGGGAATATAGAATTTTACAGGTGTAATAGTGCTAGCAATTAATTGAAGGTCTTATACATGACGGGTTCGTCATGTGCAACAGAATCTGCTTACTCCTCCGGAGTATGTAAGATATCCCCCGTTTTTTTTTGGTATAGTTCGTTTTTGACGGTTTAGATTCTTAGTTGAACTTTGTATACCGTATTTGCGTTTAAATCATCAGGACATTGTCAGTTTGTTTCCGACTAAAAGTTTCAAATTTCCCTTTGGTTTCTTTCGCTTCTTTCTTCGTAATATTCATCCTGTCATTTTATTTTCTACTGTCATGAATTGGACCGTTGGATTTTACGATTCTTTAATGTTTGAGCTTTTATATCTACCTATACGGTTATGGTTTGCTTGTATTTTTTAAAAGAAAATATGGTGATATACATTATAGTTATAACAGGTGGTATGTTTGTCAATGAGACAACTCTCTACATGAAACTAAATGATACAGACATTATGGTTGTTTCCGTTCACTAAAATATAACTTCTTGGTTTTGTTTTTATTAATAATGATTGCTTGAAATAAGCGTGTGGTAAAGTAAATAAATTGACAGAGTTGTATCAGCAGAAATGAGAAGAATTTTTTTCTGACGTTTTCGTACTAAACATATTGTGACATTAACATCCAGACAAAACGGAGAAACGGAAATTGAAAATAAATATCATTTTGTAATTTTAATTTAGAGCATGTGCAAAAGTTGCTTTTAATATATTCGATCTTTTCATGCTGAAAATGACACTGAAGCCAACTGGGAAATCATAGTTATTCAGCGTAATCTATAATAAATCTTTTTACAACATTTTCCGTAATATTTTTTTTTTTCTAATAATATCATTCTGACATTAGATAATTTTGGAGTAAAGTTTAATACAAAAATCAATTTAAGCTGCTTATTAGGACAAAGTTGGAATTATTGTGTGTTGACATATTAAAGTAACATGCATTCAGTTATCAAAATATAAAAGCATTACTATGCCAGTACTCTCCCTTTTAAATCCCAGTTCCATACGAATTAAGTACAAGCGGGTCAGTCTGTTGTATGTAACATAATATAAGACTTAGTTTGATATGTATCGCGTAGTTTGGCCAAAGAGATAGCGTATTTTGATTTTTTGTCAATATATTAATAGATATATGAAGATGGGGTATGAGTGCCAATGAAACAACTCTCCATCCAAGTCACAGTTTGTAAAAGTAAAGAATTGTAGGTAAAATTATCAAGCTATGGCTGCGTTATGCTTGTCACATATATGACATTCCTGATTTTGTTTTCAAAACGAAATGAAGTATTTTGTTTGATCTATACGATGATAGAAACCACACCGAGGCGAGCACGCTACCACGATTCCATTGATGTGGTATAAATAATAGGGAAAGAGCGTATACTATTCGATTATCACGAACTTGTTATCAATACTTGAAGTGTTCTATCTTAATCATAAGTACTGCTAACAAATACTATTTGAGTACTTTATGTATACGATGTACTTTATTTATAAGTCATAATTATAAGAATAGTTCGGCAAATAATCTTACTATCATGGTGAACGTACTTTTAAATAAGTCCCATTAAACACTTTCAAATGTATTTATGATTCATGACTGATATTAATTCTGTCATAGCAACAACATTTCTACCCTAAATGGTATTGTCCAGAAGTCTCTTGATAGTTTTCGGACCCATTATATATTTGGATTGTTTAACGATTTTCCTCGATAATTACAAGACTAACAGGTTTGTGAAGTTCATACGGTGATAGATATTGTAATCTGATAAGCTTGAATGTCTGGGATCAGCAACATGTGCTTGTGTTTAAAGATGTCGATGAACTTGTCATATTACCAGTTTAAAACAACATATTTGAAATAAATAAGAGATGTGTCAGCGAATATCAATAATGTAAATATTTGCCATACGTTTCCAGGTAGTTCCATTTAAAGATAAGAATCAAGAGATACAAATACTGATAACTTAGAAAATCTAATCAACCTGCTTCAGGTACAAATGTCACCATTGTCATACTATTCCAATATTTAAAAGATAAATCTAGGCGTAGAATTATTTATAATGTCAAAATCTGTAACTTTTAGTCTAGACAAAGTCGCTTTTAAGAAATTTAATATCCCCTTTTTTTTAAAGGTTAAGTCGACATAACCAATAGACATTGAAACAATCATATGCCTTTACAAAGCGTGTTCATGGCTGACTTGGTTTTCGTAGTTGCTATTCGAAGTTGTTACTGGCAAAAAAAGAAAGCAAAAAGCAAACAATCAATAACAGAGTATTCATAAAATATTCATACATTATCACCTGCGTGCAGTAAGAACGAAACAAGTGTCTGTCATTTCGTTCAGCTTTTGGTTCGTTTATTCTTTTTTTGATCTATATTTAGCACAGCGTTTGTGTAATTGACAAAGGGGAAACCAAAAGCAGCCTCATTGTCGCCCTTGACACTCCTAACACATTTGAATTATACGAATGTGTCTGCCCTCATGCCGAACTTCTGTGCAACTGATAGTCGTGCAAGTTGTGTTTCAATAGCATAACTACATTTGAATATTTCTTTTTTTTTTTAAACTTTTTATACCATTTCAATGAGTATACCAGTCAAAGAAAACCATGAAGTCACTTGCAAACATTATGATACTAAGGCTATACGGTGAGATGGGGGCTTATGTCCACGTCATTTTAACTCTTAAGATAGTTGTCTCAATTGCAATCAAACTTTTTTTTTTTATTAAAATGTAGTTAAGTGATTCGAATACTTACTTCTTCATACTGCTGTTAAAACCGTCATAATATACTAACATACACCAGCAGCAGTTAAATTGTATTGGGAAACATATAATAGAGTAATGAGTAAATAAAAGCAACATTCACTTGAATAAAAAAAAGAAGATGTGGTATGCTTGCCAATGAGACAACTCTCAACACGAGAACAAATAACAAATAAATGCACTGAAATATTAACAAGTGCAGTAAAGGAATGTATGTGTACAATGGCTATATTTGACTATAAAAGTGTTTTCTAGAATGACGCCAAATTTATTTCAGGCACCGTCAGAAAAAATAATAAGACAATTGGTCAAGGTAGTTTTCTTTCAACTGTAATGATTTTCTTTTCAGATATTCATTTTTTTCTTTGTAACTAGCCATTTCAGTTTTATCTTTCCATTAGCAGATGGTTAATAAAGTGTTTTGATCGTGATTAAATTAAACGTTAGTAGATTATACTGAAATTGAAGGACATACAATTTATAAACTGATTTCAGCAGCGCAATGTTTCTAAGGAATTAAAACATCTAACAGAAGCCATGCGCGGTGAAAACATCAATAAAAACATGCCGATTACAGTGCTTTTGACAGCATTAAAGACATTGAATAATTAAAGATAATCTCCTTTTCATTAAACTCCTATAACATATCGTCAAACACTTAGACACATTGTAATTAAAACATGAAATTAAAATCAATACTTCATCAATTAGATATACACTTAATGGACTTACCATTCAAAGCTGTCGTAGAATTAATTTCAATAAAATCTACAGCAAATATAGGAGACATTCAAATCCCGTTAATTGCATCGCAATATATTTGTCACAGTAAATGTAACTTTGTCTTCATAGCATTTAATGAAAAATTGTCAATATAAACAGTGTTGCTTCATTAAATATTTATTCCATCAAAATAGACTTAGAATGCATACCAATCTCATTGATTCTAGTTTTTATAGGAAAGTTTTAATACAGAAAGACAATTGTCCCATGGCGAGATACTACTACTAATGCCTGCTTATTCCATTTTGAATATTGACGACGCAATAGAAATGAGATACCATAATCCTTAGGGATGAGTTGATGACTACGGGACAGAATCACAGTTGAGACAAATCAGATAGCGTGGTATATATTATGTTATCTACGCTTTCTGATCGGCAGTAAAAATCGGCATTTTGTCGTTCATATTAATTTCCGTTATTTGCCTTGAAGATGTCGTGACTTTGTAAAAGCGAAAATAAAACGAAGCTATATAGTTGTGTAAATAGTAATTACCTTTGAAATAAAAATTAATTCATTTCTAATGCAAATAACCTCTAGGTTTAGAAAATGTGCATTTATAGGGCAGGAACAATGGTAAATCTTGCCTAAATGAACAATGAGCAAATCTCAAACCGCATAGTCAGCTATAAAATGCATTTCAAAGATACTAGAATAAGAATAAAAGGTTAACGTACTTACAAAATATGTCATCTTGTAGAATGTGATTTCACAAAGATATGATTTTCAAATTCGCAGTCCAAGTCAATGCAAGGATTTGTATAGTAAGACCTTACTATACAAATCCTTGGTCAATGTAAAATCGGTTACACACATTTGTCATGCTATAAATCCATTCCAACAATATCATTTTAAACACAAACTAGCTTGCCTTTTCATTAATTGAATAATACAAATTCAGCTAAATTTTGTTTATTTCCATCAACAGAGATTTCTCACACTCATCCCAGACGTTAATAATACTCATGCACTTCAATTTTGATATGAAACAATTTATTGATACGGATGACTACGTTTTACAAGTACGGATATGCATCAGGGTGTAAACAATGTGAATTTGTTTTTAATTGAGTTCAAAGATAGATTAAACGGTAGCTTTAATAGTGAAATGAACTAATTTTTTTTTAAATCTCGCCTAAATGTATGTTGCATAGATGTATTTGACAACAACAATTTATTTAGATCAAGCTGTTTTAAAATTATATTGATAAAACCATTTATTGGTAAATACCGCATATATCTGCTCACTGTTTGAATATAGAAACTTGTCGATTTCATAATATTGAGAGATGTCCGAGATTTTGTAATATGTGTGATAAACGACTAATTGAAGATGATTATCATTTTATTTTAGTATGTGAAAAGTATAATGAACTTCGAAAGAAATTTATCAAACCATATTGTTGAAGAAAACCGTCGAATCTTAAACTGTTTAGACGATAATGTATTTGAATGGGGACATATAGTTGGAACTCGCCCCTTTTTTTGTGCTGGGATGGGACCCCCTTTTAAAGTGGCTGGGTGCTCACCAGTATCTGTTCATAATATAAAGCAACTTAACAATTCAAGGGAGGTTATTATTTCTGACTGAGAAGGCACGAAATTAAATTCATTTAAAAATGTGTTATATTTGATCATACTCTGCTGTACTGTTATATGCATGGGTATACTTACTTATATGATTATTTGACTAATTGTTTAAATGTAAATATATTTCACTGATGTAACTGAATATTTGTAATAATTATTTTTTGTAAGTTGTATTGCTTAGGAATAAAAGATTATATTATTAATAAAATAAATATTATGACTTTCCTTTTTTCATTGGATGAGCATGCAGTGGTGTTGAAACGCCAAAGAACTGGAAATAGAAAGCTATTTTAATTTGATACATAGGACAATGAATCTTAACAAAAGGTTCTATAAATTCAATTGTGAAAAAAAAATTCACAATACCGTGCATTAACTCAACAACCGTCCATCGACAAATATTACTTGATATTCATTGAAATGATAACAAGTAAACAGTTATTGTAAAAACAGGGCAGCCTTAAATACTAATAGTTTTTGTCAAAAAAGATTCAAAGTTTTACTGATGCAACGATATCTTATATATTTTGAGTTGAAATGGCCTAGCGGTAGTCGGATACGTCTAAACACCGCTCAGGACCTCCTGAGTGCACTCAGGACATACCAAGTGCACTAAGGACCCTTTATAGTCGTCGCATTTGCACACAGGATGTATGTATATATTCCTTACATGCTGCTTATATAAGAATTAAATTTTGGTAGAATTTGAAATCAAACTTAGATAGATATGTTAACTTTTTTAAAATAATGAGGGCACGTGTCACTGATTAAACAACTACTGAGCCGTGAATTATCCAATCAACAAAATTAATTGGATTATCTTTATTGATGTTTATGAATTGTGTTGTTTGTACAATGTTGAGTTTAAAATAGTTGAGATTGTTTAACATGTGTAATGTAGTTAAATTTAAATTATGCACTGTGAAAATAGTGAATTGTATGTTCATGGAAAAAAAATAAGATAACCCATTCGATGTTCTTTTTCAATTTACTTTTCATTTTGACGGCTAAATTTATATTTTGTATTCTGCAGTTTATGAATAAAGAAAATAAAAAAAATCTGTAACAAGTTCTATTTTTGTTTTTCTTTGTTATTTTTTCTTTCTCTCCATTTCAACATAATAAACACAAACAATGTTTACTAAATATCAAATTTTATTCTCAATAAACAAAACACATAGTTAAAGAGATGACATTTAAAATTGAGAATGGAAATGGGGAATGTGTCAAAGAGACAACAACCCGACCAAATAAAAAACAACAGCAGAGGGTCACCAACAGGTCTTCAATGTAGCGAGAAATTCCCGCACCCGGAGGCGTCCTTCAGCTGGCCCCTAAACAAATATATACTAGTCCAGTGATAATGTACATGTATGTACAATATTTACAATAATAATATTTACAATTTTAAAATAAGTCTAATATCTTGGCTGTGTGCGTGCTGACACAATATCACACACCTATATCCCCCTCCAAAAAAAAAAAAAATTTGACCCCCAAAAAATTACCCTCATTTCAAGTAAAAGAGCCCTTAATTTTCATAAAAAAAGCAAAAAACACCCAAAAAACACCAAATTTTCTTACTCCCAAAAAATTTTTTTTTTACTTTAATTTTTTTTTTACTTTGAAAAAAACGTTATTAAAAACACCCAAAAAACAACAAAAAAATTCCAAAAAAAAAAAAAATAAAAAAACCGGGAGAACTGACAGAGAAAGAATTTTGTGGGATTTAAGAGAAAAAAAAATCAATTTTTACTTAAAAAAATGAAACAACCTACAGCTCCTGATTTATATCCAGAATTACCTATAGAAGATGGACAAAATTATAGACTACAAAAAATAACAGAAATAGAAAAAACATTAATAAATGAGAGAGATAAACGTAAATCACTTTACAAAAAATATAAACGCGGAGTTAATGTTACTGATGGTGTTGATACAAGTTTAATTTCGACATCTGTTGTTTTAGCTGGTATAGGAATAGCTTTTCCTATCTTACTTCCCATACAAATTGCAGCTGTTGTATGTGGAAGTTTAGGAGGTCTAGTTAAATTAATTAGAAGAAAGTTGACAACAAAATCAAAAAAACATTATGAAATTAAAACAATGGCAGAATGCAAGTTAAACAGCATAAAAGATTTAATATCAAAATCTTTAACTGACGGACAGATAAGTGCAGATGAATTTAAACTTATTTTAGATGAATTAGAAAAATTTAATGAGATGAAAAAAAAAAAAAAAAAAAAAAAGTAATTTTAAAAAGTTTACCAGATGATGAAAGAAAAAAACTAATTGAGGAAACAGAAAATAGAGTAAAAAACGAATTAAAAAAAAAATGGAAAATCTTTGATTTTCTTTAATAAAATAATTTTAGTTGATAACGGAAATCCACCAAACTATGAATCAATTTTTAATTAAATAAATGGATGAAGAAACAAAAGAAAAATTAGTAAAAAATGTAAAAATAATGTTAAATAAAAAATTTAATTATTTTTATCTTAAGTTGTTTTTAACAGGTTCTTTTTATTGTTTATTATCTAATATTTTAGATGAATAAAATGGCTGAAGGAGGTTATGAGTTTGATAATCCTGAGTTTAAAATAATGATTATGATGAAGAAGAAGAAGAAGAAACGTCTTTTCAAGATGATGAAGAGTTTCAAAATAATATAAATAAGGAATTTGAAAAATCAAGAGATTTATCAGAAAATGATGTTAAAATTCGTAAAAAAGAAACTACAAAAAAAATGATTAAACAATTTTATAAAAAACAATGGTGAAACTATGCGTAATGAAGAGGTTTTTTTTGTTGGGGAAGATCATAAGGGAAGACAAATCTTATATGTAAAAGATAAAAAAGGTAATGATATTGCATTAACGTATTACCAAAAAGGAGTATTAAAGTTTTATAAATTTAGCACTCTTCAAAAAGAAAACAGTGTTAATTTTTTTAGGGATGTTTTAGGTGTAGATGATTATAAAATATCTGATAATTTAAGAGAAGCTAGAGCAAAGTTTCAGAGAACGATAAAATCACCAATTCGTGAACTCGATAATATAGAAATTCCATTACAAGAAATATCTACACAACAAGAAGGACAAGAATTATTAGAAATAGCAAGTAAAGAAGAAACACATGTGAAAGAAATAGAAACTTCATTTATTGAACAAGGAACATCTTTCATAAATGAAGAAACACAAACATATATGACAAAAAGAGAGATGGATGGTATAATCAGTGCAATGACATCAGTAAAAGAAGAGATTGCAAATGAATTAACAAAACTGAATGAAACAAATAAAGACTTAGCAAAAGAAAATACCAAATTAGAACATACTAAAGAAGACAATGATGAATTTCAAATAGATAGAATAAGTAGTCGAATAAGAGAGTTGGAATCTGAGAGAAGTGCAAGACAAGAAGTAATTAATATTAATAAAGAAAAACTACGTAGTCAAGTAAACAGATTTAAACAAACAATACATAAAATGTTAAACGAAGACAAAACATTAGGTGAAAGAATAAGAACATTATTCAGAGAACAAGGAATAACAATAGTTAGTGTTTTAAGTGCTTTTGGAATGATTATTGGTGTTATTGTTGAGGCATTTACTGGTGGAACTACTTCTCCTTCTCCTTCTCCTTCACCATCAAAAGGTGGTTTACAAGACTGGATAAAAAAGCAATTAAAAAATCTTGGAAAATTATTATCTTTTCTTGCAGGAAAATTAGCAGCTGCATTACCAGGTATTATAGGTTCTATTGTTTCTTGGTTATTGTCTGCAACAAAAGACGTAGTAAATTGGTTTGCAAACAACTTATGGGCATTGCTTATTTTAGTTGTTAGTTTATTGTTTACTGCTGCTAGAGATTATTTGAAAAAATAAAGTGCTGTAAATCCTATTACAATACTTACAAATATTATTGCTTGTTTATTATCTTCATGATCTTCATGTTCAATTTTTTTTATTGGATCTATTTTTGGTTCTTTAGGCTTTTCAGGTTTTATAGGTTCTTGTGGTTTTACAGGTTCTTTTGGTTTAAAATCAACATGATCAAAATTTTTATTATTTAAATCATCATTTAACCCAAGTGTTTGATTTTCTGTTGCAATTATAGTTTTATTATTATAACCAACAATACTTCCAATTTGTAAAACCATATCACTGGGAGACATATATAAACCAAGTCCATAAGCATAATCAACTTTACTTCTTGCGTATTTTAAAACATTTTGATAATTTGATATCTGAGTGGGTAAATCAATAGGACTATTAATAACATCTTGTACATTTGCTAAGAATTGTTTTTGTGCATCAAATCCTGTTCCTACTTTTACAATTTCTGTTTTTGTTTGAGATTGTGCACCCAACAAAGCCCATACATAAATTTTAATACTTCCATTAATACGTTCAATACCTGCTCGTGTAAAACCTTCTGATTTATCTAAAATAAATGTTGTCCAAGCCATACTTATATCTTTTTTCATGATAAATTGTATCACGAATATTAAAGAATGGACCATCCTTTTTATGATTTTGTCTATATTCACCACTTGGTTTATAATACATTTCAAAACTTCCTAATCCTTGACATGATGATTCTAGTTTTTGTCTCCAATTTGTATCTATTGAAACATTAAATTCTTTACATAATTTTTGATATACAGCTTTGTCATATGGGTTCTTGTAATAACAGAAAGAAGAATCTGTTGGTAAAGGTGATTTAAGTTCTTTTAAAATTCTTGCAATACAATAATAAAAATGAAACATATAAAAAGATTTTGTAAGATTTGAAGTATGTAACAAATGATCATTATAAGAAATCCCACATCCTGTACTTGCACACCATACTGCAAAGTTTAATTGACATTGCCACCAATCAAATGAAGAATGAATCCATGTATTCCATGGTTCGTTAGTGTGTATTGATGGGTTTTGATAGTTTTGAAATAAATCAGGAAAAGATGTTTTAAAGTTCTCTTTTTGATTTACAAATATTGTTTGATTTACAAGATTTGTTTTTAATTGATGATCTTTTTCAGAATATTTAATACCTGGATTATATGAAACATTAGGATTATATTTAAATTCTTTTGTTATCATTTTTTTATATTAAAAATGTTTCATACTATTTCAAATATTGATAATACAATAAACTTAGAACAATACATAAATAACAGAAATGGAAATAAACGTATTGGTTTGAAATTTATAAGATACAGTATAGGTTGGTATAATGTTTATCATGGGTTTATAACAAAAACCGGAGAGACACAACAAAGGATTATGAATGGTTATTATAGTTTTCAACAAATAGTGGATGAATTTCAAAAAGAAAATATTGTATTATCCGTAAATGAAGCAAATGGTATCGCTTCATTAAACACTACTACTGAGTTTAAAATAAATAAAAATTTAGGAAATATGTTAGGATTTAATAATAAACGTAAATTCGAACCTAATGAATTACATTATGGAAACAAATTTGTGGATTTTGCTATCTATAAATCATGATATATCCATTTGGAACAAGTTAGCACTTCTCATAATTATCTTGATGGTAAGCCAAGTACATTATTGGCTGTTATTCCAGTTGAAAATAAAGAGTTTGGTGAAGTTATAACAGCGAGATTTGAGCATCCGGAATATAAGTGTTTAGTAAATGATGTTATAACAGAATTGAAATTAGAAATAAGAGATGAAAATAATAACAAGATAATTAATCATTTACCAATTAATTGTGTTTTAGAAGTTATATAATTTATTTAATAAAATGAGCATACTTGGTGTCAAAAAAAAACGTAGAACAAGAAATATTAAATATGAAGAGTGAGCTTCAAACAATGGATACTAAGGATAGAAATTTACACCGGAGTGTCGCTGCCCTTACCATCAGAGTTTTAAATGTTGAAAATATAGTTAGTAATATTGAAAATAAACCAGACAGAAAAATAATAAGTATATATGCTGGAATTGATGGTCCAATACATGGAAATAAAAAGTTTAATTTTGGTGATGGTGGTGGTTATTATGTAATGAACTTTCCAGGACAAATATTGGGTATTAGTTAAGTAAGTTTAAGAACAAGCACAGATATTATAGCCATTAAGATGATTGTTAATGATAAGTCAACTAGTTACAAAATGAGTTTGGATAATGGTGTCACACACGGTTTTAATAACTTTTATACACCTTTTGAAGTTAAGGCTGGAGATTTAATAAGTTTTATTAGTATGACTAATAATTATACATGTATCAATACTCTAGTATCAGTGGTAATTGAATTATTTTTATAACAAATTTAATCCTTAAAAATGTCGGCATACGGAAACAAATTAAATCCTTACAGAAAAATAAGAGAACCTCGTGGTGTGAAAGGTATTCGTCAAAGTGTATCAATAACAAATAATCCTTCAACTATTGATCAAAATCAACAGCTATTAGTGAGATTCCCCAATCTAAGCAATTATGATGTTATTGTTCCTGGAACAACCAGATTGGCATTCGAAATAGAACTCACATCTACAGACGACAATGCAACTATATATCAAAACATAGGAAGAACAATAGTTAAAAAAACAACAATTCGTATAAGTGGAAATGAAATTATGTCAATTGATGATAGTGATATTTATCATTGTTATGTTGATTTATGGAAATCTACATCTGAACGTTTAAATATGGCATACCAAGGTATTGGTGAAACAAACATGTTAAAACACAGAGTTGGCGCGGATGATAAAGCATCAGACACAGGCGATGAAGCAATTGCAACTGCATATGGTGCAAGATTTTGTATCCCACTTGATTTTGAACTATTAGAAACTCATATGCCTTTTTATCAAGCAGGTCTTGGTGATATACTTGAATATGAACTTACATTTAATAATTATAGCAATGTTATTAAATCAACAGATACATCTGCAAGTTATACAATCAAAAACATTTGTTTAGAATTTGATATGGTTACTGATGCAGAATTAGCAAGACAGATAAGACAACAAGTTAATGGTAAGATGGTTATTTTGTACGATAGAATACTAAGACATAGAAAAATAACCAAAAACAAATCTGATACATTGTGGAATATAAATTTAAATGTTCCAGCTAGAAGTATGAAAGGAATTCTAATGTTGTTCGAAGATCCTGAAAGAACAAGTACCGAAACTTATTATAATCCTAACATAACAAAAGTAGAAATGACAATAGAAGGTGTTCCAAATCAACTATACAGTCAAGGAATGAAAGCATATCAACAATGGGATGAAATAAATAAATTCTTTGCTTTAAATTCAAAAAGAAATAAAACAACAGAAGAAGTTTTAAAGGATTTAAATTTATCCTATACAACATTAGAAAAATATCTTACAACTAATTATGCATTATGGTTAGATCTACGTTCAACAGATGACAATTCGTTACACGGTTCAGGTAGAAGAAATGAAAATGCTTCTGAAGGTATTACTATCCAAATAACTAAAACAGCAGGAGCAAATAAATTAATAAATGTTTATCTGTTTGTTATACAAGATGCACAAATTAATTTTGAAGATGGAAGATTTAAAGAAGTTAATTACTAGTAAGCGAGCAAAGCGAACGGTTCCCCTTAAAAAATGGAAGAGATACACTCCGATTCCCTTTATGAATTACCAAAATATCCCCATTGTGCTATTATATGTGGACAAACAGGATGTGGAAAAACAGAGTTTGTTCTTGATTCATTAGAAGGAGAATATAGTGGAGTTTTCAAATATATAATTATTCTTTGTCCAACCATCCAATGGAACAAAGCATACAAAAATCGTGAATGGATTGGTGATGTTAGAAAACCAAAAACAAAAAATCTAATAATTGTTAATCCTATTGTTGAAGTGAGAGAAGCGAACGGTTCCCTTTATGAAGAAGAGAAGCTACAAGAACTACTAAGAATGTTCTTTAAAAAATATGCTGGTCATCCAACATTATATATCATTGATGACTGCAGTGCAACAAAAGAACTAACAAAGAAAAAAAATATGCTGTCCGAGCTTGCATTTTCAGGAAGACATGCGGAACAATCAGTGTGGGTCATTTCACAGAGATACAACTCTGTTTTAAAAGATTTAAGAGAACAAACAAAATGGTTATGCATGTTCTACACAAAAGATAGAGATAGTTTTGATAATTGTCTAAGAGAAAATGATGTTATTCCTACTTTGGAAGAAAGACAAAGAATAAAGGAAGAACTTAAAAAAAAGAAACATAGTAAATTAATATTAAAGACAGATCAACCTACTGATTATTGGTTACTTAATTAATTTTTTTAGCAATTCTCAAGTAATGCTTAAGTAATGCTTAAGTAATGCTTAAGTAATTCTTAAGTAATTTAACCAAAATAAGTAATTCTTAAGTAATTTAACCAAAAATAAGCAATAAAAAAAGCAATGCTGTTGGAAATACTAACAATTGCAACAAACACTGCAGTCTTATCATTGGTTGGATATGTTGTATTTAATTTTTTTAAAGTTAAAAATAAATTATATCCGTTTTTTGAAACGTATAAAATGAATGCTGAAGAATTATTAAGCGAGCAAATTGTGGAAAACATAAATATTGATGATGAAGTGAACGAAGTGAACGGTTCCCTTCAAGAAAAAAAAACGCGAAAGATTATCAGCTGTTGTTGCTGGTGGGAGTAGTAAACAATATCTGGGTAAAGAATTACAACTGTCAGATATTGATAAAATGACAACAGAACAAATAAACAAACTATACTGTAAATATGAAGCAAGATTGGGAGCTAGTATGACCAAGACATTAGGAAACTCTTTTATAAATTTATAAGTCATGGGTGTATCAAAGTTTTTCAAAGTTGTTAATCCACCAATTTTGATACAAGACTTAGAGGAAGATCCTTTTATCAATAATGCTTTAACTAATACATGTTGTGAACTGTACTATAGATATGGAATGTATCTTGCTCCTTTTACTGCAATATTAACAACAGCAAGACATATCGAACCACTCGCTTCGCTCGATTTCCGAAAAAAAGATGAAAATAATGACATAAAAAATGATGAATGAAAATCCTGAACAAATAGAAGTATTTAAAAAACCCAAACAAAAAGACCCAAAAAGAGTAGCTGCAGGTAAGAAAGGTGCAGAAGTAAGAATAAGAAATGCAGAATTGAGGAAAAAAAGAAGTGGAAAAATTCAAAAAAGAAAATTCAAAAATCAAACAAATAACAAAAGATTCTGATACAGAAACAGATTATGAATCAAACGAACATATCCCTTCGGTCAAGAAACACTCCAGTTCCCTAGTTGATTATAAATTTGTACTTTTTCCTATAAGTATTGTTGGATTGGGATTGTTTTTTTACAACCAAAGTAAGAAACCAGAAAGAATGATTAAGGAAATAACAAAACCAGAAAAACAAAAGAAAGAAATTGATCCTTTTGAATTTAATTAAATTTAGTACATTAAAATGACAACTCAAAAAGACGGAAAACAAATAGCAAATATGTTATATCATGCTGGAGTGGAAACATTGTTAACAGTTGGATATGCAGAAATAGGTAAAAAGGTATTAAGGAGGCCAGCACCAAAAGTGGATTTTAATATGAATGATGTTGTAATGTTATCCATTGATATATTACTTGCAATGGCAACAAAAGATATGTTGATTAAGCAAGGTATTATACCTGCTGATATTATGAAGTAATTTTTGTTTTTATAAAATGGCAAGTGCTTTAACAATGATGCTTGGTGGGGCAATAACAAATGCTTTTGCATTTTCAGGGAGTAATTATTTATTTTCACATATTGGTAGTATTGCAAATGAAGAGAAAATAAGACATGATAAAGCTATAGAAAAATTAGAAAAAGCACAAGCAGAATGGAATAAAAAAAGAATACAAAGATTAGATTTTATAAATGAACAATTACAAAAGGAACATCATGCGGTTCAGACTTTTGATGATGTTGACCAGGCAATGAAACTATACTATCGTGTCACGAATAAAAAATTAACTTCATTATCACCTAAACCTACATTAAGTGATTTTTATACTCCATCAAAAGACCAGAAAAATAGAGAGATTGCATTTGTTGTTGGTGGTATGGCATTAACTGGTTTTATTGTTTGGAAATTAAAATAAAAAATAAATACAATTTACGTTTGTATGAAAAATTGGAAAAATAAGAAAAAATTGATAAAAATTAGAGTCCCTAATTTCTGTACTTTTCCTGGTAAAAACAGCAAAATTGCAGAAAAAAGTATGTACTATTCCTGTACTTTTTCTGTTTTTAGGGGTATAGAGAAATAATAAAATAAAATAAAAAAATAAATTTCAGGACATGGTTTTTCAAAAACATATTCATAAACTTTATCTGGTCTAATAAAAGCATCCCAACCAGGAGGAAACTTAGATAACTTTTTACCATCAAACTTTTCCATTACTTCCATTTGTTTTGGAGTCAAAGGACATTCTCCATCATCTCTTAAACAACATATCTGATAATCTGATAACATTATTCTTCCTAATATAACTTTAGCGTCAGGATCATCTTTCTCAGTATAAGCTTCAATCATTTTTTAGTCTTTTATTTTTAAAATAAAAATTTAAATTATATATTTTTTAATGTCCATAAGGAAAACTTCTAATTAGATTTTCATTTTCACAATATACCATTCTTTTATCAAACATATAATCATAAGCTTTAACTTGTTTAACTGTTTTAAGTTGATGATCTTTTCCTATTTTTATATTATTGTATTTAACAGTTTCATATTTTTCATTTTCATCAGTAACTATTTTTATTTTTTTATCTAATGTAATCTTTTTTTCAACTTCAGCATTTAATCTAAAACCTTTACAACAGCTAACTAGTTTTTCTGTATCTAGTTTCATAGAATAATCTTTTGGACCAGCAGATATAAATTGTTTTATATGATTAGCGTTATGTTTTGAAACAATTTCATCTGTTAAATCTCCTAATTTATTTCCCATCATACTTTCAATCTTTTTACAAGCTTCAGAACCATCATCATTATAAATACAAGAATCTGTATCCATGTATAAAGCTCTTTCTTGTAGAATATCCAATAGTTCGTATAATTTTAATCTAGCATGTGCTGTTGTAAACAAAGCTATATAAACATTTACACTTGGATTAGGTTTAGAGTATTCTTCTTTATTTTTATATTCTGTTAAAAACAATATCTTCATCTAATATCATAGTACTTATATCTTTATATTTTTCATTAAATACTATTTTAGTTATATGTTCTAAAGTAAAACAATAGTCTTTTTGTGTAAAATTATCTCTCATACCAAAATGTCCCCATAAATTATTTAAACATATTTTAGCTATAAATCTTAATCCTGAATTGTACTTAACTTTGTCAATATCTAGATCATAAGCAGTATTATCTATAATGTATTGTATTTTTGTTTTACATTCTTTATCGTTTTTACAATCATTTTTACAATATTTAGGATCACATTTACATCCTGAAGCTTCTTGTTTATATTTCATAAACGTATCTACATAAAGTTTAAATATATCTGTAGATGTTTTTTCAAAAGGTTCTAGTTCATATATTTTTTATAATTTATAACCTTTTTCTATTGCTTTATCTATTTCTATTGTAGACCATGTACCTACTATAACTCATTCCTCATCAGAATGTATACATTTTTCATTTTTAATATTTTTACATTCTTTACATCTTTTTATTTCATGTATTTTATCATGTTTATTTAAAGTAGGATCATCTATGTGTTTACATTTAAAAGATATTTTATTCATACATGTTCTACATAATCCAAAAAGTAATTTATGTGTATTATCACTAGTTGATTGTTTATAAGGTAAAACAGGGTGATACAATCCTTTAGGTGGTAATATTTTACATTTCATTATTCCGAAATAATTATTTTTTATATAATCATCTACAGAAATATCTGTATATGTAATAGGATGTCCTATAGGATATTTACAATATTTATTTACTGATGGATACAGAGAACAAAAATCTACATATCTACCTTTTAAATTAGAAAGATTATTGTATAATTGAATAGTTTCTGTTCTTCCTCCATAAAATGCATCTCTTTTATCAATAGGTTTTAAATGTGGATCAACTTCAGGATATTTTTGTTGATCAAACTCACATTCCCATATTGTATGAATTTTTACATTTGGTTTTAGATAATCTTCAATAGTTTTAAGTCTTTCTTTAGTTTGGTCATATAACTCTTTCATAGTTTTTTTATTTCTATCTTTTTTACATATTTCTTCAGGACTATAACATTTTGTACATCCATGCCAATAACATCCAAAAAATTCATAAACATTACGCATTTTATTTTCTCTATCATAATAATAACCATCGACTTTATAACATTTATTATTAATGAATAATTTCTTTTCACCTCCTCTTTTAGCATGTTGAATCATTATATTATATTCTAAAGAAATATACTCTAACCATTGTATTGATTTTTGTGAATGTACTTCTTTAATTGTCATCTTTTTGTGAATTCCAATTGTTTCATTTGTCAACATTAATGTTTTAAATATTTTTGTACAACATTGAGCAATTGTAATATATTGAAATGGATGGATACAATTATTGGTTATATTTAAAAATAATTTTCTATATAAGGTACAACCTTTGGCAAGAATTAAAACATCCAATAGACAATAATAAAATATTTCTTTATAGAATTTAAATTCTTTTTCTTTAACTTTATTATACCATTCATCAAATAATTCTTTATTTTTAATTGTCATAGTATTATAACCAAAATATTCTTTATCAGGATAAATTCCCTCATATTTTTGATTCTCTGTTGTATTAAAATAATGTGGAAAATAACCTTTGTTACCCACAAATCCAAATGTTTTTGGGAAAGCAGCTAATCCACATAATGTAAAATTTATAGAATCTATGAATCTTAAATTTATTCCTTTAATAAACATAGCTGTTAATTTTAGTCCAGAAGAAATTATGTTATGTTCAATTTTATTTTTTACAATGTATCCTAAAATCGGTTGCATATCATAACCTTTTCCATAATGTGAAATAAAAGTGTAGTCTTTAAATTTATCTCTTATGAAATATTTACAAAAGTTGTCTATTACAGAATTTGTTTCATATTTAATTTTTTCTACATCACTAAAACAATCATCTATGTCTAATTCTAACAAGTTTAAATCATCAATATTGAAATCACATTTAAATACTTTTACATAGTTATTTTTAAAACAATAAATATTTTCTAAATCGTAAGCTATACAAAAATTCATTATATGTATTCCTGTTTCTTGATTTGCTTCAAAATCAAAATATATATATTTATTATTTTTTACTTGTTTTGGTACTGATGGTTTCATATAACATAAGTGTTCTTCATTACTTTCCGTGTATTTTTCATAACATATTAAACATATTTTTTCACCACATTTGTGATTTTTACCTGTATATGTGTTGTTACATTTATCACAAATATGTTGTTTTCTGATAGTTGTTACTGTCTTATCTTTGCATGTATGTTGTTCAGTATAACCAATTAAACATACTTTACAAAACCTACGTTTAGCTAAAAATCCTGTTATATTTGTTATAGTGTCAAAGTGTTCATCATGATAATATACATATATTTGTTCATTATATTCTTCATTATCATTATATACAATATATTCTGTACTATTTGATGTAAAAACAATTATTCTCATATCAAGATAATTTTCAAAAGCTTTTAAATCATCTAAATTATTACCTTCTTCTTTTATTTCTACTCCTGATTGTTCATGCAAATCTTCAGCTAATCTTTTTTGTAATGGTCTACTTTCATTGATATGTTTTAATTGAGAATCTGTAAAATCTTTTAATAACTTATTTGAAGCTAAAGAAGTTACAATTGCCCTTGATAAACATATTGTATCATCATTTTTTATTTTGATAATACTTCTTTTATTTATGACATCTAATATTTTTAAAGCTTTACCTTTTCCTCTTTTATTGGGTATAAAAGTAACTTCAAAAATAACTTCTTCTAAATTTAATTCTTCAGCACTATTTAATAATCTTTCCATTTGATCCATGAATAACTTTTTAACTGTATTATATGTTCTTATAGGCCAGCTTTTATGTTTAGTAATTATGATTTCATGAATAGGTACTATTTTAATTCTTCCATTAGGGTAATCTTTTATGGAATAGTCTACCATGTGATCAAAAGCATTTGTAAATGTTTCTTGTTTTTCATCCTTTAGACTAATTTTATAATTAAATACATAAATACTTGCTTTATGTTTATATTCTTTTGTCAAAACAAGTTTATATGAATCTCCTCGCTTGGATAAAATTTTATCCTTTTTTGCCTCCATTTTTTAAGAAAACAATTTTGGTTATATTTAAAATGGTGCTTCCAAATCTAACAAATAAATTAGCAGATGAACTACATCATAGAGTTATAAAATCTTTTCCTAAAAGACGTGTTTATGTTAATTCAATAGATCAAACATGGGCAGTTGATTTGATAGATATACAACAATATTCAAAACAAAATAAACACTATAAATATTTATTAGCAGTTATAGATATTTTTAGTAAATATGGTTGGTTGATTCCATTAAAAAATAAAACAGGAGTAACAGTAAGTGAAGCATTTAAAACATTATTTAAAGAAAGAAAACCAATGTATGTTTGGTCAGATAAAGGATCCGAATTTTATAATCGACAAGTAAAAGAATTGTTAAAAGATAATAACATAAAGTTATATTCAACTGAGAATGAAGAAAAATCCAGTGTAGTGGAACGATGGATAGGAACAATGAAACAACATATGTATAAATACTTTACTGCTAATGAAACTTTTAAATATTATGATATATTAGATAAATTAGTTAAAAATTATAATAATACAGTACATTCTTCAATTAAAATGACACCTGTTGAAGCAAGTAAATCAAAAAATGAATTAACAGTGTATAAAAATTTATATCCAGAAAAGGAAGAGGAAATTAAAAAACCTAAATTCGAAGCAGGTACTAGAGTAAGAATAACAAAAAAAAAGGTAAATTTGAAAAGGGTTATACTACTCGTTGGACTAAAGAAATATTTGTAATTGAAAGTAAGTTTTAAATACAATTCCTTTTACTTATAAAATAATTGATTTAAAAGGCGAAGAAATAACAGGTGCTTTCTATGAACAAGAATTACAAATGACTAAGTTTTAAATCTTTATTATAACACTCAATTGTAAAAACATAAACACAAGATAAAGTATTTGCAAAATTACACATTATCATCCATGTACATATAACAGTCACTCAGGTATGTAGAAATACAAAATCCATTATCAGTTAATAGTCAACACATAATCCTTAGCAACGGCGCTCTAGCTGGAGCGCGGGGTTGAAAGGTCACTGAGAAGATTGTGTTTCAACCTGTATTATTGGTTGATTTTGAGTGTTCCAATACCGCCTAATCTCCTCACTATATAAAAACATTGCTTTCAATTCTTTTCTCATGGAATAGACTTCAATGAAAGGTAGTCCAACAGTAGAAAACCTTCTTGAGAGGAAGAAATACTGGCCGACATGAAAAACCACAACACACTAAAAAGCACACACGTTTTCTCATCACTGATAATTTAAAACGAAAAGAACGCACCAGTCTTCTATATGTTTACATGTGATGACAACATTGTCTTGGCAACATGTAAACATACTCTTGACAACCATGTAAATATTTCCAATGATCGATTTAGTCTATTTAAAAGTCATGTCCTATTAAATAGCAAATGTAAAATGCAATTTAAGTTGTAGTCGTATTGATCCGTTTTATTACTAGACTATATTGATAAAATTAATTAAAAATCAAGGTTGGGGCGCACTGGGGAAATTATTTTTCTCTTAAATCCCACGAAATTCTTTCTCTGTCAGTTCTCCCGGTTTTTTTATTTTTTTTTTTTGGAATTTTTTTGTTGTTTTTTGGGTGTTTTTAATAACGTTTTTTTCAAAGTAAAAAAAAAATTAAAGTAAAAAAAATTTTTTTTGGGAGTAAGAAAATTTGGTGTTTTTTGGGTGTTTTTTGCTTTTTTTATGAAAATTAAGGGCTCTTTTACTTGAAATGAGGGTAATTTTTTGGGGGTCAAATTTTTTTTTTTTGGAGGGGGATATAGGTGTGTGATATTGTGTGTGCTGTCCTTGGTCTTTTCCTGTTGTTAGGCTTACGAGCAAAATTATACAAACTTCTACCAGCTCTAACTCAAAATATTGACAAATCTGTGTTAAGGGGATGTAAAATTCAGTTTGACAGCTTCAGACGTGCTAAAATTTGACCTTTTAGAACTGGACTAATTTACTTCTTAACATAAAGATTCAGCACCCAATTTTTTTTGACATGTAATTACATCCCCCTACTTAATATTGCATGCATTTAATATCAAGAAATAAATTGGGAAATTGTATCAAATAAAACATGCAAGTTATACACTGTTTACACTAGGGACTATATTCGTAGACAACGAAAACCAAAGGACGATAACTGTGTCCTTGGACCACATGTATAATGGTTTACTTTTATAAATTGTTATTTGGACGGATAGTTGTCTCATTGGCAAACACACCACATCTTCCTATATATCTATGTATAACAGTGTGTAAAAAAATATTCAATACACTACTTTGTGAATTCTGTCAGTGAATATTTCATCAGGGGGGGGCAATAGGGGTCTGTTAACAGGTTAACAACACCTAGATTTTGGCAAAAACAGGTCACAAAAAATGCTGATAACATTTAACGAACAACTTGATCTCAAATAACAGTTACCAGCACCTTGAAAAGGGCCATAACAGGTTAACACAAAAAAGTATATTTCCCCCACCCCATCCCCACCCCCTCATTCCATATTTTTTTTTTAAAATAGAAAGTTCAGAAATATACTTTTGTGTGAATACAAGGGATTTTCAAGTCAGACTGAGGTGGTGATGTTTCAAACATTTATTAGCACGGAATTCACTGCCAAGTTATCAATTTTAATTTGTTATGATGGAGTGCGGAAACAGAGCCTCTAGGCTCTTACTCTGCAAATTGCAATATATCTATACATTTTTACATTTATAAATGATATTATAAGGCCGGTGGCAATATAAGATAGTTTTCTATTAGAAAAATCTACTTACGGGTGTCTACTATTTCCGATGTAATTTACAGGTTGTAGTTTGTTCGGCTTCAGCATCTAAAATGGCGCCAACGATAGCGTGCCTCAATCGATACTCCTCTGGGGTCACCTTAAACTACGTAGAGTATTGCAAGAGTCTTCCGAATAATTTGTGCACTGCGAGATTGATTGGCAACTTTCGTTATTTAATAGATTTTTCCTGCCTCAAATTTACCCAAAATGAAATTTATATGGAAAACATAAAGAAAATAAGTGATAATGTTTTTTTTTTTCATTTCCAATATTAAAAAAAAATACATCAAAATTTAATTAAACATGATTACGCGTTTTCAAGTCACTATGATCATCCCGACATCCCGTATTTTTTTAAGAACATCTGTAATTCTTTAATTTATAACTGATAAGTCAAGTTGACAAATTTTTCACCACGGCACCAGTCAGTAATTGCACAAATGTATTTGCAATCACTTATAAAGTTTCAGATGCTTTAATATTCAATAAATAAATAATACTTCGGCAATCTGTTGATTTTTAACTCAAGTCGCAGCGGTTTGTGCAGCAGTTTGACTTTGAGCTACTTATTCTTTTTTATATCAAAAATATTAATTAATTAAATAGGAAGAAGCAAGAATTAAAGTTGATTATTTTTTCTATTTAATTAAGGGGACATGGTACACTTTCAGTTAACATAAACCGTCTTCTTTCTAATTTTTATTTTATTCTTAAAAGGGGAGCAACCCCTGATAATCACTGTGAAAGTTTCACCCGTTTTTTATCCAAATTTAAAAAATCTGGACATGCCTTGACACGGTCTGACAACATCTTAACGTAATTTTCTATCCGTAGTCTGTTTTGGTCTGACACAGTCGTAACGGATCTTAACAGCCCGCTAGACGATTCAGTCTTTTCCGTCTTGACATGCCTTAACGAACTGATTTACCTGATGAGGCTATCGATCTGAACGACGACTGAGCGGTAAATCCAGTCAATCAAGATGCGATCAGACCAAAATGACCGTTTCAGACTGAAATCGTGCTACTAGTGTATATATAAACAGAGACATATACACAAGTGTATATATGTCTCTGATATAAACAATCATTTAGGAAAGTAATAAGAAAAAGAACACAAAATAACCGGATTTTTGCCCGTCATTTGTTTTGATTATATAAAACTAGTTTAACTGAAAGTAGAATGATCAAGAATGATCAAGCATGGTTGACCTCATGGCTTGACAAATAATTTCATGAAATGGTGAGTAATTTATTACCGTCATCAAGTCACGTATCAATTGTGTAAATTTTTAAACTTATAATAATCGAATATTTCAGGTAAGTAATAATGAAGTATATTGAAGAGATCATAGAAGGAGCTATTGACCCCTGATCTTGATTGATTTGTAAATTATTAATTGACTGATTCTTTGTTATTCAAATACTGTAGTATTTAAATTTATATTAGGTATAATTCTCATAAAAAAATAAATATAATCAAAGTTTTGATATTTTCCTCTGAAATTTTCTCAAAAATAGACTATCTGGATGATATAACATTTGTGTTTCAATTTCATTTTTGAGAACTGAAAACATGTTCACAAATTTAGTTCTCTTTTCTGATAAATAAAACATTTATAAATCACAAAACAAATCATTGTTATGACATGATTAATTGGATTATATTCAATATCTTCAATTTCATATCCAAGTACAAGATTTTTAAGACAGAAGACATGTTGATCTATATTAAAATACATAAATACGTCATAAATTATTGACCAATAATTTTTTACCCATTTACATTCAAAGAACAAATGATTATAGTTATCACATTTGGAACAAATCACACAATTTGGATTATCATATATTTTCCAACGATGCAAATTATGATTAATTGGTGTAATATTATGCAGTAATTTCCATTCTAAACATTTTCATTCTATTATCTTTTAAAAAATGGAACGTAAAAGTAAGGTTCTTCTTTATAAAATAAGTAACGTTATCAAAAGTGAAATGATTTTTCCATACACAAAATCCTACTGGGAGCTCTTTATTAGATTTAATTAAAATATTATATATTTCTTTGAATGAAATTTTGTCCAGATTGTAATACAATCCATGGTTATTCATTTTTATGTCTTGTTGAAAATGAATTTTAGTATTTGTAGATGTTTTACTCTTTAATTTTTCTTTTCAAGATTTGTGTATAGCTTTACGTAAAATACATGTTTCTGCTATCCAATTTTGTTTCCTTTTAAGTTTGTCTAAAAAATGTTGAGAAATTTCTCCTTTATCGTCGATTATGTCGTTAATAAAAATTATATCTTCTTCTATCCAATGTTTAAAATACAAACTTTTGCCTTGATTTCCCCATATAACTTGTTTCCTTATATCTAATAAGTTCTCAGATTTTTTTGTCTTCCCGCCACCATTTTTAATCCAGCATTTTAAGATTTCTAAGTAAAAAGTAGGCAGGTTTTTTTATGTTCTTTAATGATTTATGAGAACCCAGATTCATTTTAAATATGAGGTTCTTACCCCCAAACTCACTAAAATAGTAGGTTGGAATAATTTTCCAGTTTGCCCAAGTTTCATCTGTAAGTCTTTTAACCCAATTTATTTTCATTGCTTCAATGTAAGAATCTAGATCTGTCATTTTTAACCCCCCTTCTAAATAATTTTTTCTTAGCACTGAGCGTTTAACTTTCTCACTACCACCGTCCCATAAAAAGTTATATATCATCTTCTTAAACTTAGATATAGTTTCTTTGCACAGATTTATTAGTGATGCAATATATGTTATATTAGGTATGACAAGTGTTTTGATGATAGTGATTTTACCAATCATGCTAATTTTCCTTTTTTCCAATCATTAATTATTTTTTCTGATTTTTCCAACTGTTTTTCTGTATTAAGTTTTTGACATTCTTTCTTGTCAGAGCCAAAATAAATGCCAAGACTTTTTACGTTATGTTTCCAATTAATGTTTTCGAATTGGTCCTTGCAGTGTTTAAGTTTACCTAGCCAAATACCTTCTGTTTTATTTCTATTGAGTTTGAGTCCAGAGAACGATCCAAAGGTTTCAATTATATTAAGTGCATGCTTTATTTCATTTTTAGATTTAAAAAAGAGAGTTGTGTCATCTGCTAATTGTGAAATTTTTAGACTATGAGTTTTTTTATCAATTTTTATTTGTATTCCCTTTATATCATTAGAGTCTCTTATTCTGCAAGCAAGTAATTAAACTGATAAAACAAACAATAAAGCGCTTAAAGGACATCCTTGTCGAATTCCGCGCTCAATGTTGAAGGTTTCTCAAATCCACCCATTATTTAAAATACATCCTTTTATGTCATAATATTGGGTTTTAACCCACTTCTGAAATGATTCATTAAACCCAAATTTCTTTAATGATTCCAACAAAAAATCCCATTCCAGTGAATCAAATGCTTTAGAAAAGTCGATAAATAATATAGCTCCTTCAATATTAAAATTTTCAGAATAATCTATAATGTCTTGAATTTGACGCACATTGAATCCTATATAGCGATTTTTTATGTATCCATTTTGGTCTCTATGGATTATTAATGGTAAGATTTTTTTAAGTCTTTGTGCTAAAGTATATGTTATTAATTACACATCTATATTTAATAAAGTTATTGGACGGTAATTATCCAGGGACAAAGGGTCATTTTTCTTATAAATTAATGATATAATCCCAATCTTTTGGGTATTAGATAAAGATTCTTTATCATAACAAGTATTAGAAACTTTCAAAACTATGTTCTTCAGTTTTGGCCAAAATTGTCTGTAAAACTCTACAGTTAAACCGTCTTTCCCAGGTGTTTTATTTAGTTTCATTTTAAAAATGGAGGATGTTAACTCTTCTAGTGTTAATTTACCATCTACCTGTTTACTTTCAGAAGATGTCAAAGAATGATTTATGTTTGTACCCTCAATATATGATTTTAAGATTTCAGTATCAGGGTTAGAGCTTTTGTATAGAACTTTGTAATACTCTTTACTCATATGAAAAATTTCACTTTGATCTACAGTTACCTCCCCATTTTGGGACAATAACTTATTAATAGATTTTTTTGATTGCCTGTGTTTTTCTAAAGATAAAAAGAATTTTGTATTTTTTTCACCTTCCTCTACCAATTTTATTATTGACCTAATTTGGGCCCCTTTTGCCTTTAATGAGTATATATGGTCTAGTTCATTTTCTAATTGTTTAATTTCATTAGAAAGATTATTATTTGTGTCCGTAGGTAGTGTATCTAACCTTTCGTTAAAACTTTAATTTCGCTTTCCAAAACATTGATTTTATTTTTTCTTTCTTTGGCTTTCGATTTACAATATTTAATTGTAGTGTCTCTGGTATCAATTTTAAACAAGTCCCACTGAGTAAGAAGATTTTCATTATTAAATTTATTCTCATACTTATCAATCAATTTATTTATTATTTCTTGATATTGAAAGTCAACTAATATACTATTATTCATTTTAAAGTAACTTTTTCCTCGATTACTTGAATACACATCTAATTTTAAAGAAATAGCTTGGTGGTCTGTACTTAATATTTGAGCTGGTCTGATGTCAGCTGATGCTGTCAGCATGCGTACTTGTGAACTTATTATAAAAAAGTCAATCCTACATGCCTCATTTGTAGAATTTTTTCTTTTCCAAGTGTATTGTTTTTTGGTTTTATTTAATAGCCTCCAAATGACTAACAGTTTATTTATTTTAATTACCTGTTTAAGATTATTTACTGGTTTTTTAAACTTTTTATGAAGATTTTGATTTTTTGTATCCATACTAGATAGAAGGTCATTCATATCTCTTCCTACAATTAATGCACCAAGACTGTGCTCTTCAATTAACCCTTGTACTTTTTTGAAGAATGTGTTCCTTGCGTGAACTTCATTTGGTGCATACAAGTTTAATAAAGTAAATATCTTATCTTGAATTTCCAAATTAATTAAAATAATTCTTCCGTCATTGTCACAAAATTCATTTATTAGTTTAAAATCAGGTGTTTTGCTTATGAAGAAAGAAACACCTCTCGAATTTGTTTTGCCTACACTGTGGTGGTGTTTTCCATGAAATTCATTATAAATTTTCGTTATAGTATCTTTTGAAAAATGGGTTTCTTGTGCCATTAAAATGTCACACTTTTGTTGTTGAAACCATGTGTATAGTCTAAAGCGTTTTTCTTTCTTTGCTAACTCATGACAATTTAATGAACAAATATGAAGATTTTTAATGTTTATAGTAGTTAGTTGTATTTATTGTTATAGTAAACAGTTCTAAAAATCCATTTAAATGCCAACAGAAGTTTTGCTTATCGAGCTTGGTCGTGACCTAGATATACAACAGGTTATTTATAGATCTATATATAGCATTGTGAAAGTTTAAATCTATTTTTAGTTTCATTACTGACTTTCCGAAAATCTCTCTTAATAGGTAATTGAAATGTACCGGATTTAGAAAGTTTTGAAGTGTAATTATTTTGATTTTAAAATTCACATTTACGGTATTTATATAAAATATGCTACCTTCTACTTTGTAAAAAACTTTCTTTTCTTTTACAGATTCAACATCAAAGGTTGATGTGTTGACCTTGTATAAACCAGCAACTACCTGAACTATTTTTACCGTCAACATGTGCATGATGTGGAATGTAAACAAATGAATAATTCTAGGAGTATTTATATTTGAAACATCATATACAATATTTACATTGCAATATAGTGTGGATGCATCATTATATTGTGAAATTGATATTCCAACTGATTTTAACCATTTATGGAAATTTATAAATTGACCTATTAGATAAATGGACTTTGACAGTATATCAATCCCAAACTTAGAACTATAAAATTGAATTAGTTTACTGCCTAACTGCGATCCATATAAGTGAATTATATTGGACATATCAACAAAATCTTTTAAAGTGATGCTGATGCTTTTACAGTTCATGAATGCAGTACCAGTTTCAAGCGACTTATAAACAGTGTTTGTTTCTGATAGAGTTTTTGTCTCTTTATTTAAAACATTTTTTTTTACATTCTAAACAGTCTTCATATAGACTTTTATCTGTATTTGAAATATTTATCCTATTTTTAAATAACTCTTTAAATGTACTTGCATTTAAATTTTTCTTCTTTGAATGTATTCTATCTGTTATATAGACATCACACTCACAAATTATGTTTATGTTAACATTATAGACACAGTCTATAGTTATAAGAAAAAGTAAACAAAAATATATATACAATATGAATAAAATTAAAAACATATTTTATAGAAAATGTTTTGTTGTTTTTTTATATTTGTTTTAGAGGAATTTAAGAATATTTTTTCACAGGTTCCTCTCTTGCATGCAGCTCATCAGTAGGGGTGGTTGTATTTTGTTTGTTGCGTGTTCTTGTCTCATTATTGGCTTTTTGAGAAGGTGTTCGAAAAGCTTCCTTTAAGAAGTGATCCATACTTTGCTGATCGCTAGAAGAGCGGTGTTGTTTGTCTTTTTTGGCTTTTTGTCGTTTAGCTTTTCTAACTTGCCTCTTTTCGTCTGTAGAATTCGTATCAGATGCTTTCGGATTTTCTTTTGATTGATTGTTTTGATTGTTACTGTCTTGTTTCTCTACTTTTTCACTTATTTGTTTGTTGAATGTAAATCTGTTTTTTTGAAATCGACAGATCTTGTGATAGGGGTTTATTATAGTTTCCGTATTCCTGATGACTAGATTTGTTGTCGGAATCAGAATCAGAGTCTGATTGCCTGTCTTCACTGGAGGAGACAGTTTCAGCATTACAGTATTGGGCTGTATGGCCGGATTTTCCACAAGTTTGACACAACCAGTCATTCGGACAAGTATTGCAGTAATTAGATTTATGTCCACTGCCGCCACAAGTTCTGCATACCCAGTCATTTGGACACTCAAAAAGCTTATGCCCCTCTTGCAGACATTTGTTGCATTTGATTGTTTTCTGAGTGTCTTCTTTGCCTTTGTGGAGAACTTCAGCTCTATATTTACCAATAAGAAGAGTTTTTGGTAACGGTGTGGGGATTGGATCACAAATAGCAAAGCGATCACCGATCTGGCAGTTTATTAGACGCCCATCAACTCTTAACCTCTCCCTTTTTATTTTGTGTACAATTCAGTTTTTCTCTTCTAATGCTCTCTGGATTTGTCCATCATCCGCTGAGCAGGGTATATTTTTTACTCTCACCCAAATGTTTGATGGATTTTCATTATTAGCTACCATAGGATTTCTGGCGTATGTTTGAATTAGTTTCTTTCGAATTACAATACCATTGGTAAGAATTTTTTCCCTGTCCTCATGATTATCAAAGTATAACTTCCACATCCCCCTCACTCTTTGTAAGCCTTTTAAGTGGCTGGGGTCTACAAGGAATTCAACTGCTTTATACAGTTCGACATGCGTGAGATATTGATCTCTTATGGGCTTACTAGAGCCAAATAAATCATCTTCCATTATGAAAATGGGTTTTACGTCACTT
This sequence comes from Mytilus galloprovincialis, assembly GCF_965363235.1. Lineage (NCBI taxonomy): Eukaryota > Metazoa > Mollusca > Bivalvia > Mytilida > Mytilidae > Mytilus > Mytilus galloprovincialis. The sequence continues at coordinate 23,927,775 of NC_134845.1, forward strand.
ACTGACTGATCTTTTGAGGATGTATCTTCGGAAGAGGCTATTTCAGCATACGTTTTAGTCTGGGTTTTATTGGAATTGTCCCTCCGTCCGCCATATAGTATAACAACAATCAGCAAAACTACACTGTTTTTATGATAAATAACTTCAATATGCACCTCAATTTACACTCAACACTAGGAATAATGTCTAATGAAGTCACATGAGATCAAAATTTAAAGAATTGCTACGTATAATATCAATATTTCTTTTGTTTTTCGAGGAGCTCTGGCCTACCGTGGTTATGGCAAGGGCGCGTTCGAATGATTTTTTCTCTCTCACAAATTCGACTAGAAAAACTACTTTAATACGAATAAGGGCATTCAAATTGAATTAATCAAATGGTTCTCATAGTTATTTTGTGTAAACATAATCTGAAACTTGGTAAATAAAGAACTATTTACACAAAAAATGTTTAGGATCGTGAAAGATATCGTACCGCATTTTTGAAGATCGTGAAAAGGATCGTGAAAGATCTGATGCTACGAAGACGTTCAAATTATTCTTCAATCATATCATACTAGTAATTGATATTTGTTATTGGTATTGAGAAAAGCTGTATAGGTCAACATCCTCAATAGATTTAAGCTTTTCAAAGTATTAATATTTTAAGGAAAATGAAATGAGTAATAGTTGGTTGATTGTAGGATGAAGCTTTTTATTGTCATGTGAAGTACTCACTTATGAGTTATATGATACTCACGTTTTGTATATTGAATCCTATAAACTGCATGTCCGTCAGACAGGAGTCACCTGACCCCGAATTTGGCTTATTTCATGGATGAAGATTCATTTTTGTGGTCAAGTCCGTATCGCGGATTCGTTAAGCTTTAGGATAACTGTTTGTTGTTATGATTGTGAGGTGTAGATTTTCAACTTCTGCAAGGTTTCAAATAACATCGAACTCATTATCATGCATCATTCGGCAATGTTCGTTTTATGTTGTCTAGCCTTTTGAATGTATATACCTGTATGCTTTAGCGCCATGGTATTTCGTGTATGGTGTACATAGTCATGTCTGTCTTTATGTTTCATATATGACAATGATGACGTCAATTGTATTTGATATATTGAATGATAGTAAGATGTCTATGTCTGGCTGTCGGTCAGGATTCATATGCTTTTGACCTTATGTTTCGAATTAATTGGCCAAGCATAACTTTAACATTTGTCAGTTTCTAAGGCACTGTAAGGATCGTAACACATTTATTTGGTCTACGGGATATTTGTAGAGATCTGTATGTCATGGTTCATCTGACCTTGAACTCTTTTTATGAACCCTTGACAATCATAATTAAAAAAAAAAAAAGATGTGGTATGATTGCCAATAAGACAACTATCCACAACAGACCAACATGACACAGACATTAACAACTATAGGTCACTATACGGCCTTCAACAATGAGCAAAGCCCATACCACATAGTCAGCTATAACAGAACCCGATATGACAATGTAAAACAATTCATACGAGAAAACTAACGGCCTTATTTGTATAAAAAAATGAACGAAAAACAAATATGTAACACATAAACAAACGACAACCATTTAATTACAGGCTCCTGACTTTGGACAGACACATACATAAATAACGTGGCGGAGTTAGACATGTTAGCGGGATCCCCTCCTAACCTGAGACAGTGGAGTAAAAGTATAACATAAGAACGAACTATAAAAATCAATTGAAAAGGCTTAACTCATGAGATGGACAAAAATACATTAAGCGCATTAAGAGCATTTTACACTTGTAGTAAAGCCCTTGATATTATAGACGTTCCAAAAAGTAACTATCATAAGTAAAGCAGACGAGACATAACAGCATTTGCGCTCTGGTATTCTATAGTCTGTAGTATATAGTTAAATCAATCCACATCTGCGTTGTATATACAGAACTTAAGAAAGTACTGTTGCACAAAATGTTGGTTATCGTTCAATCTCAAATTATTCATGAAAGATGCTGTGTTGCTGTAATTTTTTGTTTGATGGATATAATTTTGGTTTAAACGTCGCATATCCATATTATTGGCTAAATAGTGTCGGTCTGCCTGAATTGCACTTTACCGATTCTCAGAGCTGAATCTTTCAAACTTATTTAAGACGTTTATAGTTGTTGGTTTTTTTAACTTTCGAGGTAAAGTGTTGAATAAAAAAAAATTAGTTTTAATGTTCATCCTTATCAAAGTAGTTACAAGCTTCAACCAGTTGCAGGTTTATCAAATGGTAAAAGAAATTCTGATTTCTGATTACTTGTAATATGTCCGGTCACACATTATCTTTCACGATCAAAATAATGCGTTGCCGTATCTTTCACGATCAAGTTTGATTGATATTCAACACATTCAAGGTTTTCATATACAAATTAATGCTTTTAAGAGAAGAACATACCTTAATTGTTTTGTACTATTAGATACACCAAAGATTAAATTTCAAATATATCACGATAAACTAAAATATCACCATTATAGGTACAAAAAAGCGTGTTATTTGTAATCAATTTCATAGACATGCAGCAATTTGCGCCTTTTGTGTTTTTCTTCATTAAGTACTGTATATATTCTCTGTCTTATTTCACAGTTATGTTGAGGAAGTTAAACCATTTTGACAGACATATTTTTTGTTCGGATTTGTTCCGCGTTTTGAAAATTAAGCGATTTTTTCAAAGATTCTGACAAGAATTTTGTATTAAATGTCTTTCACGATCCGTTACCAGAGCTTTCACGATCGTCTCTCAATACCTGACCACCGTTAGATATTCTTTCACGACCATTTCTCTCGTTAAACCGAATGATACCCGTGATTTAACCCTTCGAAAATAATCACTTTTGAAAAAAATACGGTTTTAATAATATCTACAGGTAAATGAAAAAAAACGTTGTCGTTTTAGGTATACTACATATGTGTATAGAATTCTTCCAATAATTAGGAATACCAAGAAAGTTCTGTCATAGAAATACATAATTTAACACTAGACACAAATTGGGGTGAATATCAACAATAAAACTACCCTGTACAGATTGAAGGAGAATAATCTTGATGTTCATACAAATGTAGTACGAAGAAGTGAAAATTAGTAGATATTCCAAATAATCAAAGCTTGTTTATAGACAAGTAATTCAGTGGTTGTCGTTTGTTTATGTGTTACATATTTGTTTTTCGTTCATTTTTTTTACATAAATAACAAATGAATAAGGCTGTTAGTTTTCTCGTTTGGATTGTTTTATATTGTCTTATCGAGGCCTTTTATAGCTGCATTCAATTATACGTTTAATGTTTTACTTTTACCAATTGGGACTTGAATGGAGAGTTGACTCATTGGCTCTCATACAATATCTTCTAATATCTAATGATTAAGTCAGGTAGCAAAACATAAATCTGGGATTCGGAACCCCGATAACAGAGGAGGTATCATACTGATTTAGTAAATACTTATAGACTGTTTTTTTTTTTCTATCTTCCGCTTCTCCATTCTCGATTCTCACGAATCATGTAAAATGTCTTGTTTGTACATTTGTACCTTTCATCTTGCTAAGTTTAATTCAAACAATCGGCAACGATTTAAGGAATACTTGCACATGTTATATACTACCATTTACCTGACATGTAGTAAACACTACCTTGGAAGTATTTTGTTAATGTTGTGTATTCATTTGATTACGACACTCTACATTTTGCCTAAATACACAAAAATACTTTGAACAAAGTCTTAATAGAACAGTTAATTTGTACACCATGTGCCAAGAATTTCTTGAAAGCTTGATAACTTGCCTTCTTCGTGCATTGGTTTGACTGAATCTATTAAAACACATTTGAAACACTATTTATCTGCAATAAATTTGTAAAACGAGATTGGCATTTTTACAAATAGATACTTTTCTCTGATATGAGAGGCCTTCATACTGGAGATTCTGAAACATTAGTTATAAAGCTAAAATAATTAGAACCAATTGATACAATAGTTCATAATGTTGTGGTTAAGTCTGAGGTAGATGATCACTGTGTACTAAAACAATATCCCGAAGATGAAGCAGTTGTAGTTATAGACATCTCAGAAAAACGGATTTTTAAAATAAATTCTAGTATTGTTTGGCACATTAATTTTTACTGTTAAGCACACTACCTGCCAACATTAATAGCAAGGAATTTCCCCTGTATCTTTCAGAGGTGTGATTATGTCTTTGCCAATAACTAGAGATATTATATGACGTCTACGTAACAACAATGTGACAACTAGAGTCATGTTTTAATTTGTTCTCCCATGCTGCGAAAGGAACCATTCAATAAGACGACTATTTTATCTACGAATTATTTTGCAAAAGACATTTTCTAAGTTTTTGTTCACTTTGTATTTGGAACCCTCCACACAGAAGAAAAAAGTGTATTATACGGATACAAAGGTGAATTCACTTTATATAAAAACTGTATATTATAATTAAACTGTCAATTGTTCTTGAACAATTGAGAGGTCTTTCCTTTTTTAATGTAAAATACATGTTCAAACAGACGTAGAATGTATTGAAAAGGTCAAGGTCAACCTTAAAAAGCTCGAAAACACACTAAAAATCCTTTAAATAAGGTTAAAAACACTAAATTCGCTATCTGGGACATGACCTTGACCTTTGACCTTTTGACATTTGTCAAGGTCATTGGTCCCCAATGCCATTACTGAAGACCCCAAGGGTCTAGGACCTTTAATTATATAGTAAAAGCTGATTTTGTCTTTTCAAAAACCTAAAACAGGGGTTATGCCCCTTATAGAAAGGTCAAATCTCTTTGGTCAAAATGTAACAAAGTTGCGCCATAATGATCCAAACATATTCCACCATTTAAAACTTCTGTAAATATAATGGTTTCTGAGATTATCCCATAACAAGGTGTTAGGTCAAAGGTCAAGGTCAACATACAAATTTGACCTTGAGGTATTTTTTAAAGATACATGAAATGATGATGATTGGTGAAGATCCTTTGTGTCTACGACTTACGGTTTCTGAGTTTTGGTGGCCAACCGACACCGGTTAATTTTCATAGGGGCATAACCCTACCAATGAGTCGTTGAATCTTTTCGATCCAAATGTAACGAAGAACCGGGGTCTGGTCGTGAACAAATTTCACCCTTCATTTTGTTTTTACCTATTACGGTTACGGTGTTGGAACGATAACAAGGTTTTTGGGTTTCGGAGGGATTACTCCGAACCGACAAAATATTTCGACTCACAGGGTGAGTTCCGGATAGGTATTCATGACACCAATACAAAGTGTGAACATGAAAGCGACATGGTTTACGGTTACGGAGGGAAATTTTGTCAAAGTTTGGCGGAACAAGAAGAATAATAATAATTAAAGTTCAATTCTTCTTGAATAATTGATAGGTCTTTCCTTCCATATGATATATATTGATTGATTATTTTATTGATTAGTTGGTTGGTTAGTTGGTTGATTGGTTTATTAATTAAATACTTGATATAGGGTCTCTTGATACAAATAAAAAAAAAAGAGACCTTTGATTCCGTATTAAACACATGAAACGGAAACATGCATTAATTAATGGAATGGATTGATTGATTAATTGATTGGTTTGTAGGTTGGTTAAACACATTGACTAAACATGTTGGTTGGTTAAACATGTTGGTTGGTAAAACACGTTGGATAAGCTCAATTAAAACAAGCAAAAAAAAAAATCCTTGGATCCCGTATGAAACATATGAAAAGGAAACATGCATTGATTGATTGATTGATTGGTTGGTTAAACACGTTGGTTGGTTAAACACGTTGACTAAACATGTTGGTTGGTTGGTTAAACACGTTGGTTGGTAAAACACGTTGGATAGGCTCAATTAAAACAAGCGAAAAAAAAATCCTTGGATCCCGTATGAGACACATGAAACGGAAACATGCATTGATTGATTGATTGATTGGTTGGTTGGTTAAACACGTTGACTAAACATGTTGGTTGGTTAAACACGTTGGTCGTTAAAATACGTTGGATAGGCTCAATTAAAACAAGCAAAAAAAATCCTTGGATCCCGTATGAAACACATGAAACGGACAGATGCATTGATTGATTGATTGATTGGTTGGTTGGTTGGTTGGTTGGTTAAACATGTTGGTTTAAGATGTTGGTTAAACACGTTGGTTGGTTAAACACGTTTCATAGGCTCAATTAAAACAAGCGGAAAAAAAAATCCTTGGATCCCGTATGAAACACATGAAAAGGAAACATGCATTGATTGATTGATTGGTTGGTTAAACACGTTGCTTAAACATGTTGGTAAGTTAAACACGTTGGTTGGTAAAACACGTTGGACAGGCTCAATTAAAACAAGCGAAAAAAACCGTACGAAACACATGAAACGGACACATGCATTGATTGATTGATTGGTTGATTGATTGATTGATTGATTGATTGGTTGGTTGGTTGGTTGGTTAAACACGCTAGTTAAACATGTTGGTTAAACACGTTGGTTGGTTAAACACGTTTAATAGGCTCAATTAAAACAAGCGAAAAAAAATCCTTGGATCCCGTATGAAACACATGAAACGGAAACATGCATTGATTGATTGATTGATTGATTGGTTGGTTGGTTAAACACGTTGACTAAACATGTTGGTTGGTTAAACACGTTGGTCGGTAAAATACGTTGGATAGGCTCAATTAAAACAAGCAAAAAAAATCCTTGGATTCCGTATGAAACACATGAAACGGACACATGCATTGATTGATTGATTGATTGATTGATTGATTGATTGATTGATTGATTGGTTGGTTGGTTGGTTAAACCCGTTGGTTAAACATGTTGGTTAAACACGTTGTTTGGTTAAACACGTTTAATAGGCTCAATTAAAACAAGCGAAAAAAAAACCTGGATCCCGTATGAAACACATGAAACGGAAACATGCATTGATTGATTGAATGATTGGTTGGTTAAACACGTTAGTTGGTTAAACACGTTGCTTAAACATGTTGGTAAGTTAAACACGTTGGTTGGTTAAACACTTTGGACAGGCTCAATTAAAACAAGCGAAAAAAAACCTTGGATCCCGTATGAAACACATGAAACGGACACATGCATTGATTGATTGATTGATTGATTGATTGATTGATTGGTTGGTTGGTTGGTTGGTTGGTTAAACACGTTAGTTAAACATGTTGGTTAAACACGTTGGTTGGTTAAACACGTTTAATAGGCTCAATTAAAACAAGCGAAAAAAAATCTTTGGATCCCGTATGAAACACATGAAACGGAAACATGCATTGATTGATTGATTGATTGATTGATTGATTGGTTGGTTGGTTGGTTGGTTGGTTGGTTAAACACGTTAGTTAAACATGTTGGTTAAACACGTTTAATAGGCTCAATTAAAACAAGCGAAAAAAAAACCTGGATCCCGTATGAAACACATGAAACGGAAACATGCATTGATTGATTGATTAACTGATTGGTTGGTTGATTGATTGATTGATTGATTGATTGATTGGTTGGTTTGTTAAACACGTTGGTTAGACATGTTGGCAAGTTAAACACGTTGGTTGGTAAAACACGTTTGATAGACTCAATTAAAACAAGCGAAAAAAAAACCTTGGATCCCGTATGAAACACATGAAACGGAAACATGCATTGATTGATTGATTGATTGATTGGTTGGTTAAACACATTGGTTAAACATGTTGGTTAAACACCTTGGTTTGTTAAACACGTTGGATAGGCTCAATTTAAACAGGCGAAAAAAAAGAGACCTTGGATCCCGTATTAAACACACGAAACGGAAACATTGATTGATTGATTGATTGATTGATTAATTGGTTAATTGGTTGGTTGGTTGGTTAAACACGTTGGTTGGTTCAATATGTTGGTTGATTAAACACGTTGGTTGGTAAAACACGTTTGATAGACTCAATTAAAACAGCCGAGAAAAAAACACCTTGGATCCCGTATGAAACACATGAAACGGTAACATGCATTGATTGATTGATTAATTGATTGATTTGTTGGTTGGTTGGTTAAACACGTTGGTTAAACATGTTGGTTTAACATATTGGTTAAACACGTTGGTTGGTTAAACACGTTTAATAGGCTCAATTAAAACAAGCGAAAAAAAACCTTGGATCCCGTATGAAACACATGAAACGGAAACATGCATTGATTGATTGATTGATTGGTTGGTTGGTTGGTTAAACACATTGGTTAAACATGTTGGTTAAACACCTTGGTTTGTTAAACACGTTGGATAGGCTCAATTTAAACAGGCGAAAAAAAAGAGACCTTGAATCCCGTATTAAAGACACGAAACGGAAACATTGATTGATTGATTGATTGATTGATTGATTGATTGATTAATTGGTTAATTGGTTGGTTGGTTGGTTAAACACGTTGGTTGGTTCAACATGTTGGTTGATTAAACACGTTGGTTGGTAAAACACGTTTGATAGACTCAATTAAAACAAGCGAGAAAAAAACACCTTGGATCCCGTATGAAACACATGAAACGGTAACATGCATTGATTGATTGATTAATTGATTGATTGGTTGGTTGGTTGGTTAAACACGTTGGTTAAACACGTTGGTTAAACATGTTGGTTTAACATATTGGTTAAACACGTTGGTTGGTTAAACACGTTTAATAGGCTCAATTAAAACAAGCGAAAAAAAACCTTGGATCCCGTATGAAACACATGAAACGGACACATGCATTGATTGATTGATTGATTGGTTGGTTAAACACGTTGGTTGGTTAAACACGTTGGTTGGTTAAACACGTTGGTGTTAAACATGTTGGTTACACATGTTATTTAAACACGTTGGATGGTTAAACAAGCGAGAGAGAAAAAGAAATTGGATCCCGTATGAAACACATGAAACGGAAACATGCACTAATTGATTGATTGATTGATTGATTGATTGGTTGGTTGGTTGGTTGGTTAAACACGTTGGTTAAACATGTTGGTTAAACATGTTAGTTAAACACGTTGGATGGTTAAACAAGCGAGAGAAAAAAAAGAAATTGGATCTCGTATTAAACACATGAAACGGAAACTTGCTATGAATGATTGATTGATTGATTGATTAATTGAATGAATGATTGATTGATTGATTGATTGGTTGGTTGGTTGGTTGGTTGGTTGGTTGGAATTCAAACACACATAAAACTGTTTAAATAGTGCCAAAAACACATAATTTGATGACCTTGACCTTTGACCCTGTGACCTTCGTCAAGGTCATTGCTCCACAAGGTCATTGCAAAAGACCGTATGGGTCAAGGACCTTTTGTTTAAGAGTTTTGCCTAAAAATGGCTTTTTAAAAACCATCAATGGGAGTTATGTCCCTTACATAATGGTAAAATCAATATAGTCATAATGTAAAAAAGTTGCCCCTTGAATTACCAATTATTTTTCACTGCTTAAATTTTCTGTATCTATAACCGTTCAATAGTTATAGGGAAATGAAAAACTTTTGAAAATCTAAAATATGACCTTGACCTTTGACCTTGACCTATATTTTCAAGTTTTGGTCCAATGAACTCAAATCTGAAGACCCGCAGTCTTTACGACTTACGGTTCATGAGATTTATATGCATATCGAAAATTTAAATATTCAAGGGGAAATAACTCCTATAATAGGTCACTGGATCGCTTCGGTTAAAGTTATTTGAAGTTGTAACTTTTGGCAAGGAACATTTAAAAAAAAACCATTTGCCGCTAAGTCTTACAGTTTATGAGGAGTAGTGATAACAGTGTTTTTTGTAATTGGGGAGATAACTCCTATAAGGTAAACAGTAAACCTTGGTTATTCTAATACAAGATAGATATTATACCCCTGATACATGGTTCCAAAGATCATTTGGATATGTTGCGTACTTTTCTTGATTTTTGACTTTGAAAACGGACGAGGAAAAAGAATAATAATAATAATAATAAACAAACGAAATACAGTAAGGTCTTTCCATTTAAGAAAGGAAAGACCTTAATAATCAGAAGAAATACAGTAAGGTCTTTCCTTATAGATAAAGGAAAGACCTTAATTACAAACAGTTAATGGCCGCATGCTCAGGGTAATATAACAATCGCTCCACGCAGACTTGTTTTTATATTCATATGCAGTTGAATTCATCACGATTCTCACATATCACACAATTACCAACTTTTATATGTTAGCAGCAAAATAACCTTTGCCCCATCAGTTACTACCTTCAATCAATGTTATTGTACGTTAAACCGTTAAGCCGGTGCTTGTTGACTATGTACATGTTTACAACTCTGATCTAAAAGGTGTTTGCCCGAAAAAAGACTGCATCTACATTTGTATGTATTAGGCAGAACTACAGAAAACTATACTATCAAACATGTTAAAAACTTACTGTCACCATCATGTGTTTGTTGATTGACTTGATTTTTCTGTATATCAATTCACTGGCCACATATTGTAACGGCGTTTAACTCGAGATCTGTAATTGACCAATTGTCTCATTTAAGATTGTGTCATATATGCTGAGATAGTGTGGATTCCGATTGGAAGTTATTCAAATGTGTTTAAGTCTTTATTGTTCTAATACTAATACTATTTGTTTTCACTTAACCACAAATGAATACCCATCTATCCTGAGCACATAGGCTTACCCAGTTTGTTCGGTTGGTGTGTGTTCATTCGTCTTTGGTGTTGGTTTGTGTTCTATTATTACATGTATTTTTCGGTATGGTGCAAAATAACTAAGAAGACACAATAGCCCTTGAAGAGGATTTCCAGTCAAGTGTATATATGATGACGCTTCCTATGTATCATCAAGGTTAATGCAATAAATCCAACCTGGAGTTGTCCATATATTCAAACATCCTTAACAGCTAAACGGCTTTGCAAATGAATTTCCCCATTTTGGAATTCCATCAAAAATGTGTTTTATATCAAATTTTGGAAAAAAAGTAGATATACTTACACAGTCGTTAACAGTATGCTAGTCTGTTTATATATGATATTGTTCTTTTGAAGAAAAAATGGCAAATGTAATAATATGCAAAAAAATACTTGTGCAATAAGGAACACTATGGTTTTCATTTCAGGATTATCACAGTAAACCTATCATCCTTTTATATGATGAACGCGTTATTTCAAGACATGAGTAATGTCATCAAATTAACAATTTATAAAAGGAAGAACATTCGTACAAATAGCAGGTGTTTGTAATTGGCATAATTATTTGACATTGGTTTGTGCATGGGAATACCCCATAATACTTTCTAAAATACATTTCTGGGGATAACATCAAAATTACCGAAGGACAAAATGACTCGCATGCCTGGTACGATGTTGAACTACTAACATACAAACAAAACTGACTAATTGCAGGCACTGTATCAAATGCTTTTGATTTTCACTGTATACATATAAAACTGCGTTCTTTACATTGAATGTATATTGTCAGTTATAAGTAGTTTAGGAGACAATACTAGACTATTAGATCAATATTTTATATTGATGTTGTGCATAAAGCCAAGCAATTTGATATCATTTTTTGTAAATAAAGGCAACAGTAGTATAGCGCTTTTCAAACTCATAAATCCATGGACAAAAAACAAAATTGGGGTAACAAACTAAAACTGAGGGAAATGCATAAATATAAGAGGAGAACAACGACACAACACTACAATGTAACTAACACACAGAAACGGACCAAGCATCAGACAAAATCCCACGAGAATAACAAATATAACATCAAAACCAAATACATGAATTTGGGATAGACAAGTACCGTGACACGTCTTATCGCAATGTCAATTTACACTTAAAAAATAAGAGAAAACAAACGACGCAACGTTAAATTGTAACACAAACAGAAACGAACTATAATACAACAATGGCCATATTCCTGACTTGGTACAGGACATTTTTAAAGGAACAAATGGTGGGTTGAACCTGGTTTTGTGGCATGCCAAACCTCGCACTTTAATGGAAATGTTAAATATAACATAGAAATGACAACATAATATTTATTACAGGACTACAATACAAATAAATAGGAAAACGTATTATACAAAGAAACACATGATTAATGAATAACAAAAAGCATCAGGTTTAAAATTTAATACGCCAAAAACGCGCCCCGTCCACACACACGGTGGGTATGGTTGTCCTGCGAGAGAACGTACTGTGCTGGTGATTTGGTCCTGTCAGGTGCTGGTGGGTCCTGATTCTGTGCTGGTGGGTTTGTTTACATTGTATCAGAACGGCAATAAAACGACTGTTTTGTTGCTTAATTTTTCTCTGATGCGTCATAAGTACTATGCAAAGTACATTACAACAATATTATATTGCAAAAGTCGTACAAGTTCGTTAAACGGAATTGTCCTGACGCTGTGCTGGTGATAAGAAAAACGGTCCTGGTACTGTGCTCCAATGTCCTGGTTCTGTGCCTTTATATTTTAGTTAAAAGAAGCATATTTTCAAGATCATTGATGCTGCATTGTTATTGACTAATTAACTGTGGTCTGCTTTCTTGAAATTGACATTGTTGTGAATCTGTTTACTGTTATTATGAGAGAAAAAATACACCTATTTTTTTTATTTATCTTTTTACATCAACTGTAATTTTATTTATTGGCCTGTTGATGGAACCCTTCTTGCCCCTTTTAAGATAAGAAAATATGTTAACGATTTTCGGGATTACGATCATTTTGCAAGCTTACCAAAATACGTTGTAATTTATACAATACTTATATAATGCAGATGATGTGGTATGTTTGTTGTCAATGGAAAAATTTCCATAAGAAACCAAAGAAAGTATGTGTTAACAACCATACGTCATCGTACGACCTTCAACAATAACCGATAAAATAAAAATGTAAAAGGTTTGCATAAAAATGTAGAGCAAAAATATAGAAAAAAGGACTTACTGAGCGTTTGAATCATGTGTCTTTAGCAGCTTTAAACACATTTGTTTGTGAACAATTGAGTGCTGACTATAAGAATGACAATAGTATTGCGGGTTTGCTTGTTTTGGGTTTTTTTTCGGGGGGGGGGGGGGGGGGATAAGTTAATGCGAGGTTACAGTGAAAGTTTTAAGCTTGGAATAGTTTCCCGTAAGATTTAAAAGTTGTATTTTAAAAGAAAAATGTATCTTATAGCTATTAAGAATCACTTGCTGTATCTGTAAGATATTTTCAACATTTTTTTTCGAAAACCTAGTACACACTAACAAAACTAAGATTTCTTAGCTTTTTCATTTCAAAATTCCAAAATAGCTTGTTAGCTAAACCGTGAGGTCATTGTTAGGTAAGGTAAAGTACCCTCCTTTCGAAGTAGCTTGGTCCTACAGACAGAAAGATGTGTCATTTGTCGGACTAGTCTACTCTTAAAGTAGGGTAGTTTACATAACTTACAATGACTTTTCTGTTCAGCAAGCAAGATAACCAAAGTAATCCCTTTGTCTACACACTCATTGAAATTGGCTGTAATATTGCAAAAGATCAAGCGATTGGGACAAACTTACCGAGTAAAAAAAATCAAAATGTCTATCTACCTTGCACATTTTAGAAAATTCAGATCAGATAACGAAACTGGGTCCAGCAACATTTATAAGCAATTTAAGATTTTGACCCTCACAGTTTCCATTCACCACAAATATTCTCGTTACAACGAATCATTTAAATACAAAAATACGAGTTGCAGCCTTTGGTTATCTATTTTAAAATAATTGTATACGGATAAAGTTATGAAAGGCAGCAGGTCACCTGGGTGAGGAGTCCGTGTCATCTGAAATAAATGCTAAGCATATATCTAGATAGCGACAGATAACCATGACATTAAAAAACTCTCTTCTTTTCGATTTTTTTCGAACAAATTGACACATAAAATGAATTATATAGTATTGTGGAATTTTTAACTTGTGTTCAATTCATTGGTTACACCTTTTACTAGAATAACAATCCTGTCAAGTATGAGCTGGGTAAAATATTTCAGAAAAGAAGATGGAAATGTGAAAGTTTCAGTGCGTCAGGTGCAACAGCATACGAACAGCTAACATGCCTTGTCAGGGTGGAAGCTAAAAAGTCCACAAAAATTTGATTTAAAACCTTTATTCGTTCCAACAAAGTTAATGATATTTTGTTGAGGATTTAACCATCTACGACAAGATTATTTTTTTTTAGAATTTACAGCTCTTCTATAAATACATGCAAAGCAAACCTTGATTATATTGCTTGCTATGATTGTTTGGATGGTTGTAAACGACAGGTAAGTAGTATGTTTACTATATACTAGAATTTGTTTGGACAATAAACATTAACTTCAATTCCTGTCAGTTTGTATTTGTCCAATCAAATCCCAGTATGTATTGAATCTCCGCCTACCTATTGTTTGAAAATATCCTTGGAGCAAACATAGCAAGCAAGTCAATTAAAGTTATTTTTTGCATGCTTTTAAAGAAGAGTTTTACTATATAATGCAAAGAAGCGTTTAAGTCTTTCGCCAAAAAATACTATCAATTTCTTTTTGTCCTATGTAAACTTCCGTACCATTTCCTTCCATTCATGATCATTAAATTGAATTGTAAAATATTTCTTGGTACCTTCTTAATTCCTTTATAAGTCTTATGTAAACATAATTATGACAATAACTATTGTGAGCACAAGATTTTAATCAAACATTAAAATGTGAACTTAAGTTTTGAGACTTTTTTAATCGACACGATTGGGATTTTTGCATATGAGAACATGGTTTATCTATTAGTTGAACATGCGGCTTTGAACTAGCTTTCAGTACCTGTGAGCATTTGTTGTTCAATAATGTGTGTCTTTGTGTTATTATTTTTGTGATAAATTGTAGTGTTGCTACACCACTGTAACAATGAAGGAGGAAATTGGGGGGGGGGGGGGGGGTTGAGTAAGTGGGGAGGGGTATGCGGAGCGCTAACAAACATGTCTATGCAGCATGGGCTTTGATCATTGTTGAAGCATCAATGTAAGGGGCATTTAATATCTTAATAAAACTATTTTTATTTCAGATAGTATATATTGTTATCTGATATTGGACGAAAGAGGTTGCCCTGTTATGTAATTGTGTAATACAAGTAACGATCATTTGAAAAAACATATTAAACAGCCAAATGGATGCACAAGAGCTAAAATAGGAGTCATAGATACTATTGACAATAATTATCTGCCCAATTTTATTGATTTTTTAACATTTGTTTCAAATATGAGCAACTTCTTATCCAAAATCACCAGCACCGTATCAGGACCCACCAGCGCAATGACAGGACCCACCAGCACAGTATCAGGACATGAATAAATTGAAAAAATGCTAAATTTTAATAAATTGCAATGTTTTTTCACAAAATAGTTTTGTCGTGTGGATTGCGGTATAGAAAGCGGACTCTATGAGCATTTTTGTTTTATTTTTTCAGTTCGAGATTTTCTGAAAATGAGCATTTTTGTGTTACGCTTACTGAAACAGTTTAAAGGGTCAACTTTTTAATGGTTTACATATGAACCCATAAAAAACAAAATTGAAAAATCTCAACTGTTTTCTTCTATTTTTTATGAGTGAAAACGTCAAAAATCATCATTTTCGTCTTTGTTTACATTTTTTCATTGATCACCAGCACCCGTCAGGACCGAATCACCAGCACAGAACATTCTCTCGCAGGACAACCATACCCACCGTGACACAAGACTCACCAGTGACGCCCAGATATAAAAGATCGAAAGCGAAAAAAAGTACAAAGTTGTACAGCACTGAAGATCAAAACTTGAAAAAGCTTGTGTCAAATACGGCTAAGTTTTTATGATTGGGATAAGAACATCCTTATTATTTAGAACAATTAATGCTATTGCAAACAGTAAATTTTATCAAATGAATATAACAGATATACATAATGAAACTGAAGTATAAACTCATTACATAAAACAAACACAAAAACATAATGAATGACCAACACAGAATAGACACACCGACTCAGTCCAGGCCTCAACGCAGTAAATTATGAAAAGGACGTCACATACGATGGTGAAAAGGCATTAAAAATTACGTCACATATGAATATATGAAATTTCTGAAACAGCAGAAAAATTACGTCACATATGAAGAACTATATCTCAAAAGTAAGATAGAATTAGGATTGATTAAAGATTTAAATAGAACTAAATACTGATATTGCATTTAAACACAATGCATATTGCAATACTTATTAAAAGCAATCAACTATAATATATATATATGTGCAGTTTGTTATGAATCCAACTTCAAACGTACATTATCGTACAGATTATGTTGACCAAAATTAAATCTAATAAATGACGGCGGTGATTAATTTTGTTTCCATAACACATTGTAAACTCATCGATCGTTATTCTAATACGAAATAAGTTTGCAGTGGTGTACTGTTGATAAGATATCGCCAATAGATTAATAAGAGACAAATCTTCATTGAGGAAACGCATGACGATACCAGATTCTTTTAGGAATTTGATGTAGTAGAAAACGATGGATTTAACCTGGCTTACAGCTAGGTAAACCTCTAACATTGGGTTATAATCTGTAATACTATAAAAAAAAAACCAAAGAAAAATATAACAAAGAAACACTAAAAATGCATAAAGACAAAGTAAATATTAACCAATAATGAAAGACAAGAATACACAAATTTACAATAACATGATGACGGGATGTATAAGTACTGAGCCACGTCATATGTACCAAAGAAACACAAAAAGGCAAGAAAACAAAGCCAACATAAGCAAAAATGGAAGTCAAGAATAAAAAAAGTTAGAACAATAACACAATAAAGGGATGTATACGTACAGAGCCACATCATATGTATCAAAGAAACACAATAAGGCATATAGACAATGCACATTAACAAAGTTGAAAGACAAGAATACTAAAACTAGTATAGAACAATAAGTCAATGACAGGATAAATAAATACAGAGTCACGTCTAATTAATATAACAAAAAAAACCGAACTAAATACTAGTAGTAAAAGCAATATTCATTAAGACAAACAAAAGACTAATATAACACGTTATTAAGACTAATCAGCATCAGTACCAAAAATATACACTTCAAAACCATCGTGTATTATTTGTGAAGTTGATACGAATTATTTATCAACAAGGTCTTGGTACCTTTCGACATAACGTTTCCTTTGACACACCTTTGGTTCATCAACTTCCTACTAAGACACTGATGACGTTTACAAAGTCTGAGTAGGAGCTGCAAGCTCTTGAATACTGAATAATTTGGGAAATGTATATCCTATAGGCTGGTGAATTTAGTGTATTGCTACTAAGTTTTCGTGCAATTCCGTGGCCTTTATGTAACTGCTCTACGTTGATTGATGAGGGATACCAATTCAATCCACAGCATCTTTGTATGATAGCATCAAAGGAGTGATAGCCAGCTCCGTTGTCAATGTCAATTCTTTTGTTATCTGCTGGACATTGTAGGTCCTCGTGTGTTTTCTCTTGGCATATCATACATTCATCTTTTCAAGTTTGATCTTTTTCGACATAGCGTGGTCATATATCTATATGTTATATTCAGTAAATGTTATTTAGGCAAATCTGTAATTACAAGTACCAAATACAAATATCTCATCAGCTCCGAACTTAATGGTAAGATAACTGAAATAATTGAATTTAAAGCACAATCCAATAGTTTCTAAAACTATCCAGTACGACCCATACTCAGTTTGTGAAGGTTTATATTTATAACATTCAAGTGCAAAAAAAACCAAAAACAAACAAATAGCTACTTAACAGAGAAAATTCGTCTTTGTTCTTATTCGTCCGAGGGAGTTTCTCTGCACTTGCCAAATGTTGTTAAACAATAGTTTTATGAACTGTAGTCATATAAAAAACTTTGTCGGACAGTTATATATTGTTTTATGTGAAAAGAGAATTGTTGCTGATTGAATGATGTGAAAACAAAAACAAAATCCAAATAAACCAATACTATTTCCTGAGAAGTATATGTGTTTCTTTTAATAAATAATAAAAGATAAACAGAATAAGAAATGTGCATAAGATCCATTATTTTGCCTTTCTACTTTTTATTCGAACGTCATTGATGAGTCTTATATAGACGAAAAGCGCACCTGACGTACATAATTTCAATCTTAGTTTCTATGATTTGTTTATTCAAATTAACTTCTACATTTTCAAAATTCGTCTGAAATAAACAAAAACAATGTTCTCGCCATACACAAGTCTAATATTATTACGTTTATAAATGTATGTACAATGTACATTGTTTGTGTACGTTGTATGAAAATACAAACAACAAAAAAGTGTTCCAGTTTTAATGACTTAGCTATTTTATTTTATCAATATCACATGTATTCTAATACATTATTATTTAAATACAGCTTGGAAAATTAATTCACATATATTGTCATAATATTATTGTTTACTCTGTAACTACTGTTCTCTGCTGTCTTTTGTTTGTCATATATTGTATATATTTTCGTTTGCCATAGCATGTATATGCTTCTTGCAAATAAAGTATTCATTCATTTATTCATTCAATACACTTAAATTACAGTAATTACTTTATTACAGACTCAGAGTATCCAACAAGTTTGAGAAAACAATTTAACGGTACGGCATTAGGGATAAAGAATATGTCAGTCTTCAATATCCCCGCTATTTGTAAGAAGATCTTTTGGAATACACAGGTAATGTTTTGCTGAAGAGTTTAAACTAATACTTGAAAAATTTGCTGCAAAAACATTGAATACAGGCTGAACTATATGACCAAAATAGATCTAAAAGACTTACAAAAAGGACGTTTAAAGACTTAAAAGTTAAAAATGCTGAAAAATTAGAGGCTATTTAACGAACCAGATGTTTTAAAATTACACACACAGCTGGAAGGTATACCTCCAAAAGTACTTTAAATTTAAATTGAACTCATTAATCCCAATCATTCTGAGGCCATGATATTTACAGGTTATACATGACATGACATGGGTCAACTAAATTCTAACTGCTCGAAACAATTAACCACATTGATTGTACAAAGCATACATGATTGACTGATAATGATAATATCATTTCATAGATTTCAAAACATAGTTTATTTATATATTTATCGCCTTCTCAATACTATAATACACATTAACACTGTGTTTTTGCTTGCTGTTTTTATCGTATCTGATTGACTATGTCTATAATAATAAACGCATTTGTGAACAAATCTTGTGTTATTTGCTGTTCTATTAATAGCCAGATAAAGAAATGACGTTTTTAAGTTTTAAATCTACTGAAGGAACATGACGTCACCACTGGGAAATACAGGAGGTAGAAGAGATCTCCAAATCTTAGAGAGGGGGAGTAAATAAAATACCTGATACATATATTCGTAGGTAAAATTTTATTGAAAACTGTGATAATACTCATTACTTTACACCATTGAAATAAAAATATATATATTTTGCAAATTATTGATAAGATATTTAAGACATTAACAAACGGTTAACTAAATTCATTCTGTCTCTCTTTTTTGTTGGAAAGGGGGGTGGTATCTATTCATTTTGTGGTGATTTGTATATATCTCGTCCGTTACATAGAAATGCATGTAAACTTATTGCCCCTTTAATCAACTTATTCTGTACAATAAAACAATACTAGCTTTATTATTTGTTACATAAATAAACATTTATTGTTTTCAGGTTATTAACACTTCTGATTCACATCCTGCTGATACATGTAATTTTGCATTACACATTGTCATGCTTTCTCACATGGCTATGACAACAAGTTGAAATTGGGCTTAGGCTTAGCTGTCATCACTGCGAGGTCTCTGAGATCGGTACTTTGTGTAATATGTTATGATTACTACCAATTTGATGTATAAATCACTTTTAATTGTTTATTACAGTTTTATGTGATGTGAAGTATGTTAGGGGAGGGTCGAGCGTTCACAAATATAATCTGCTCCGTAGACAAAGTTGTAGATCACATATACTTTTGAGTAATTACTTTTGCATTTTCGACATCAATTTTCATCAATTTTCATTATCGAATATATAGTGACTGTTACGCCGTATGACGTCATATCAAAAGGTTGAGAACGATCAGCTAAGTTTTGGTGATTGCAAGCATTCGTTGACGCGGTTGTATTACTGTAATTTCATTTATTTTCATTGGCTACTTATGTTCGTGGATATTAGATTTCGTGGTTGATAAATCTACAGTATTTAATTTTGATTGATCGTGACATTTTGTTGTTAAATTTATCGGTATAACAGAGTAATTTGCTTTTCGTTTAATAGATTTTCGATTTACGTTCCATTATGTATCTTTTAGCTATTTCACTGATCCCGTTTAAAGGGGCATTGGCTGTCAAATTCATGTTCACCGATTTGACTCAATTTCTCATATTTGATTTATAACACTGAAACGTATATCGAAGTTATAAAAAGTCTATAATAAACAATTTAAAAGACATGGAGTCTGAAGACTGCCGACGGTCAGATAAGCGATATAATGTTTATTTTCATATCAAAGGTTAAACATATAAGTTAAGCATCGTTTTAACCCGTAAAAGAATGGACTTTTGTGAATCGAATCAGTCAATCAAACGATTTACCTATGTTTCACTTTCAATATTGACATTCTTTTCCATTTTAATAACTGATCTCTAGCTAAGGGGTTATATTGGAGATCAACAAATTTATATCTGCATATGGGCTAATTGGCTAAATCTTGACAAATCTTTAGAAGCCTTTTGTTTCTTATTATTCGTACATTTAGGCATATATGCAAAGTTCATCAAAATAGACTCATAATAGATACAAGGTATACAATTGTGTACAGCAAAAGACTCATCCATGACAAACAGTATAATATTATTGATACACAAATACAAATTCAAACTAAACATATTATGATTATCTCCAGTCACCAGGCAGTCCAAAATATCTGGAAACCAATACCATATAGAACAAGTAATAATTTGCCTGTATAAAGACAGAAATATGTGACATTACTAGTAATATAGAATTTCAAATTCGTAGTGAGTCCATATCTTCTTTTTTCTTACAATCTTTTTCGATTACAAATGTTTGATGTATTTCACATCTTAATTTACAATACTGAAGTAAAGTCATGTTTACTAAAATATCCTTTGCTAGCTTGTATACACAAATTGTGTACAGTAAAAAAACCGGTGTTTGATGGGATTCGTTATGCTCAGTCTTTAGTTTTCTATGTTGTGATTTGTGTGCTCTTGGTTCTCTTTTTGTGTTTATCTTATTTTCCCCATGTTGTTGTCAGTTTATTTTCGACTTATCAATTTGAATGTCCCTTTGGTATCGTTTGCCTCTGTTTTTCATGCAAACCTGCAAGTATCATGGAATTATTTTGGGTCATTCTCACACTTACATGATAATCAGTCCTATAATCATTTGGTATTTAACTCTGTCTGTTCTGCTGTTAAACATGTTAATGTGTGTCATTTCTTCAATTTTTGTATTTTTCTAACAAACTGCTGCGTGTTTGTGATTGAACATGTTGAAATAACACATGAAGTTATTTTATTTTATTTAAAGCATATCGAGAATAAATACCTTCACTGTTGAATAAGGATCCATTCACCTGCAAACAATTGTAACCACCTGTTCTAAATCCTAATCCAGGTCGGAATTGGCACTGAAATAAAATACAATTGTCATGGAATACGACTTTTAAATAGACAAATATGATGTATATATTTTAAAGAACAAAAGACAGCGTTAACGTTTTATGAATAAAAGAAGGACTTAAAAAATTTGAACCAGAATTAAATTGAAAAATTTCGTTTTTCACTACAATATTTAGACAAGTCGTTCTCTTGTATTGTGGAAATATAGCAAAATCACTAATTTGTCCTTTAAAAAGGGACAAAAAGATACAAAGGGATTAAAAACTAATGTTGAAGATAGACTACATCATGGACATTGAAACTAAACCATGATAGGCGAAAAAATCGAAAATGACCAACAGCACTCTACAAAAACCTCACAGAACAAAAAGAAAGAAAGAGCATTACGAAACCACTAAAATTCGTGCATTATCTCAGGTTATACGGTATCTGTCCAAACATTTATACACCATAGTTTGTAACGCATCTCTGTGAAAAATTACATAACATTTTAGTTTGTTCTGATATATTGATCTGACTTGCACACAATAAGTAATTTGAGGCATTTAAATAGTTGGTAGATAAGGTGAACAAAATATCAAATTAAGGTCTTATTTCAATTTACCTTGGTATCGGGATGACATGTGTGAGTGCCTCTAAATACATTTAGGAATATATCAACATATTCTTCATCTTCATCAAGGTCACATTGATTTATATCAGTATCGTTTAAGTTCATATCTATAAATGCAACACCTCTATAAACAAAATGAAAACAAAAATAGTTCGCTTTTTCTGGACATGCAATGTTAACTAAAGGTGATAATCATATCTTACACGAATGTATTATGGTACGAGTGAAATAAAATATGAAACATATATATGAAGCATCAAAACTTATATAGCACATGCAATTTTTTTAAAGAAACTGTTTCTCTTGTATTGCTTCCCGAATACGATTTAACGACTTAATATGTATAAGCATACGACAGAGGACAACAGTGGAGCAGGAACTCTTTACCCTTTCAGAGCACATAACTGCATAATCTGGGTTTGGTTATATTCGTTACTTTTTATTTTAGGTCTCTTTGTGAACTGTTTTGTAAACTGTTACACACATTTTGTTTTCTAATTGTGATGTTTTTTCGTCTTTCTTCCAATTATAAATTTTGTTATCTTTTGCATTTTGATCCGTTTTTCGGTTAGATGGTTCGAGCGTTCCAGTTGACGGTTAATTCTAACTCACCAGGAAATCGTCATCTAACAGTAACCAATAATATTATAGTTGCTTACATCCACGTAATTTAGACTAATGGTCTCATTGGCTATCATTCCACATCTCCTTATTTTTATATATTTTTTTAAAAAGCATTCAATGTGTTCATTTGATCATAAACCCCATGTTGAAATGTCATTCGTCTGAATTTAACTTGTTACGGAAAATGTCGGTTAGAACTAATAGTACGTTGGAATATTAAATTAAAAACGTTTAACATATTCGGGACGATTTAGAGCTTGACATATCATGTATTCGCCTGTCTATTGTTGAAGTTCACATATTTCCATTTAATTTTTTTTTGTTATTTTTGTCGTTCGGTTGCTGTCTCATTGATTTGTTCCCAATATATCTGTTTTTTTCATAATAAGTATTTGATAAGAAAACTGAAAAATTATTGAAAATGCGTACTGAAAATTGGAAATAAAAACACATCAACATAACTTACTTGAATACGAGCTCTCCAGTGGCATCTTGTCCAAATATAGGCACAGAAAAGGTAACTAACCAAATATTACTAAACCCACAATCAAAATAAGGTTGACTCCAGTGTCCATCTTCTTTTTGTGCAAAATACATCACAGTATTCTCGTCTTGAATGTCTATACTACCGTTTCTATTTCAAAAAGATTATAACTAAGAAATTGATAAGGGTCAATTAGACGACAATGAAACAATTATAGGTTCCGGTACTATAGTTGCCTGGATTTTTATATTGTTTCTTTAAATGTGAAATGTAAAAAAGACATAAAACAATGAATCCAGGGAATACGGTATTGATAGTACTAAGTCTTTCATAGTCTCTGTAAATTTCTATGCAAATTTAGATTTGTGTAGATTTTAGGGCGATGCGGATTTTGCAATATTGTAAAGAAAATTGTTTCATTTTTTAGATCAAAAGGTTTACATCTTAGCGTCGTTTTGTGTCGGTTGGTTGGTTGCTATTTGAGGTATAACACGTTTTTTCCATTAGTCGTCGTGACTGCAGTTGTACAGAAGATAAATTAAAGTTACACAATAATACGAACTTTCAAGATACGATGCAAATTCTAATATTTCTTAAAAATATTGAATTCGTTTGTAGATTAGTGCAAATGTTTGAGACAGTCCGCAAATTTTACAATATAATAGTAAAAGGTTAAAATGCGAAATAGTTTGTAAATAATCCAATTGCTAATTAATGTTCAAAACAATTGTTCGGCGCAGATTAACTTACATGTATGTATAAAATTATTCACTGACCTCTGGTGCCTTTCCGATAGAATTGACGAGGCATTGTCCCAATTTCTTGACTTCAAATTGTAATACCACTCTGGCTCAACTGATGTTTGATACTCATAAGCAAGCGAGAAATCGAACAGACAAATTACTCCATTTTTATAATAAGCATAAGGTGCAAACTCTTTGTATCTTGAGAATACACTTGGCTCAAACGCAAGACCAGAACTAAAAACTTTGGGTGATCCTGAGATAACAACATTTCTGGCTAAATTAAAGAATGTTAAATCAGGATAAGACTCCAATGTTCCTTTGTTCTGATAAATTAATGTCGTCATGTAATTAGAATTATAAATAGCTAAGTTTACATATCCATTCCACAGTGTGAAGTCTAGAGTTAAGTCAAGATTAGCCGCAGAGTATGCGCACATGTCTGTATGAGTATTTTCAATTACATTAAGAGCAGTGATTGTTTCCAATTTACCACCTCTTACGAATAGTATAGTTCCATGCATCAGAACATAACATATAAAAGTAAAAACTGATACTCTGCATGGATTCATCATCAACTGAATAGACTTTCTAAAACAAAAGGTTAGCCTGTTTGGTTTTTTCAATACACAATTTTCTTAAAACAACAAAATTATTTTTTTAACAATCAGGTGATGAAATGATGGACCCAGTATGAACATTTTTTTTAACCGCTTAGTTAATACTGCACAAGCTACCTAAAGAGGTAAAGTATATTGTAAGTACTTTAAAAAAGATCTTTGATAATCTATAATAGCATGAATTATACTTCACGGGCAGAAAAGACCATAACGAATTTTCAATTAAAATAGAAAATAAATAATATCAAAATTAAATGAAAGACCAGTCAAGTCATTAAAAAAAAATACAGAACTAAAAAGGTCAATATAAAAGTACCACATCAAAACAAGTCAATGCATATTAAAAGTAACACAACAAAAAATTTAATGTAAACGTAACAGAACAAAAGATCCCTAGAGGTCAATGTAAAAGTAACCCTTACCTTTTATATTATTTATAACCTTACTATAAACCAATATCTATTCAACATTCCTACAGTGTAACAGAAACACCGATCTTAACTAGTACTCTTACCTCATCTTTTCGTAATCTTGATATCTTTAGCTTTTACATAACATAATTTGTGTTTGTTTCAAATCCTCACCAGTTGCTACAGCAGAATATTTTAACTGGACTGTATCCCACTCAGAAATGTAATAATCAACATTGTTCACAAAATGCAATTTTCATATATGCCCTTTACTAGAAGAATAATGTTTCTATCATAAATAATAAGGCAACCATTATATGAAAATTAGCTAATAATTACCATGTTGAATGAGATTTAGATGTATTCAGAAATACACTGTGTCAACACTCCTACGCCAAAAAGTGTTTTAACGTGTAAATGTATAATTTTCAGTACGCTGATGAACCACCAAAAGACAGTGCCAAAGATACAATCAAGTCTACCAGACACCTTTTGATTTGCCTTTACCTGCTACTATAATAATGTGTTATAAATTAAATCATGTCTTGCCGTACTGCAATATCTATTTGCAAACTTTAAAGCTCAATATGAACTGACTGTAATTGCTTAAACAGATCATAAATGTATATGAACGTGATTTCTTTACTACAAGGACATAATTCTTCATTATCAACATCATCCAGGTTTGATTTAAATAATCAGTCCTTATTATATGCGGCGGGGTTAAACATGTTTTTTTTAGATCACAATCCTCCCATATACATCTAGCCAACGTAGAAAAACAAGCGCACAACAATACGCACAGTAAAACTCAGTTTAAGAGAAGTCCGAGTCCGATGTCAGAATATGAAACTAAAGAAAATAAACAGAATGACAATAATACAAAAATAACAACAGACTACTAACAGTTACTGACATGCCAGCTCCAGAATTCAGTTAAACTGACTGAAAGATTATGTCGTCATCATATGAATATCAGGCACAATTCTTCCTGTTAAGGGTTTAGTATTATACCTTCATGAAATATATGAGAAGAACATAACCCGTGTCATGCAATAACTGGTTTAAGCATGAATGTGTTTAATTGCGATGCAAAGACCCAATAAGTGAATCAATATTAAAGCCACAATATGCAATCTTCAATGACTTGACAACAGTATCGTAACTAGTTTTGTTAGCTTTTGAGGTGAATACTGACATTTTTGTGCTTTATAAAGAATATTACCATAAAAGATTGGATGTGAAATACCTGAACGTATAAGATGTCTGCATGTTGAATTATATTTACGAATTATTTCCTTGTACCGATGAGAAAATTTTGTAAATGTTTTGATTAGTTTGTGATATCGAAAACCCTGGTGTAATAAATTTTCAGTAATACATACATTTCTCTCGTTAAAATCTAATACGTTGTTACATACACGAGCGAATCGTAAAAGTTGAGATATATAAACACCATAAGATGGTGACAAGGGAACGTCACCATCTAAAAATGGATAATTAACGATAGGAAATGAAAAATCATCCCTTTTATCATAAATTTTTGTATTAAGCGTCCATATTTTATAAGCAGAGGATAATCAATTCTTGAGAAAGTAATAAATTTAATTGGAAACACATTGGATATAGAAAAATGTTCAAATCCCAATTAAAATAAACTTTAAAAATGGTTCTACACCAGTTAACATTTCGACATAGACACTTCATGATCAATAATGCTCGATGCCAAAATATTTACAACTTCAAAAATTACTCAAAACTTGAGGTGATGATGATACAAAGAGTGTAGCCTAATTTAAAAGTTTACGTTTTGCAGTTTTGTCATGTTTTATCTGTACTAGACTAAGTCCTTGAGAAATTGAAAATTTCTACAGATGATCGCTTGGTGATTCTTCAAGTCTCCAAATATGTGGTAATTATAAATTTTCATTTTTTATTATATTTTTCTGATAGGTTAACTCAACATATATACCAGGCTTAAATATTTGTACGGAACGCGCATTAGTTTAGTTTAAACATATTTTATTGATCAAAACAAATGGATTAGACACCAGGCTCAAGCTAGCAGCCACTCGCTAGCAGCCACTACGCTAGCAGCCAGTTTTCAGATATGTCTATGAACGAAAATAATGCATAAGATTCTTGACCACCATACTTTGTGTACAAAAAATAAACCTTTCGTCTAATCAAAAGGAAGCGATATCTACTGCTTCATAACTAGAATGATTCGTTAAAACAAAAAATATTAAAGCATGAGCGCAACTTTCTATTTTTGTAATGCAGAACAATTATTATTTTACGGGAACTATTTGACAGGATGCCGAAAATATGGAAAGCAATTTGACACAATATCACAAAAATAATTTCTGATGTCTGATTAGTATTGTCATTCAGTTGATGAACCGTAAATGATTTTTTTAATTCATTGAATAGTGTCTTCGACTGCTTAATTATATATTAAAAACTCATAGTATTGTGGTTATAAATTAATAAAAACATTTCGAGTACGTTTGAATCTTATGCATTATTTTAGTTCATAGACATATCTGAAAAATGGCTGCTAGCGTAGTGGCTGCTAGCGAGTGGCTGCTAGCTTGAGTCTGGTCGATTTAGCCAAATGCAGATTAGGAACTATATTCCTGATTTGGAGCAAATTCTTTAGGCTACAAACACTATGGATATTGACTTTTTAAATTTTGATACACCTTTATTAAATTGACAGGTTTTAGCACTTTTTAAATTTTGATACACCTTTATTAAATTGACAGGTTTTAGCACTTTATAGACTTCTACTTGTAACTTATGTGGCGTGGTCAATTACATCAAAGATTTGATGGTAAATACTTAATCAGTACTGTTTAATGATCTTTCATCTTGATTAATGTGACAGTTTATACGGTACATGAGTTGCACAGTAGAATTGCAATAACATTTAGAATTTTATCAAAATACTGTAAGACAATAAATTAAGAACAGCTGTTTATAGCACGATCTTGTGAGAAACTTTATGTATTGGTCAGTTGTATTGGAGTAGTAGCTGGAAGTAACATGTTGTTTTATAGAGTTGGAATTTAGTAACGTTTTGTATTGGAATTTATAATTGTGAATCTTTGCTTATATTATACATACATATACTTTTATACGATTAAACATGTGAACATTACACAGACTTCGTTGTTCATACAATGAGCTTATGGTAAAATATATGCAATAGCTAGTTCCCTATATTAATGGGCAAAATTAAACAATGCGTAGACACAAAACACAAACAGAAGAACTTTAAGACCCGTTACACTTAAATGAATTAGAAAATTTTACTACAATCTGTGTTAGTTCATATTGTTTGTATAGACTAATACAGGATTTTTTAATGTCAAGATGCATTTATAACAGTTGGTTAGTTCGTGCTATTGATGTAAAATTAAAATCACAAAAAATCTCCGAGGAACAGGGACCTTACCCAAGATATCTTTGTGTCATCTTTGCGAATCAAGAGACATAGGTACTGAATATTAGTATGTTGTGTCATGTAATGTTGTAAATCAAGAAAGAAATGTGAGGGTCACTCCCCTTGATTAGTTTGTAATTTAATGTTTATGTTTGTATTGTTCACATGGGCTTTAATAGTTAAGGTAGTTGTTTATGCATATATATTCCGTGTAACTATATGTAATTTGTAGTTAATGAGAAATAAAATTCGTTCATCCATTCAATTATTACGAAAGAGACCCTATTATATGTATTCAAAATGTGGGTGAAATGTCAATCACAAGGGCTAATGTGATGAGTATACACGTCTTTATATCTTTTGAATGTTAACTTTATTAACTTGTCCTTCAGCTGGCTACTAAGCAACCATGTATACTAGTTCAGCGATATGGACGTCATACTAAACTCCGAATTATACACAAGAAACTAAAATTAAAAATCATACAAGACTAACAAAGGCCAGAGGCTCCTGAAACTGATCACAGTTAGAATATGTTAATAGAACAACGTCAAACAGATACCTTGATAGATTATATGTACATAGTACAACTATTCATCAAATAAAAATATCACAGCAATTAATTTGTATAATATGAACTACATGTATTATAGAATTATCACTTCATTTACTGAAATATATCAATTAGTGATCCGCCATCTTTTCGTTTTGTGAACGTGGCCACTGACCTCTTCACAAACGTATCATGCTTCTACATTCAGAATCTTTCGTTTCAATTTTAAAAACTGTTTCCCTTTCTGGATTGATTTTGTATTTCCTGTAATAAAGGTAAAATTAAACACGAAGAATAATATATCATAATGATACTGCTATAGAAAAAAGTGCAAAAGATTAATTTGTTTGCCTTTAGATTTTAACATAGAGTAATCATACTTATTTCCTCAGTATAGTGCATTTATATTTAACATGATAATACATAAGTATGATTACTCCGTTTTCCCTCTCTTGTTAATGACATGGGTATATATGTTGATATTCCAAGTCAGTTGTTAATTCAGTTACCAACCAGTTTATGTTAGTTGAATTACCACACACACAACCGATGTTATTCGGTGATTTATCTGCGGGGAAAGCAACATATTTGTCACTGATGTAAGATAGTTGTGTATCAACATTAATGTCTTTTCAAATAGATATAACATGAGCGGTTATTAAATCATCAGTTTCTTTTAATTCTAATTTCTATTAAACAATCTTACTGCCCTTATGCTTTCTGAAATACTATCCGTGTTTTCATTTATTTGTTTATCCCATTCCCTGTAAAAAACCATCGACTGAATTCATTAGGTTTTTTAATTTGTGATTAAATTTTTCGGTATTTTGGCCTCACGAATGGCTGAAAAGACATAAACTATCAAAATGCGCATCTGGTGCAGAAACATTGGTACCAAGTCAGGAGGTATTTAGATGTTTACAAAAATTTAAAGATGTTACAAAGGACTTGGATATATAAACAAACATAAATAATCGTAAGGTTATACAGTTAGCAAGTTCTATACCGTATTGTGACATCTTGAGCTATATATAGGATCGGAGTAACACGACAAAATAAAAAAAAATCAAGAGAAAGACACAACGACCTGCTTTATTTAAATCTCGTAATAAAAACAGACAAGACAGACAGCTACCACCGAAAAACAGGCTAGTTTAGTTAACATTGTATATTCATGTAGTTTATGTCAAGTAAAATATAGGCAATATATGGTTACAGTTGTTCAAATATAATGATTCAAGTAAGAAGACACACATGAATGTTATACGCAAATTAAAGAAGCGAGACTAAATACGTCGATAAGATGAGCTAGCATAATTAAAACAATATCCTCTAATTTTTGTCATGTGTAACAGATCGGTCGTTTTCGGAATTGACAAGCTATGATGTTAAGTGTGATTAAGTTTAAAGTTTCGCTTCAATAAAAGTTTCCATTTAACTGTACATGTTTTGTAAAGTAGTGTTTTTGAAGAAATAAAAATTCGTCTGTGTAAAACATAAAAACCATTCCTTAATTTCAAATAGTTGAGGGTTAATTAAGCACCTAGAAGACGCTAGTTAAGAGTCATAATCATTCATTCATTAACTTTTATTTTTATATAAATACGAGAAATTAGAAACATTAATGAACCACATAAACAAACGACAACCACTGCACATCAGGTTTCTGACTTAAAACAGGTGCAAACCAATGCAGCGGGTTTAAAAGTTTTAATATGTACCAACCTTCAGCCTTAAGTGAAACAATAGTATACCATCAAAACATAAAGAGGCACTCCATAAAATATTTTAACTCAATCAAAAGACATATGAAAACACACAAGTGAATATAAATTGAAAGAAAGATTTATGACACAGTGTAAATACAAAACCAATAATCATGATATAACGATGTTAACTTTAATAAAAATGCCTGCTAATAGAATACATATTATGAACAAAAGTAAATGAAAATAATTTAGTAGAGTAATGGACAACGTTTTGTTTTGATTCAGCCTAGGATTGATGAGCAAAAAATAATAAAATATGAAAATCAGATTATATAGTATTCTTGTATCATAATGCAAATTGACATTTATGGTTAGATTAATTTTCAAAGTTTGTATTATATATTGGACAATACGCCTAAAGTCATATACACAATGGTTCGATTATATACAAATGGTCCGGGTATTTAATATGATGAATGTTGCATTATGTATAAACCATCAAGTTGTCATATAAAGATCAAAGTTTCTCAAGAAATGTTTACTTGTTTAAAGGATTTGTAATAATTGTAACATTTTGAATGAATTTAAACTGGTTTGAAATTCAAAGATGAAAGTTGATAAAGTTCAGACTAAAGACGTTGCTAATTCCAAAATTAAAATTGGAATTTCCTAGATTAAAGTAGATTAGTCTACAATCAAAGTTGATAATTCCGAGATTAAAGTTGGAAGTTCCAAGATTATATTTGATATTTCCAAATTTTAAGAGTTGGAAATTCCAAGATTAAAGTCGACCATGTGAACAAAACATTACAGAATGTGGAGGGGTTAAACGTGTTAGCGGGACCAAAACCCTTCCTTAATCCTGGGTCAGTAGTGGAACAGAACACTATAACAAATAAAAAAAAACCAATAATCAAATAAGGCATATGATCAACAGAAACAACCACTCAATTACCCATGACAGACACATATATAATTGTTTACACACCAAAATAGTAAATGACAAGTTCTTTGATAATAGATAGAAAACTAGTTTTAACAAATCAATGAAAGATCAGTTGTAGAGCACACTTACTAGTAGCCGATTTTATTTGTAGGTTACCAATTCATACTAGTCTAGTAGTATATTCAACCACTTATTGATAGATAAAAAGGTGTTTAGGAGTAGCAGCAAATATAATTTTTGATCAGATTTTTCAACTAGCACATTCCGGAGAAATGTTCTTTACTTAGTGATTTGATCTTCATACGAGCCTAGTTTGATGCAACAGTTACTTACCTGGCACTTATATTGGCATGCACGAACATTTTATGTGTGGCTAGTTCGTCTTAATAGTTAAATCTGTTGATTTATAAAAAAATCACCTCCTTAATACCAGACTGTACTATCAATTTAGCGCATTCGTGACATGGAAAAAGAGTCACGAACAGTTGACAATTTCGTATATCCGCTTGTTTTTTGTTGGCAATGGCGTTGAGCTCAGCATGACAAACTGAAAAAACAACATTTCGACGAAGTTTAAAAATATCATACCCTTATGTTTTCGTCTGGATTTGTTTTTATCTATGGAAAGAAATATTAAAATTAAAGTAAATAGTAAGGATGTCACTCTTGTTGAACTGTTAATTCATATATGCTGTGGTCTAAGTTAGAAACTAGCAACAATTATTGCCATTCTTATTGAGTAAACAATTGGAAATCAAGATTTCAATTTCTGAAGAAAAACCCGCATACAAACCATTTCTCTAATTTCGTCGGAGAGATGAGAATCTTTCCATGATTATATAAATCCAAATATCTCATATCTTTAGATAAAGTGTGCATACCATAAAGATCAGTCTCAGCGGTGTCACCCTTGGTCCAGTGAAACTCAGTATCCGAACAACCATCAGGCATGCCATTGTAACCCATTCCAACTATTCTTTTGTCCTGATTCACAATACAGGCTCCAACCTGCATAATATTTTTTTGAATGAGAAAGAGGAAATTAAATTTCCCTACTCATAATCTCTATCGCGCTGAATTGGCCGGTTGTATGAATATATTTTTTGATATCGCCAAAAAAAGTACTCCAAGAAATTTACTATCTGATAACAAATTAACTTCTAATATATCTTGTTTACATTTGTTACAAATGTTACTTTCGAAACATTCATAACGTCAAGGGCCACAACCGGATGTTCTCTCGACCAATCATATAACATAATTATTCCCTCATAAGCAAATCATACAAGAATTATACAGAATAAAACACAATGTATATATCAGAGAATTTGTCTTTTAGCTATATGTCTTATTAAAGGGAGACATTTCTTTTTTGTACATCTACACAGCTCACCCAACGAAAATGTACCAGTCAAACTCGTAACACGCGAGGCTGTATAACATGCGCGAAACTTACCAATTGCGATATATAAATGCCATTCCATGGGGTAGTGCGTAGTAATTACCGACATATTATAACAAGAGAAAAAGAAAAATGAGGTCGGTATGCTTGTCATTACTATTAAGTCGTCTATCTGTGTCAATTCGTTAGAAAGATCGAAATATAATATTAGATACAAATACTCACTGAAATTAAGGAATACTGTAGAAGTTTTGTATTAAGTAAGGTTTGCTTTTGGTAACTTTAAATAAAATGGATGCAACTACTGCTTAACTTTCTACTTGTACATTTGGGTATTTGTACATCCCAACAGTAAAATACACTAAGTACAGATCTGATAGTATTCGGAGTTCCTGACAAGTAGTTGAAAGCTTATGAATAAAAATATAATCAATCTTGCTCCTAAGACTTGATTATCAATCATTACACTTCCAACATCCAACATCCAATGGATTTAGTGTGAAGAAGTCATAAGCAGTCACTGTGGAATTTTTGTGATATTTTTTTTGTAACAATATTGTGGTCATACATGTTTGACGTATCAGATAATTCTTAATCATTTGACGAATTAATGACAGTTTTATTCTTAAAAACAAATGTGCGTCCGATTTATTAAATCGAGGATATAATGAATGAGCAGAACCAAGGAAACTCAAGAGTTATGGATATCATTCTACACATGTACAGTTACCCATATCATTGCGTTTTTTTACGACTGAGTTCTCAATTTAGCTGTTGAATTATAAAACAAAACCTTTGTATTTCAGTTTCAAACTTAGTTATACGTTAAAAAGACAAGATATACCGAAGAATAGTACATACACTTACTGATTACAGAAAGAAATCTTGATTAGAACCAACGTTCGCTATTTCAGTTACGGATATCATATTTAACACAGTGCGTATTACATTAGAGTGTCAGTTATTTAGCGACAACAAGTAGGTTTATCATTATCAAGTCTATTTGTTTTAAGTCTAAAGACTTACAGGAACAATACATGACTATCTAATGTAAATTGATGATTCCATTCTTTGAAAAATAAATAAACTTATCATTGATTGAAATCTTTTATTTGCGCAAGATGTCTTATAAGTGACACTCGGAAATGTTAGAAAAAGCCAAATAAAGTACGAATTTGAAGAGCATTGAGGACCAAAATTTCCTAAAAGTTCCCGGATACAGATAAGGTAATCTATGCCTGAAATAGAAAAGCCTTAGTATTTTAAAATATCAAAGTTTTGTTAACAGTTAATTTTTAATTGTGAATATTTAAATTAAAATAACTCAAGTCAACATTGAAGTGTTGAAGTGTTGATTACTGGGCTGGTGATCATTAATATATGTGTTGGTTAACGCAATGAAAGTCGCTGTCTGATAAAAAATAAACTGCAAAAGCTCTTATTATCATTAAAACGAATGTTTTTGTGTATTATTTAATTTAACAATTAACGTGCAGTGAAAATAAATTTTGTTTACGTTGGTGATATTATCGCCGCCATTTTGTTTACATTGGTTACGAAAAGAAGTTTCGGGTCAACGTCGTTTATCGAAAAATAACCTACGTCAAGATCAACTACCGGACGTCCTCTCGACCAATCATATCAACGAATTCCCTAATATGCAAATCATATAAGACATGTGAGAATTACTACACTTTTGATTGTGATCTTTGATACATTATTGACAACAAACAATAAATAAATCTGATTCACTGTCCGAATTTAGTGTAATTTGTCATTAGTGTATAGATATGGGAAATGTAGTGTGGCCGTTTACATGTACTAAGAATTCTTTAATGTGTTTTTTTTAATTTAATTTAAATCTTACAGCCAAATGCAGAAAGGGACTTTAAAAAAATATAATTCGAGAATTGTATTCCAAAGTCCTTACTCTGAATCAAAGCATTTGTTCCATCTATGAATTTGTTTAGACAAACGAGTGGAAATTAACAAAACAAAGTAAGCTAATTCTTACATTTTCATTTTGATACTTTGCTATTACCTGAGTATTCGGATCCTTACTTCTTTGCGCTGAAACAAAGCAAAGGGCCATGAAGTATTCTTCCCATTGAAGATATCCGGAACGTTGTGCACTATCAGTACTGGAATGAATCTTTTTCAGTTCCGTGGTTTCAATACTCGATTCAGCCTTTAGATAAATTCAAATCGGGATTAGAATATATGAAATATGAAGCATAATATGCAAGTAATCATTTGCTATAGAATCAAAGTCTACATGTGTTTTTTTTTATTTCTTGGAAAGTTTTACAAAATGAACGTTAATTGTCACCATTTGTCGAAAGCGCTTCTAATGTGGCTGGAAAACAGATCTATGTTTTGTCAAAATGGAAATCAACTTTGCATACATTTCTTTTTTTGCTGTAGCATATTATACATGTAAGTGCCCCTTTCTTAATTTTCTATACACTCTAGGTGCCCTTTTATAATTTTTTGCGCGCTCAAGATGTTTTTTTCAATTATGTTAACATGCCCTTTTTGTGTGAAAGTGGAAGCACTATAACATGTAAATACAAACTAAAAGGTATTCGAGTAGACTTTATTTGTTCTATGTTTACGGAGGGCCTAAAGTGCCAGTTGGATTTTCCAAAAATAGAGTGAAACTATGTATATGTGTTTTTGGTAGTCGCATAGGGTTATGTGTCTTATCTTTTTTTTTAATCACTGCATTGTGTTTTTTAGTGTTACTTCTGGTATTGTTTGATAGTTTACTTGATATTAATTTTAAAAAATATATGATTCTGTATACTTTAACATCAATTAAGTACAAAACAAAAATATTTCCGGTTTACATAAAGTAATTTCCGGGTGGATTTTGAAGGTCATGAAAATTGCAACCGAATGAAAAAATATCCCATGGCTTTATCATGTTTAAAGATGAAATTAAAGCAAAGGTCGAAATCTAGAACGTCAAATTCAACTTTGACCTAACGCTCTATTTCAAGGTCATAAACCAAGGACCTTAAATGAAATCACCCTAGGTCTTTATTATACTTGGTAAAGGAGTTATACCACCATCCATGTAATTTTAAATATAAAAAGGGATAAAACTTTTCTTTACGGTCAACGTAGTATTGCAATCAATATGTACGTGTTGTACATGTCGCAACTAACAATTTAGTAAAAATAATTTGTCGATATCTTATACGGTGTTTGGAAAAAAAATGATAAAAAGCCAAAAAGCCAAAATCAAAAATTTTGAATATGACCTTGACCTTAGACCTTGACATGGACATATGGAGTCTCCGGGTAGCTTCGGTCCAAATGGCCAACCTAATTCTGAAGATATAACAAGCAATTTGGTAAAATAAATTTGTCGTAATCTTTTACGGTTGCGAAGGAGTAGTGGCCACAAGAAAAACAGTGTTTTGGAAGATAACTCTTACAAAGTAATTTGTTTTGTTAAGCAGTGTCAGTTTCACAAGCGTCTAAACTGCACGATATTATATACCAAATAACTAAGGGACATCTTGCGAACCAATAATGCTACGCAAGAACAAAAATTAGGCGGAAGAAAAAAAAAGTAATAATCAGAACAAAATCAAATAGGTCTTTCCAGGGAAAAGTAGAAAGACCTAATTATTCAAGCTTTTTGAATTTATGACAGAAACAGGCATATATGTACGTTTCGGCGGTAAAGTGTATCGACAAGTAGTAGGTATTCCTATGGGCACTAACTGTGCCACTTTAATAACAGATTTATTCCTGTATTGCTATGAATCTCAGTTTAGCCAACCTCAGTAAAAACAAGTCATTGTTACATTGGGTTGATACATTCAACAATACCTACCGTTATCTGAATGATATTTTTTCGTTTAATAATCCAGAGTTCTCTAAATATGCTACCGAAATGTATCCAAGAGAACTAACTCTAACTAAATCTAACATAAACATTAGTAGTTGTCCTCCTCTAGATTTAGACATTTCAATTTCTAAAGGGAAACTCCATACTTTACTTTACGACAAAAGAGACGATTTTTAATTCCCTATTGTAAATTTTCCTTTTTTAAACGGCGATGTGCCTTTAACTACATCATACGGTGTTTATATATCCCAACTTGATCGGTATGCCCGTGTGTGTAGTGGTGTCATATAGTTTGATGAACGTAATGAATGCATCACCGGCAAGTTATTAAGTCAGGAATTTCGTTACCATATCTTACTTATAACTTTTACTAACTTCTTTCATAAAAACAAAGATTTGATTAGAAAATTGGATGTACCTGTAGAAAACTTATTGAAAATGGTATTTCATATTTTACGGTAAAATTGTACTAGAACCGCGGAAATCACTATGTGATCCGTGTAAACTCGTGTGAACCTTTTTACAAACTTATTACTAAACGTTATCTTACCAATGTTGTAATTAGATCTTTGAATATAGTTTACATCGGCACTAATGTCGATTTTGTCATTAGCAAATTAAAACATTACTTTATTTGTATTATTTTCAAACGGAATGTATAGAGACACACACACTTTCATTTTATATCTACAAAACGGTAAACTCCTAACTATTCTACTCCTTATCGATACATATATTTTTGGCATTGCACAAGTCATGTCTCATTTGACTGTCCGTGACGTTACAATACTAAATTCCTGGGATGTGTTTAAGTAGATTTTAGTCTCTGATGCATGATTTTTTATTATTAATTGTTTTGGCTTTTAACTTGATGTCAGTAACAGCGAGTACTCTAAAATCTTGTTAATTTGACCAGTTGATAATATTTGTAATGCTTTTTTGTTATTTAATGTTTACATGCATCTGGTCTATATTCCAGCTTTGATTGTTTGGAATTACTGCAAATTGTCTCTTCTTCGTACTATGAACATTTAAATTATTTTCTTTCTCTTTAAATACTGTGCCTGCACATTTAAATGAAGAACACAAAGTTTTATCCGGAACTAATTAGTTAGTTTAATTGTTGATATTCACCCTACATGTACCAAGTTTTAGATAAGTTTTATTGACATACAAGTAATTTCTTGGTATTCCTTAACGGAAGATTATATAGACAGAAAACGTATACTTAACAACAAAATTATTTTCATTAACCTGTGTATAATATGACGTGATTTTTTCATAGTTGACGTTTTTCTAAAATCAATTAACATTTCACAGCGGTTTTATATTTTTACTTTTATCATCCCTTATGTTTAACTAACTATGTATTTACATTGTATCATATATCAAATGTATTCGTTCATTGTGTGTAAATATGTGTTACTACGGTTTTTGATTGACCTAAGTCATTCCAATTGATATTTTGTAGTGTGTCTTTCTATGTTGTGATGTTATACTATTGTTTCAGAAAAGGGAGAATGTTTGGTACCATTAAAACATGTAATCCCGCTGCAATTGTTTGCACATGTCCCAAGTCGGGAATCTGATGTTCAGTGGTTGTCGTCTGTTTATGTGGTTCATAAGTGTTTCTCGTTTTTTGTTATTATATAGATTAGACCGTTGATTTTCCCGTTTGAATGGTTTTACACTAATAACTTTTGGGGCCCTGCATAGCTTGCTTTTCGGTGTGGGCCAAAGTTCTGTGTTGAAGGCCGTACCTTGATCTATAGTGTTTTACTTTTATATATTGTTACTTGGATAGAGAGCTGTCTCATTGGCACGCATACCACATCTTCCTATGTCAATTATATGCATAGATGACTTTAGTATCAAAATTTCAATGTATGTCGAAATTCGAATATTTGACAACACACTGACAGCGAACCCTCATATCGAATTAACGTATCGTATTATAACTATTAAACTCTGTAAATAAACACATCATATATACCAGGACTAAATTTAGTGTATACACCAGACGCGCGTTTCGTCTACAAAGGACTCATCAGTGACGATCGAATCCAAAAAAATTAAAAGGCCAAATAAAGTACGAAGTTGAAGAGCATTGAGGACCAACATAGTAAAATCATCAGATGATAAAGAATTATTGTCTTAAAATGTTCTTATATAATTTATTTTCTTACCTCCTCAGACATGTCAGATTTCTTCATTTAATAAATAACATTCACTCAATGGTCAATCCAATGCAAACTGAATGTTATCAACCCTTGTGATTCGATTAAGTAAATACACATAATTTAGTTTTATACATTTGTTTATCTATATTTTGTATCTAATTAATATTTATTTAG
Source organism: Mytilus galloprovincialis (assembly GCF_965363235.1). NCBI lineage: Eukaryota > Metazoa > Mollusca > Bivalvia > Mytilida > Mytilidae > Mytilus > Mytilus galloprovincialis. The sequence goes on from NC_134845.1 coordinate 23,967,207, forward strand.
CAATGCTTACATAATATCAGAACTTCAATTTAACATCTAATCTCGGTAGATCAATACTAAAAATTAATTTGATGCATTTGTTTACATATATACAAAACCTGTTTAATATTAATTTTAACAAACAGTTCCTTTTTTCAGTATATAACCTGCATACATATATGACAGACTTCCATACATGTAGTGTATGGTAACTGAAGACTGCTTAAACATTAATAATGAGTCAACATTTAGTATTTATTTTAGACAAGAAGCCAACAATCTCCGAGCACTGCAGCTGGCCATTTGAGCCGTCAAAATATTGATATAAACAGACAGCGTTAGTTGTGTAAATACGTAATTTATATTTATCCGAGGGCAGTCTGATTTCATGTCATAGATTCAAACATTATAAATCATCATTTTAAATGCATATAAATGACTTATTGTAGTCCTAATCGGTCAAAGAAGCATTCATTTTTTTTTATGGTGGCTCCAAAAATTAACTTTTGAATGCTTAATATATTGAAGAATTGATGCTCTTTTTTGTAACTTTATTGGGGGGTAAAAGCGTTGACCGAAGTACATTTTTTATGAACCGCGAAAGCATTCAATACTTATAATTACATGTTTACCTATATGATCATGAAAACACGCCTTTTATCAAGTTTTTGTTTCATTTACCTGTGCACTTTATTGTGGGATCTCGTGTCATCATGAATGAAAAGTTGCATTGTGTAATGCAATTGATTGAGGAATATCACGAGACTGCTAGTTAGCCAATCAGAATAATGTATTATAATGAAACATACATCTAATGTAATTATTTTCTCTTGAATAACCGAACACACTTACGACATGCGTAACCTGTCCTCATGTATGAAGGTTAAGTTAGAGTTACATGAATATGAATTTTATCTGAGTTTAAGTTGATTTTGATTTGCAGATAAATGTTACATTTGCGATCTTTTTTTTTTTTGTCTTAGTATGACCACAATTGTCAAACATTACAAACATTACTGATAACATCGTAATATTTTTTCAGTATTTGACATTAACAAATATATTTTGATTTATGCTTGAAATCACAGATAGTGTCATTTAAACGGTTTTTTTTTTGTATCTGCCCTGACATTTGGTGCCTAATGTATTCAACAACAATAATAAAGCGAACGATAAAGTCAAATCCTCAAGCTGTGGTTGTTTCAAGTTGCTTGTATGTATATGTGTTTGTTTTCAAGAAAGCCCGGTTAGATTTTACAAATCTTGTTATAATAAATTACTCTTTTAGTCTTGAGCGTCTATAGATCTTTTCTATAAAAACAAAACCAAAAAGCTTTTAACGTAGGTGTAAGGTGAGAACCCTTTAGCTATCAATGTTATTGTTCACAACTGCAAAGATCTGATCTCCAGTTATGAATTGGTTCTAGATTGATTTTGATCTGAGCGTCACTGATGAGTCTTATATAGACGATCATCGAGCACGCATCTGGAGTATTAAATCATAAGCCTAGTAACTTTGATAGCTTTTTTACGCCGCTGGCTCGAAACCACTGCTGGTGGAAGTTTGGTCCCCAAGGGTATCACCAGCCCAGTAGTCAGCACTTAGGTGTTGACATACATATCAATTATGAAGTTATTAAAAAAAAATCCTATTTACAATAGCATAAATTTTTCGAAATACTAAGGATTTCCTTATCCAAGGCATACATTCCCTTACCTGTATTTGGCACACTTTTTGGAATTTTGGGTCCTCAATGCTCTTCAAATTTGAACTTGTTTGGCTTGATAACTATTGTGAACTAAGCGTCACTGATGAGTCTTAGTAGACGAAACGCGCGTCTTGGGTTTTAAATTAAAAGCCTCTTACCTTTGATAGCTATTTAAACCACTGGGTCGATGCCACTGCGGGTGGACGTGTCGTCCCGAGGGTACCACCAGCCCAGTAGTCAGCATTTCGGTGTTGAGATGAATATCATTTATGTGGTCATTTAAAAAAAAATCCTATTTACAAAACTATATTTTTTCGAAAAACTAAGGATTTTCTTAACCAAGGCATAGATTACCTTAGCTTTAGTTGGCACAATTTTTTTAGGAATTTTGGTCCTCAATGCTGTTCATCTTAGTATTTGTTTTGCATGATAACTAATTTGATCTGAGCGTCACTGATGAGTCTTATCTAGACGGAAACGCGTCTGGCGCATCAAATTATAAGCCTAGTACCTTTGATAGCTACAAGATATATAAAAAATATAATCTTTTATTTTATAGCTCTATCAGCTTATCAGAAATTCAAGGGCGTGCACTTACATGTTCTACCTCCTGCAACACTCGAAGAAAATTATTCTGAAAGTGCCATCAAAATCTTGTGAACTGGACCCTTTGCCAACACACCTTCTCAAAGAGTGCATAGACACTTTAGCACCTGTTATTACGAACATAGTGAACATCTCGTTGGCTGAATCGATAGTACCTTCAACTTTCAAAGAGGCAGTTGTGCGGCCATCACTTAAGAAAGCGAAAACATACAAAGAAGTTCTAAAAAATTAGCGCCTAGTGCCATAATTGTCATTTGTATCCAACGTGTTCGAGAGAGTGGTTGACACGAGATTTGGATCTCATATCATGTTGTACTCTTTTCATGTCAATATAAAGCATAACGCACCAGACATTCAACTAAAACAGTACTGATCCGTTTTCATCATGACATTACATACGCACTCGACAACAACTCTTGTGTAATATTGCTGATGTTGGATCTCTCAGCAGCGTTCGACGTGATCGATCACGACATTATATTCGATCGTCTACAGTATACTTTTGGTATATCTGGAACAGCCTTGTCGTGGCTTCGTTCATACTTGACTAATAGGTTGCAATGGTCTCCATTGGATCTGTTCACTCCGACAATATGGTTCTGAAATATGGCGTCCAACAGGGTTTCATGATTGGACATACCACTGTTATGCGGGTTATACGCAAATTGACATTATCGAGCACCTAGAAGCTTGTTTGGAAGATATCAAAACTTGGATGTGTAAAAATACGTTGAAGTTAATTCAGGAAAAGATCGAATTGATTGTATTTGCTCCAAAACACAAAGTCAAAAGTCTTAGTAAGTTACAACTGAATTTTGATGGAACTATACTAAGTGAATCTACCTGTGTTCGAAATCTTGGAATTTTGTTTTAGATCAAACCCTGCATGCAGCAACAGACAAATGCAATTACCAAATCCTGTTTCAATCAGATTCGGAACATAGGACGGATTCGATCATATATAACGGAGGACGCTTCAAAACTCCTGTATGCTCTCTTGTTACGTCGCGACTTGATTACGGTAATGCTTTGATGTATTATGTGAATGCATCGAGTCTAAGGCCGTACGGTGACCTATAGTTTCTAATGTCTGTGTCATTTTGGTCTCTTGTGGACAGTTGTCTCATTGGCAATCATACCACATCTTCTTTTTTATATTCAATGTGTTCAGAACACATCTGCCAGACTAGTGACCCGCAAAACGAAGTTTGAACATATAACTCCAACAATTATGACTCTCCATTGGCTACCATTTAAATTCCAATGCCAGTACAATCTATTGCTTTACGCATTCAAAGCCGTGCATGGACTTCCACCTTCGTATCTTAGTGAACTAATACATTTTTACAAACCAGCACGATCAATGCGATCTGAAAATACTTCTTTAATTGAGATGCCAAAAAATGCACGGACCAAAATGTATGGTGAACGGAGGTTCGGTGTGGCGGACGGGACTCTGTGTAATAGCCTTCCAACAAATTTTCGAAATGAACAATCGCTAGAACTTTTTAAGGACTAAAGACGCATATATTCAAAGTTGCATTTGTGGATCGCTCATAAGTTAAGACTTGGAACTGTGATTGGTTGTATTTGACTGATGTTGATTTTTAATATTTTTTTACAAGCTGGAGTATTTTAGTAACTTATTTTTAAATACAAAATTCAGCAATTTAAGAAATATTAAGTTGACATAACAAGTTTTCAAATTTGTACTTATTCATTAATAATTCTTTTAAGTCATTTTTAACCAAGTTGCTGGAGTCTTAACTTTTTATAGTTGATTTGATGTTGTATGCTTTTAAACATATTTTGGTATATTTTTAACTTTGTAATTTTGTGTATGTACGAACTTGTGTACTTTTGTTTTAACATGTAAAGCGCTTAGAATATTTGTAGTTTTAATATACTGCGCTAAAAAATGCCTTGTTATAATAATAATATTAATAATAATGAAATGTAAATAGTGAAATGATAATTCGCTTTTAGGAGCAAGTATGGTTCAATTTTGTCAAAATTAGCTTAAAAACTTTTATGATGAATTATTCACTTGCAAGTGAATAATTCGACCACATTGAATCCGTATTCATGTGAACTTTAATTTTACCCCTTAGTTTGAGATTGATAACACGTGAATTGTATATGTAAAGTTATTAAAAGGAAAAGAATGTAAACATTGAAAGTAAAATGTCAAATCGATAGTTAATTTGATGCAGTCTTGACTTAAATACACACGAAACGAAGCTACGTATTTTCATGCCCGTGCCCTGTTAATTGTTTATTTTAAACTTTTAATAGTTTTGATAAATATTTGACATTGTTATGAATCGAACATGAGAATTTGATTAAACTCGGTGAACATGAATTTGACAGCTAGTGCCCCTTTAATTGTCTTTACATGAACATAAATCGTGACATAGAAGAATGATAAAAAGTAGAAAAATGCGAATGTATTGATCTACTGGCTATGGCTAGTTGTTGGTTTACTTGTTGCATCATCATACATGCATACAGCTGAATCATGTTGTTGCATGCCAGAGAAATTCAACTGCACGAATACGTGGCAGATACATTCACTTGGCCATCAGCAAGCATTCAAACGGTATTGTAATATTATCAATTTGTTAATACATTATTTTTTTTTATTTGCTAGACGATTCCAGAAACTATCTGCAATTAAAGCTAAATGCAACCGTGAAATGAAACGTATATAGCTTAAAGACAACAAACCTTGTTTTTTTTATAATCAAAATGTAAAATAAAGTTTCTTTGAAGTTTTCATACTCATGTAGTAATGTCATGTTACTTGTATTTACATCTGTGATGCTGGGCTATATTTTTTTAAACACGTATGAATTAATAAAAGTTACACGGAATAAATGTGTTGCATTTAAAGCGCTTTTCTAATTAAAGTTCACAAAGAACACTGAAAACAATAAAATCAAATACCAACGATGTACAAATGAATTAGCTATATATGTATGTTTGTGTGTGTGTCATGGATAAATACCCACATTTTTGTTTTTTTATCATATGATCAAAATTGGTCTTCAAATCCATCATAGGCCAATGTTTCCTGAGAAAAAAATAAAAAAATATGTAAGGCTAGATTAGCCTTGAAAATTCAATGTAAGATTAATTTTGCATGTGGTAGTTTTAACTATTTAAGGTGTATTGCTTGATGAGGGAGTTAAACATTAGTTGTTTATTCTTATTTTTATTTTATTTTTAAATAATTACAAAATTAAAGGAACGTTTTAAAAAATGCATATATTTTTTCTTTCACTGTTTAAAATGTTTAACTTTTTATATATTTGAAAGGACAAAATGGCGACAGAGGTAAACACTATTACAAACAGCATTTATTTTTTTCAGGGCTTTGCAAATATTTCTTTTGACTTGGGACTGAAACAATATGTATTTTTCTTCTATGACGTGAAACTTAATGGAAAAGAAGTTCCCAAACCAAAATATATATTCGATCATTCTTCGGTAAGTGCTGCCATTTTTTTGTATTGTAGTATCTAACTGTATCAAATACAGTTCATGATATTATGTTGGTTACACATTAGTTGTATCAAGTTGCAGTAAAGATGATAGATCATTATGTGTAAATGATTTAAAAATTTCAATCATATTGTCTGTTAATCTCTACAACTGATTCTAATATGAAATCTTTTCTAGCACGGAATCTTGGACTCACACGTTACGGGATATTACAAAGTATTGGTTTTGTCTGGTTGCTTTATAGACGAAGATGTACCAAATACTAGTACATGTACTTTCTTTATGATGCATAGATGTTTTCGTTGCAGTAGTAATGACAATATTATACGAGACTATCCGCACGCAGATGACGTATATTTCGAATGCGGTCAAGAATGTCATGTCAAACGAAATTGTAATCGAAATAGACAACCCGTAAGAAAAGACGAGCAAAATGAGCAAATTACTGAAGATAATAAATACGGGGACTATAAACACGAAAATTCATAGACAGAAATAAGTAGTACTTTTGCTAGTTAATATTTATAATATGTAAATGAGAATTGTACCACGTGTTTATAGTTGGAACTGGACTGGCTTGATATCATTTAAATCTTTAAAACACGGATAGTATAAGTTGCCCGTCACATAGTCCTGTTTGTAATCACTCTGATATTTCCGTAAAGTTGTAAGGTGGTCAAAATGAAAAGAATGAACGTGCATTTAGTGAATTTTTCGTGTTTTTGTGATTTTATTCTTCTTGAAATCAGGGCATTTTAACTTTAAGTGGAAACCTTAAGTTCAACGACTACACATACAAGGTTTAGACTTGCTTATTCTCTGGACATTAAAGTTTCAAGTTTCATCACGGCAACCTGCTTTTGTAATGACTTTATTAGCCAATTTTCAATACGAAGTTTGCAAATTTGACGTTTCAGCCATTTTAGCCTGTTTTTTATAATGCAATCTGAAAAGCCTCTCGCTTCGATTTTTAAACAGCTCAGGAATCTTAATTAAACGACAGTCATTGTGTTTCGTTTGAATGGTGTATATTGTTGTGTATATTTATTTTCTGTCTCGGCAACCTGTCTATCACTTAAATTAAAGTTATAATAGATATTTTCCTAAAAAAATAAATTCCCTATCATTTCAATGTTAATTCCGTTACCCGTATTCGATTTCTTTAGTACAATATTCAAATAAGCAAAGTAGCGTTGATTTTTGGATATATAAGGAGGGACGAGAAACTATGGATCTCCTATGACAACGATACCACTCAACTCTCGGCTAACATACAATCCGTTCCTGAAAACAAAAACAATACTATCAGTTTAGGTGCATCTCAAGATATCTGACAGCATCTGTTTCTGGTTGTACGGCAGAAGGCATTGACAAACTTTTAGTCACACTGGACAAAAATGTTGATAAAAATTATGTGTTGAAGGTCATCTTTAGTTTGGGTACAAACTACGTCACAAAAAAAGTAATACAGATAAAGAAATAATGTGTGTTAACATGACAAATGCTTAGAATAAAGTAAAGTTTCCAAATGCGGATATAAACATATTCAGTATACTGCCAAGAAAGTGCATAGGTCCAAATTTTGCAAAATGTAATTTAACATCTCATTCTGTAAATTTGTATATGGAAAAAATATGTTCAAAAGATCAATGACTATCTTTCGTCGATCTTTGGGATTATTTCTGTCGACCACGAATGGGTTGCAACCCCGTTGAAACAATGTTTTACAAAAACGAACCATCCGGGGTACATGTTAATCCAGAAGGGGCAAAACAATTTGTTTCTCATATCAAGAACTTTATGAGCATAGCCAGATAAGGCGAATACGGAAGAAAATGTTTCTTAGTAGAATATTCCATCACATTAATTTAAGGTAGATAGGGTGTCTTCCTCCATCTTGGATTTTGAAATACCAGAAAACAAGGTCTAAATCTTTGATAAAATGTGCAAATTTTGCGACAAGTAGGTAATTCATGTGTAAGATTTTTCATTATGATATAGAAAATGCAATGTTTCATCATATTTATGGTTGTATTTTACCATTAACCGAATGCTTTTGTTTGATTCAATTTTTTCCAACTTTGCCAAATAAGGGGAGATAACTCAAATGCAAGGGCAGATAAATCAGATTGTGTTATTTTTACAATAGAATGTGTTAGGAATTTACCCATTTTATTATGTAGCAAGAAAACGAGTTCGGTGACCCCCATTTTTCTTTTTCTTATCTGAAAGAATAATATTGCAGCCATCTTCTCATATTTTATCTAAAAATTCTATGGTGTAGTTTTCGTTTTAATAAAGAAAATTGGGTTTCCCATGCATATTCTATACTAAATCTGACAATTTTGCACAACCTGTAGTGTGAAAATAAGTCCGGTGACCCATTCTTTTAATTAATGTTTTGAAACAAGCAGGTTATAAACTACATTTTGGCAAATTATCAAAAAATTCTATGGATTATAATTAAGACACCCCATCTACCTTAAACGAGCTTACTGAAAACTTAGTGTAAAAAGTATATATATTTAGTAATATAATTTTTTTATCATATTATGGAAAACTTCAAAATAATCACTGCTATTATTGTAAATATTTTAGAAAATTATTGAACTACATGTATATTATATTATTGATACAAATATGTGATTTTTTTTGTGAAATAAGTATGCAAATAATAAGTGAATATAAAATATATGGTATGGGAGATAACTCTAAAAAAAAAATGCATTACTAATGTGCATGCAAACTATTTTGTTGTAAATATATTGAAAATATGTTGGACTTTTATTTTTAAATAAATTAAATCGTCGAACTGTGCAGTAAACTAAATATGCAAAAGTTGGAAGACTATAATATGCATATTTATTTTTTCCCTTAAAATAAGTCTATTCGTTCAGTTTCATTAAACGCAAACGGTATGGAAGATAAGACAAAATGAAATGCCTTATTACAATGGTGTAAAAAAAAGAATTTTGATTTTATAAGTATGCAGGATACTCATTGTACAAAATTTGAAGAAAATGAATGAAAAAAAGAATGGGTAGGGTTAAGTTTTTGGTGTAACGGAACTTTCGTTTCTAAAGGGGTATCAATTTTAGTGAAACCAAATTTAGATATTAACACTACTGAAAAATATAAAGATGCAGAGGGAAGGAAATTAATAGCTGAATTCAAATTAGACTCAACGGAAACTGTTCGAATTTTTAATGTCTATGCTCTTAATAATGACATAGAAAGAAAACATTTCTTTAATAAGTTAATGATAAATAAAGAAAATGATATTGTGAACTACGATTTTAATTGTTGTCTAAATAGGAAATTGGATAGAAAACATATGCCCAAGCGCGAAAATTTAGGCAATCATGAACTAAAACACTTTATTGATCAAAATGAACTGACGGACATTTGGCGTCTCGGATATCCTAAAAAAAAATACACGTTTTAAGAGGTCAGTGTGTGTAGAACTGTGCATTATTTTATTTTTAAATGTTGATCTCAGCATTTTCGTTAGGTAATAGTATTTATTAAAAGGGTAGTTATAATTGTCTTAAATATAAAAATTTGAAGATTAAAAATTTTATCAAATCACTTAAGATCAGCAGTGACTTTGAAAAAAATTTGACCTTCATTTCGAAACTGCTGATGTTTTCGTTCTTGCAGCCTATAAATCTGCACACACCACACATCTCGGGGCAGCAAAAAAAAATTATCAGTTACGACCTATCAGTCCACATATGGAAATGAAACAACTAGTACGACAGTAACGTAAGAGAAATGTCATCTCGTCAGCTTAGAACTCAATGGTAAGATAACTCTTATATAAAATTTTGTTCAGGTTAACATTATAAAATTTAAGGGCATTAAAACCCCACAAAGCTAGTTTACAGAGAAAAATCGTCTATGTTTTATTTCAGACGATTGAGTTTCGCCGCACTAGCTGAATAACTAAACAATAGTTTGATGAACTGAAGTCATTGGAACAACTTTTTAACATAGTTATATATACACATGGAAAAAAGTATTGCAACCCCAAATTGAAATTGAAATTAAAAAAACACTTTTCATTTTTTTGGGATATAATTTGGTAAAATAGAACTAGTTAAACATTATTTAAGTATCACCTGAGTTTAATAAAAAAATATTGACTCGATAATTTTTTATCTGCACATGCAGCTACTCTACCCGTAAACAGCAAAACAGTTGTTTTTATCCTCATTGTTTTCAACCCTTTAAATAACCAAATTTTTAAAGTTATGTAATTGACATCTTATAATGGGTCCTGGACAACTCTTAACTGCAGCAAGATGGCAGATTATCAGTATAAGGGAAGCAGGGATGTCGCTGTAAAAACTGCACGTTTTGTTGGTCATCACCATTTCTCTATAAGTCGTTTTGAGAATAAATCAGGCAATAAATGCTGTAAAAGACATTCCGAGATAATGAAGACCCTCTATATCCCATTTGCTAAAAAAAATCAAGCATAATGAAGGTTGGTCAAAAGGAAACCCATTGCATACAAGACAATCCTAAAAAAAGAGTGGTGGCCATACAGGAGCCTTTTAACAAGAACTGTTCGAGATCGACTCATCGCTACTGGTTATCGTGCGATAAGACCATTTCGGAGACCTTTGCTAACGAACAGACACACAGTTTTCCGTATCCAATGTTGTGCAGAGTTCGCCAAAGTTGGAAATTAGCATCGTGGAGGAAGATCCAATGTTCAAATGGAATTCGGTTCATCTTCCTTGGCACGATCGTAGCCCGGATTTCAACCATATCGAGCATATTTGGGACACTATTGGGCGGAAAGTGCGCGAAAGGACACCCAAGTTCAAACCCATCATGAAATAAACAATGCCCGTCATCAGAAATGGTTGCTGCTACCTTAGCAACAAATTAGTCGATTTATGGCAGGAATCAGAAGACGTTTAGATGCGGTTATCCGTTTGGATATAGGCTGCGCACAAAGTACTAATTATTTGGCGTATAACCATCAACCATGATGTGAACAGTCATCTAAGGATTAATTTTGAAATGTCTGACATTGTAATGTTCGACTACAGTAAAAGTATTTTTTTTTCGAACATTTTTTGTTCGTTTCAATGCCAATGTTATCATAAACTATGTTTCAATAATATTATACACATATTTTATTATATTTCATCCAAAAAAAGAGGCTGATTTTTCAAGTTTTATAAAATCAAGGTGTTGCAATACTTTTTTCCATGTGTATATATTGTCTAAAGTGAAGAGGGAATTGCTGCTGCTTGATGTGCAACCCCCCCCCCCCCCAAAAAAAAAACAACAAATAAAAACAAAATAAAAAAAACTAATCCAGTTTCTTGTGAAATATATGTATTTCTTTTATTTAATAAATAAGAATAAATAGAATGGAATCGCGCATATGATCCACCTTTTTGGTGTTTTTAATTTTTACATTCGAGCATCATTGATGAGTATTTTATAGACGAAAAGCGACTCCGATTTACATAATTTCAAGCCTGGTTTCTTAGATAACTTTATTCAAATCAACTTCTATATCTTTAACTTTGTCTGAAATACACAAAACTAAATTGTTCGCGCCAGGAACAAATATTACAATAATACGTTTATAATGCTATAAACGTTGACGTATGAAAATACAGAATTAAGATAAATACTGATTTTATTATCAGTAAATCAAAACCAAACTAAACATATATTTTAATTTATCGCTATATACACATTAAAAATCAAATGTCCTGCAATCTGTCGATAACTATATTTTGGCATTGTTCAAGGTCATATTTTCTCTGACTGGTGATGTCTTTTTTATAAATCAATTGGATCTTGTGCTAAGCTTTGAATTAGCTTTCAGTAATATGTAAAATAGTAAAAAAGTCTAGACTGAAAGGGAATTTCAAAAACAGAAAGTCCGGAAATATCAAAACCAAACGCTGAAACACATCAAACGAATGAAAACCAGGTGTCATATTACTGACTTTCTACAGGCATTTATTTATGTAAAAATAGGTTGATAGAATTTTTTTTTATAGATAGTTAAACCTCTCACTTCACTTGTATGACTGTCGCATAGAATTATATTACATTGACAACAATGTATTAGCAAAACAAAGAGACATAATAGGTACATTTGTCAAACATTAGGACGCTCTCAAACAAAAACAAAAACAGATACAAAAATGAAAGATTAAAAAATAGGCGATAGAACAAAAACACAATGGTGTAGTGTGTAAATATACCGAGTCACACCAAAAGTGCGTCAACCAAAGTAGACACTAAACCTAAACGAAAACGCATTGAGATTATCTTGTTGATAAGGAGAGGATGATCAATTCTTGAAAAAGAAATGACTTCACTTGGATGCTCATTGGATATATATCAAAATGTTCAAATTCCTAATAATACAAACGTTAAAAAATGTTACTTCACCAGTTGGCATTTCGACATAATCTCTTCAATGATACTCGTGCCAATTTCTTTTAAATTCGAAACTTACTTAAAACTTGCAGTGATAATGAAACCTATGGGGAGAAAGAGTGTAGCCTAATTTAAAAGATTACGTTTTGCAGTTTTGTCATGACTCATATGGAATAGTCCTTGAGAAATTGAAAAAAAATATTTATAAATATTTCAACAGATGATCGATTGGTGATTCTTCCAGTCTAGACAAATGTTTTAATTATAAGTTTTCATTTTGATTTATATTTATGTGATAAATTAACTCATCATAGATACTAGGGTTACAAAGGTTACGTAGGGAGCGTGTTTCGTCCAGAAAAGATTCACAAATGCAATCAAAAAGAAAAAAAGAAACTTGTCCAATCCACCATCAAGCATGTTTTGGAATGATTCAAAATATGTGCTCATGTTTTTTAAAATTAGTTCGAGCAATTGTTATCTTTTTTGTTGAACAAAGTCACGAGTTTGATAGTTCTAACTGTCTAGGAGACTTATATCCGTATTGTTTTTGGAACAACAACAACAACATAAACAACTTGGAGTTAAGTTTTCTTGGTAGTGTTTTTGGAATTGTTGTCTTTTATTCTCATTTCTCATTTTTCATGATGATGCCTGCAATTTATATTTTTCAAATCTTCATTTTGTAACGTCTCAGTTGTTAACGTAAAAAGAAAAATAACATGAAAAACACAAAAACATAAAAGCAAATAAATATGTTAGTTTATTAAATAAATCGTCCATAAAGAACAAATTACAAAAAATCATAAGTAACATTTTAAATAAAATTGAGAATGGAAATGGGGAATGTGTCAAAGAGACAACAGCCCGAAAATAGAGCACCAATGGGTATTCAATGCAGCGAGAAACTGCCACACCCGGAGGCGTCCTTCAGCAGCTGGCTCCTAAGCAAATATGTATACTAGTTGAATAATAATGGACGGCATACTAAACTTCGAATTATACACAAGAAACTAAAATTAAAAATCATACAAGACTAACAAAGTCCAGAGGCTCCTGAAACTGATCACAGTTAGAATATGTTGATAAAACAACGTCAAATAGATACTTTGATATATTATATGTACATAGATTAACTATTCATCAAGCAAAAATATCACAGCAATTAATCTGTATAATACGAACTACATAAAATAGAATTATCACTTCATTTATGAAATATATCATTTAGTGATTCGCCATCTTTTCGTTTTGTGAACGTTGCCACTGACCTCTTCACAAACGTATTTGCATGCTTTTACATTCAGGATCTTTCGTTTCAATTGTAAAAACTGTTTCCCTTTCTGATTTGTTTTGGTATTTCCTGAAATAAAGGTAAAATTAAACACGAAGAATAATATATCATAATTATACTGCTATAGAAAAAAGTGCAAAAGATTAATTTGCTTGCCTTTAGATTTTAAATTATGTCTTACCCGTAGCAAGTGCCTATGTTATAATGATACACGTGACATGAAATCTGGCAAAGTGAATTTGATACGATCTTAGTTTAATATAAATGTTAGTTTTAGCTTTGGTATTTTGTATACAAGTACCATGCTACCTGAAAATTACGCAAAACGTCATTACTCTGCGTAAAAACTACACTTTTTGATTTTAAATTTATTTTTTTTTTATATCAGAATGCAAAGTTATATTGAAAACTATCCTTAATCCACTTTAACGCACAGTCTTGGTAGATATATATGATATATTTATAAAATTGAACTCTGTTTAGATTTATGCCGATATGATTATAATGAACTGTTTGTTATGTGCCTCTTTGTTTGTTATATAACTACGTGTTTATCGAATATTTAGAATAGTTACAACGTAAAACATAATGTTGGTAAAACAATTTCCATGTAGGAAAACTAATCAGTGCTCTGTCATACATAAGACTCACGTGTGTGTGCGCATACTTACGTCAACGTAACATTATTATTATATCCAAACATTTTTTGAGCGGCTTTTCTACTTTCCTCTTTTTCCTGCTTCTTTTCGCCTTCTTGTATGTCGGGCATTTCGTAATATATTACTTCCTCTATTCCAGACTGAATTATTATCTTGGCGCATTCGTTGCAAGGAAAAAGCGTCACAAACATACGACATCCTTTTACATCTGCCTGTATTTTATTTACGACAGCATTTAATTCAGCGTGACATACTACAAAATTTAAAGCATTGCAAAAAGTAACTACATGTATAGAGTTGGAAACCTTATGTATTCATTATTGAAATCATTTAAGTACAAGATATTATGTTGGTCGGGCATTCGAAACAATACCTATGCTCTAAGTTTTAGTGTGTTTATTTTGTCCTTTTGCTAACTGAATTAATACGGTCTGTCAAAACATATAATTAATGCATAAATGTACAAAAAAGTAACTCAAAAATGAAATCAATCATAACAACATCCAAAGTTTATAACAAAGTTTATAACATCAATATCTAATGAAGTCTGGTTGCCTAACGGTAAAGAGAACACAGATAATTACTAATGTAATTACTATGTTTAATGAAAAGTATGCTGTATTGCTTATTTATGTTAAAAGAAGAACTAACTTAAAGGTAAGATTTACAATTGAATTTCTCAAAGTTCTATTTTTTCTTTGATGACAACTAAATTTAGGTAGATATTATATTGTATTTGTATATTTGTATATTTCTTAGTTGGTTCGATATACGAGTGTTTTGTAGTGATGTCTCGGATTTCAATGGACGTAATATTGTAACCAAAACCCTTTTACTGCAGGAACATAGATGTCATAAGTTAGTCACAATTGTATTCAATTGAATCACTTTTGAAGACAAGTACTGTGGAAGTCAACATGCAGGAATATAATAAAAAGTAGTATTTTTCATTTACAAATGTAGCGTTTCACGGTAACATTCATTGTTTATAAAGTTAACATAATTAGGTAATGTCCTTTAAATTAGTCTTCTTGACTGAGTACATGTACATTTAATCAATAAATGTGTTTCGTATTTCATTTGAATAAATATCAATGCTAGTACTTGTACTATTTATCTTGTTTCTTTGGTTTAGTTTGTTTTAGGCAGCACACATATATTATCACTTTTTATACGCCCGTCAAAATTTTGACGGGACGTATTATGGTATACAAATGTCCGGTGTCCGTCCGTCTGTCCGTCCGTCTGTCCGTCTGTCCGTCTCTCTATCCGGCGTAAACATGTCGCACAGTAACTTGAGAACGACTTATCTAAATTTCATGAAACTTAATAAAGTTGTTTCTTATGAAAGTCAAATGATCTGCATACTTTTTGGTGAACATAAGATTTAAACTTTTTAGTTACGGCACTTTGTAACTAAAACAGGGTGTGTCTTTTTCACATGTCGCACCATATCTCAAAAACGGTTCTTGATTATTGCTTAAAACTTTACACACTTCTTTGTTATATTTATCTAAAGATCTGTATACGTTTTGGTGATGATTCAAAATTTCATTTTTGAGTTATTGAGTATTTTGTAAAAAAGAGGGAGTTTTTTTTTTACATGTCGCGCTGTATCTCTAAAACGATATTTATGATTATTGCTTAAAACTTTCCACACTTCTTTGTTATATTAATCTAAAGATCTGTATACTTTTTGGTGATGATTCAAACTTTCATTTTTGAGTTATTGAGTATTTTGTAAAAAAGGGGAGTTTTTTTTTTACATGTCGCGCTGTATCTCTAAAACGATTTATGATTATTGCTTAAAACTTTCCACACTTCTTTGTTATATTAATCTAAAGATCTGTATACTTTTTGGTGATGATTCAAAATTTCATTTTTGAGTTATTGAGTATATTGTAAAAATGGGGATTTTTTTTTTTACATGTCGCACCGTATCTCAAAAACAATTTATGATTATTTCTTGAAACTGTACACACTTCTTTGATATATTAATCTAAAGATCTGTATAGTTTTTGGTGATGATTCAAAATTTCATTTTTGAGTTATTGAGTATTTTGTAAAAAAGGGGAGGTTTTTTTTACATGTCGCACCGTATCTCAAAAACAATTTATGATTATTGCTTGAAACTGTACACACTTCTTTGATATATTAATCTAAAGATCTGTATACTTTTTGGTTTGATTCAAAATTTTATTTTAGTGATATTTAGTTTTTTGTAAAAAAAAACAGGGTGGGGTTTCACATGTCCCGCCGTGTCTCAAAAACACGACTTAAAACTTTCTCAGAAACTATTGATGATTATTGCATAAAGCTTCCACAAAAGACGTCGGGCGTATCATGCGCTCATGGCGCAGTTGTTGTACTGTTTATGACGTTGTTGTGTTTAATAATCTATGAAGAACAATGCATATGAAGTACAACAATTGACATTTGGTGAAGAAAGACATTATTTCTTCTCGGCAGCTCAAGTCAATAGATAGATATAGGATGATGTGGTGTGAGTGCTAATGAGACAACTCTCCATCCAAATAACAATTTATAAAAGTAAACCATTATAGGTCAATGTACGGCTTTCAACACGGAGCCTTGGTTCACACCTAACAAAAATCTATAAAGGCCCAAAATTACAAGTGTAAAACAATTCAAACGGGAAAATCAACGGTCTAATGAGCTTGCATTCGGTATCTGCGAGCATACAATATAATTTGTTATTTCTTTTGTTTTTGTTTCCCTATTAAAATGTAGTTTAAGCGTCAAAAGATATATCTATTCTGACTTGTTTGTGTGTCATGTAAAGGTTTTCGTTCAGTAGATACAGCATTTTATAGTTATTTCTACAGTGTTCTGTAAATCTGTTGCAATGTTATCTAGATTTAGCAAACATTGAGAATAATTCAGAATCTTTTATATTTCGTGTATTGTCTTTTTTCAAAAAAACTAATTCTTTTATATTGAGAAGTAAAAATGTAAAAATTTCGTATACTCGAGCAAGAGAGTTAGTGAAAGAGGCTTTAACACAAATTGGTTGAAATGTTAGCACATTTGGTTAACACTGTTTAAGAGAAGGCAGTGCCACTGCGGTCGCTAAATATGATATACCAGATAGACTTTTTAAAATACATGGAAGCTGAAAATCTGATTTAGCTAAAGATGGTGACGTATCAGATAGTTTAGAAAAACGATTATCAGTTTTAAGAATTTATGTTTATAGCATTTACACGTTCTGCTTTCTTTGTGTGGACACCGTGCCTGTTAGTATCAGAAATAGTCTTGTCTTATTTATATATATATATAGAATATGAGTCAGTTTAGACAGAAATTAGGAGTAGAGTTGTACAAGAAAATGTTAGCACATCTATATGTTATGTTCGTTTGAACATCGTGAACTAAGAACATAACATGAAATATATATATATATATGTTCCGGACCATATGAGTATTAAGACCATAGGAGTTTGGTCATGACCATATGGGTATATACTCATATGGTCCAACCATACGATATGGTCCGACCGCACGCGTATGGTCGGGGTAATGTACAGGTTTACTTTTACAATACTTAGCTCTTCATATATAACCCTTCTAGTTGTCACGTTATGAAAAAAACACTACCAAAGTTAATTTTATTATAGATCTATTAAAAATAATAACAAGATTAACAAACTAAAATAAGCAGTTTCACAAAGTAAATTTCATCACTAGTCAAAACTATAGTAAACACTTTTTTTTCATTACCGATATGTTATTACGAATAATTGGCAAAATGTCGACCTGGGAAGATAACTTCCAAAAATATTTTAATTATTTGTTACACAAAAAGTCAACTGCTTTACTATAAACTGACGTAAAAGTCGACAGGATAAAGAGTCTTATAATTTGCTTACTTTTGAAACTTTATATAATCAGCTTTAGCAGTACAATATTCAGAATGTTTATACTTATACGTGTTTTTGTTTTACAAAAATGAACGACGTCACCGACAAGTACCCTAGTTTAATTCTAAAAGTGGTCTGGTGATATAATGTACTTCAGTCATGTTACGATATTGGAAATCTAGAGCTTTCTATGAACACCGTCGATGCATCGTAATGACGCAGGACCCAAGAAAAGATATGGTACCGTGTGGAGGTAAATGTCACCCTACGCATACATGCAAGAATACAATTAGCGGTGAAAACTAACTTTGGCATCAATATTTAATGTTATTTGAATTGTAAATAATACAATTGCATGTAGCAATCATTGTATTTTTATAAAGTTTTCTAATTCCTATTATTAAAAAAAAAAATACCTATATGGTCCAAATGCTCATACGGTCCGGTCCGTTAAAAACCAAACGAGTGTATACTCCTATGGTCCGACCATACGAGTACGGTCGGACCATATGAGTATACGCATATGGTCATGACAATACGCGTATGGTCCAAATACTCATATGGTCCGGAATATATATATAAAATTGTTGGGAATTGCCGATCTGAAAATACTCGCATTTTCAAATGGCTTCAAATGCACTAAAAATTTACAGAGAGATGTATAGCCATGCATATAATATGCATTCACTTTTTTTTGCGTACTATTGTTTGTCTGTTGGTCGTTATTTTTTTTAGCCATGGGACTGTTAGTTTATTTTCGACAAATGGTATCCTTCGCCTTTTCAGATTTTCTGAAATAGCTGCCGCTTATCAGTGGCCATTTTGCTGTTTGACATCCGTTATTGCTTGCATTAGCAGTTTTAGTTCAAAATAAAATTGAGAATGGAAATGGGGAATGTGTCAAAGAGACAACAACCCGACCATAGGGAAGACAACAGCAGAAGGTCACCAACAGGTCTTCAATGTAGTTTGTTTATTTTCTTGTTTAGGTATCAACAATTTGACTAACCATACAAATGTTTATTGCCCTCGGCAGTTTGAGCTTCTTCCCAGGGAAAGTCTTCATCCTTGCTATAGTTCGGCATATCATTATATCCCATCCCAACAATCCTGTTGTCTTTATTGACAATACATGCTCCAACCTGAAATTCGAGTTCTTTACTTTAAAAAAGGGTGTAGTTATTCTTACTTGACCAATAAACAGATTGTTATGGTGATGTTTGGGACTTTTTTCCGTTATATTCTGTTCAAATTATAAAAACATATAAGAACAAGGAAGTGTTAATGCAATATATATATTAATCGAACTATGTACCAGACAGACAAATTGAGCCGGGTTTGTAGCGTAAAAGTAGACTAGAGTAACAGTCAAATTTTTGTTCACTCTACTCTTAATTCAAGCTCAACTCGATATGGTTTTGAACCCGTGACCTCTTGCATACGAAGCACTATACCACGAAACTACCGAGGTGGTACGGACATTGAATCGGAATGGATGTAGTTATTCAGACAAATCTTGAGAAGTGTAATTAGGAAGTTATTTATTTTTTTCGGTCTCTAAACTACATTTGAAGAAATTTTTGTTAATTTTTACACTAAATACTTTTTTGACAATTCTTTTTATTTCGTTTACTGTTTATTCTATGCTTTGATCAATTGGTATGAAACAGGTTCAGAAAATTTCCTTATAGACACACATAAAACAAAAATAAGGGATATTTATAATTTAGACACTTTATTTACTTAAACGTTCAAGTGTATCAAAACCTTTATAATTCTAAATTATATAAATTGGATCTTTCTTTACACTTAGGTTAAATAAAAACAAAAAAAATGCTTACCTTGATAGGCAGAAAAAGAATTGAATATCTTAATTTGTAAGCAAAAGTTGAGAATAACAAAATCAAGCGAACTGCATGCGTGTCGATAATGCGTCTAAAATTCTATCAAGAAAGGGCAAGTGGCCTCAAAGTAGCATTACAAGTACATATTTATCAATTTTGAACATGACCATTATGATCAGTGCTCCATTTAAATGACAATTATTCTTAATGAAAACTATGAGCAAAATGTAAGTACAAACATTCAATAAAACAGGCATAGCATTCATTGTCACTAACCTGAGTTTTAGGATCTTTACTCCTTTGTGCTGATAAAAATGCTAACGCCATGAAATACTCGTCCAAATCTAGATTCCACGAACGCTTTTCGATTGTTTCTGTAAAAATTCAGAAAAAAAAACCGTTTGTGTTGAAAAAGACATAATTATGATGGATGTTGTCTCCATGTGAGTAATTAGAAAGAGTTCTGAAGTTTGGGATATCTTGTTTTGTATATAGGGCTTTTGGGGATAATTGATCGCTGTTTTCGTCTCGTTGAAGGTAATCATAGTAATGGTGTATTAGTGGAACATGTAACAAGTCTATGCACTAACCATATATAAAACTTCATAAGGGGGCACACTATCCCTATAAATCCGCCTCTGATTAAATGTACACTCACAACATGACCAGTTTGGTTAGATTATAGACTACAGCGGAATGGAAACATTACAAGCTTGCAACCAAGTGTCAAAAAAGCTAGTTGTGTTACATTAAGGAATATATATACATGTGGGTATTCTTATTTTAAAAGGAGGTTAGAATTTAATGCCTGTGTAAAAATTGACCAAATTTATACTGAATTATAAAGCAAAAACAGTAATCCAAAGAACTGTATAAAGGTATACGAGGCGGGTTGAGATCCTACAATACATGTTCAAACCCACTATATTTTTGCATCTGTCCCTCTTCCAGAAACTCTTCGCTTTGTTAGTCTTTTTTATAATTTTGGTTCATTTATATGTTTTAGAGTTTTGTTTTGCGTCCATTTCGCTAAATTGTAATACATTATTGGTTAATGTCCAGCTGATGTCCGCCTTCGATTGCGGGATTTTCACACTGAGTAACAGACCAGTTACAGACCAGTTGATGGCCTTGGACTGTTTTCCTTCAATAACGTTAGAATAAAACTAATTCAAATAGTAAAAGAAACTACAATTTCGAGATATAGATATATCACTCTGCGTATTAAAAGTTCAGATTTAACTACATTTTTTTTTGTACCTACTTCTTTTGTCAACGTCCCTTCTAATATATACTTCAATTCTCTTAATCAATTTTCGTACGTAGATTGTACAGATTTAAATGATATATATCCTAACTATTATTCTTGTTTCAATGTCGAGTCACAGTTAATTGGATAAAATTATGATACTATTCATTGTCAATTCGTTGTATATTTTAAATAGACTGTAACTTCGGCTTATCATTGCCTTTAGAGAATAGTTAAAGGTACTGAAGCAACTTTTATGTTAACCTTTTTTCCTTTGCTAAACGTTACCATCAAATGCACAGTTTACGTCGTAACTGAGTTAGGACTCGCCATTTAAAATTCCTTGGATCAACAAATAATCGATTACTAACATATTATCATCGAGATAAAACAACAACTAATTCAAACACGCTATTTTGAAGATTTAATGAGAATTTGAATCGTAGGAGTAACGTTCAGTTAAGGGCATACGATACTGTTTTAAGTCCGCGTTGATTTTTGGAATACAATGTGCATACAAGCTATTTTTCACCTAGTAAATTCAGGTATGTTATTAAAATATACCTGCATGTGCTACTTTTAGAGATAAATGATGTCGAACTTTTTACATTTATCTAAATATCCGTTGAACAGTCACATCTAACTCATCTAAAACTTTGGAATATCGTCTTTACAAAGACAGTCAAACTCTAAGTTTGTGTGACCATTCCTCGGATTCCTTTTTCAACAATGATTAAACTTTTACAAAAAGACGAGCATCTGACATATTAATCTTAACTCGATCTCTAATGAATCATTATTATTATATAATTTCACCAGCCACATTCTTTATGTGTCTGACCTTTATTAGGAGCCTGTAATTCAGAAGCTTTTGTTAATTCATGTCTGTCATTTGTAATTTGTAATAAATTAGGCCGTAAAGTTTGAATTATTTAGTTTTTCCATGTCAGTGTCTTTTATTGATAGCTGACTTTGCATATTGTTTTTTTTTCTCATTGTAGAAGGCCGTGCATGACTTGTAATTTCTTATGTCATGTAGTATCATCTGTCTCCTTATGTTTTAAATAAAGTCAACAGCAGTCTGGAATTTGAAATATTACAAAACGGCAGACTACGGATTAACTCATGCAAGTGATT
The DNA here is from genome assembly GCF_965363235.1 of Mytilus galloprovincialis. Taxonomy (NCBI): domain Eukaryota; kingdom Metazoa; phylum Mollusca; class Bivalvia; order Mytilida; family Mytilidae; genus Mytilus; species Mytilus galloprovincialis. Next base: position 23,989,489 of record NC_134845.1, read on the forward strand.
GAAGCATAAAAATATTTATATTTTTACGGTGCACATGCGTAACCAGAGAAGAAATGATTTTGGGTGTATACTGCTAAAACACAAAACAACAAAAACTCCAAACCCCGAAGAAAACCCAAAATGGAAAGTCCCTAATCACATGGCAAACTCAAAAGCTCAACCACATCAAACGAATGGACAACAACTGTCATATTCCTGACTTGATGCAGGCATTTGCTTATGTAGAAAATGTTGAATCAAACCCGGTTCCATAGCTAGCTTAACCTCTTATCCGTACGACAGTCGCATAAAAATCTACACACCGACAACGATGTGCGAACAAAACAAACTCACAACAGGCAAACATGTCAAAGTAAGCGGTACATCACTCAACATTAACTACATTCTCAATCACTATAAAAGCAAACAAAAATGTCAACAATAAAAAACAAAAAAGCACACAGACAAAGGACACCAGGGAAAACGAAAGACAAGAATATAAAAATTTGCCACAGCACAACCCCACAACGACTTTACGGACGCACAAGTACCGAGCTACGTCAAATGAATATTACCAAAAATATACTAAACAGTACTGTAAAAGATAAATTTACAAAGACAAATTAAAGAATTCTATAAACTCGTTTGTAAGATGTAAGTCAGTACCTAGAATCTATACTTCAAGACAGTCGTGTATTATTTGTAAAATTTTGTTTCTATTGTTAGGCTTTAAATTATAAATGCTGAAATAAAAATAAAAATCAACGATTTCTTGCATAATATAGCATAAAAAAATTATTAAAAAAACCCTACTGAAACTAAGAAATAATGTATGTTTTTTATATTTCCATTCCATACATCAATATATCAAGATTGCTAAACTGTGACATATAAACCTACCTTTTGCTTGTTCCTCCATTCTTTAAATGTATACTTTGTCCTACAAAGAGAAAATTTCTAATGTATCATAATACTTTTACATTTTAATTTGATACCCTAGACAAATGCACACTTGATTAAAATTGGGTATTAATAAAGATGTCACAATATCTAGTATGATTTTCATACCAGCAAAAATGACTCACAAATGGTTATACAAACTAACAATATATATACCTTATTCAATTTGGTGCATCATATGCGCATATCAAGAGGTTGGTTTTTCTTTTTTTTCGAAAACAAAAATAAAAAATCAGAAAAGCTGAAATTAGGGATGACGAGGAAACAACGAAAATAAGGAAATGGCGTCTTAAAATTGTTCATGTAATTATGCTAAGAAAAATTAATTGAATATGACAAATTGGTTAGCAATTACACATGTAAATCCCGTCATTATGTTATTGCGCCTATTTTCAAGTTCAAGATTCAATACAAGAACTGTAAAGGCTTAATTGTAATTGTAAAGTTTAAGGAAATTTTGTACTATAGTCCATAGTATGGTCAATGTATATTTTCTACATAAAGTTATAAATAGAATGTTGTATAAAAAATTATGTAAAATATATTGTTTAATAAATATGAACTGTGTTTTATGTTTGTTTGAACATATTATTGGCAAATTTATTATAAAATAATATAACCGTTCAAACCTTGATGATTTTTGAAATTATCAGCCGTATTAATAATATTACCGCACAAAGCTTTATGTATAATAAACAATTAGCTAGTTTATAAAAATTGTAACCGCACAATATTTAGTATAACATAAAAAACACATAAACATTACTATAGCCGTACAAAGGTTGTATGATAAATATTTAGCTGTGCAAATAATATAACCGTTCAAACATTGGTATATAATAAAGAAATAGAAGTGCTGACTACTGGGCTGTTGATACGCACAGGAAAATAAATCTCCGCCGGTAGTAGCATCGACCCAGTGATTGAAAATAAACCATAGATACCAGGACTAACATTTTACACTTACGCCAGACGCGCTTTCTGGCTAGAAAAGACTCATCAGTGACACTCAAATGACAAAATGTAATAGCCATATAAAGTACGAAGTTGAAGAAATGTTGATAAAGTTTTTTTACAAGTACACATCAATGTTTGATATACTATTATTGATTGCTATCTTGATAATACGTTTACATCACATTGAAAAAAACGTTTATCTACACCCTTGTATTCGGCATGCTTAAACAGCCTCGTTTTTAATAAATTGTAACAGATTACTTTCATTCAAATCTTAGTAATAGTAGAATCCCCATTGTTGAAAGCTGCACAAATTTACAAACTTTTCACCTTGTATTCTTTTTATCAATGCAAGTCTAACCCTTTTGATAAATAGTATAAAAGCATTATTAAACTGTCTGTTTTTCATACATTAATGCCAAACAATACAGAAATTGCATTTGGTATTAAAATAGAGTAATCTGGATTAATAACAAACTAAATTATATATTTAATATAAAGAATTAGGAAAAGTGAAAAATACAAGACGATTAATTGTGATTTTGAAAATCTGTATAACCAATGTATTGATTCACTTCATCATACAACACATTTGTCTTTGTTTTCTTGGAAAGGCAACGAAATATGTCAAGAGCGTTTGTATGTATATATTATCTTTTATCATGTGCTTTTGAAACCGATTGTTGGGGAAGACAAATACATAAAACAACGTCGTGTTGTTAACCTATTTACACATTTGGTAAATTTTCTAGATCACATTCGTGCAATAGGAAATAGATAATTATTGTAGTTACGACAGAAGGTACATATCCGATATCATCTGTGAAACGGATATTTTACAACGGTTCACCAACTCGTGTTGACGTCCGTTAAATTTGTGAAGGGATAATTTCAACTTCACCATTTTGAAAATAGCTTCCTTGTGAACAGCAACACTCTATAAGGGAAATCATGATAGAAAATGCAAGCCCGGCAATATCGTTTCAATCGTAAGATATATACTCCGTATGGATGCCGCTGGAATGTGACTTCGTAGACATGGAAAGTTCACAATTGGGAAGCTGAAATAGTCGCTTTTGTCGTAAGTGTTGTTTTCAACCGACCCTAATTGTCAATTTCCAGATGTAAGTCAAGATACGAGAAAGACTCTGTTGTATCTGATATATCCTTTATCTCTAGTTCGATTGGATAGATGCGTTAAACATTTTCACCAAATTTTGATTATAATTATTTAGTGCGTGAACATCATCTATATTGCGAAAAGTAAAATTAAAGAAAATTGCTTACTTCTTCTCTTTCTTCCTAAAAGGTTTCTGTATGAAGTCAGTCTCAAAAGGATATATGAAACAAATTGGCAAGAATAATAAAAAAAAAGGTAGGGTGCAGGCATATCAACACGTCAACATAATTTAACTCAGTTAAAAACCATCTGCTTTATCAACTCTGTGTGCAAATTTCTTTTTGCTTAAAGTGAAAGTGAATGAACAAGCAATGAAAACTTTATCATTTTCTATTATTTAGAAGCCGGAATTTTATGCACGGTCCTCACAAATGTGTTTTCTTTTTTTGTTATTGTAAATGAAAGTTTTAATTCTTACCTTCCGTGATATATTACACTCAATACAACTTCATATACTATATTAGAATATCAGTGAACATGATGTGGGCTTAGAATTTGATTGGATAAAATGTATCTTTGAATATTTGTTTAAACACATACACATGTACTGAATCTGTTTGAACATATCATAAAAATTGCGGTAATCTGTTTAATATCATGTTTACTCTTACACTGTTTTCATTTCACGTCGTCAAGGAAATTATGTAGATGCAATAAAAAATGTACCTTTAAACTTTTGTTGAAGGCAGTTAAAACTAATTAAGGGAAGAATATAGTATTCTTAGGTCGAAAATATACTCGACTAAAAATAGACCTTGGGAAAAGGGAATACATTGTATGTGTGATTTTAATTGCAAGAACTGTCAACTGTTTGGATAATCCGCCTTTAGTTATTACAGGTTTTAAACTGCATTTGGAATACAATTTATAACCAAAGGCAATATAATGTATTAAATCTCTCACTTAATTCGACATAACTAAAAATCAAAACAAAGTTGAATCTCATTTATTAGATGTATATGATCATTTGATAACAAACATGTAGTAAAACAAGAAGGTTGTTGAGAAGTATTTGTTCTCTATTCAAAATCACAAAAAAAAACATTTTAGTGTCAAAATGGGATACATATATCTATTATCGAACAAACATGTAAAATGCATTGGTTTGTTGGTCCGAGACCACCATTAAAGATTTGGGTAATGATTTTTAAAGTAAAGTAGTGATTTGGTGCAGTTGAAAAAGGTTAAAAATTAGCACTTCGGAAGCTGTCAAAATATTTCAAGACCCCCTTAACATAAAATTGTCTATATTTTGAGTTAGAGCCGATGAAGTTTTCTATAATTTAGATATAATTTGTCCAAAACATAGTACAACACAATGTAAAAATGTTATTGATAAAGCGCAGGTGGGATTTTTTTAATTTGCATTTATTGTCTAAAAGAAATGCACTACGAAATAATTGTGGTCTCGGACATAAGGGGTGAAATCAGAATTTGTACTTTGGCAACTTCCTTGAATGATTTGATGGTGTCAATTTGTTGAATAGCATGAAACGTAAGGATTTAAACCTTTACTTGATAGAATTTTTGCAAAAATGACCATTGTTGGTATTATCCCAGTCATCAGACTAACAATGGGCCAACGTTGGCAAATTGTCGGCCCGTTGGTCGACCGTTGGTGTTGGCGGCACAACGTTGGCCCATCGTTGGCAAATTTTCGGTCCGTTGGTCGCAAGTTGATGTTGGCTGCACAACATAGGCCCAACGTTGGCAAATTGTCGGTACGTTAGTCGCACGTTGATGTTGGCTGAACAACATTGGCCCAACGTTGGTCTGTTGTTGTAAATTCATATTATTATCTCATGTTGGTTATGGATAATCGGGCAAATGTTGGCATTATGTTAGAAGCAACAAAGGGCCGATATGAAATTTCGTTAATAAAAATTGATTATGAAATATTTTACGCTTTATTTCTCTTGGGAGGCGGATAATTTCGATTGCTGTAGGCTTTATAAAAAGTTAATGTTATACCGAAAGTGTTTATCAACTGAAATTACATTTACAACTCTATGTTGGGCCAATGCTGGGCAAACGTTGGTCATATATTATATTCTATATATAAGCCAGGTAAAATTTATACTGGAATATCCTTACTGTAATAAAAAAAAATGTATATCGTAAACATAGATTGCCTGGTTAAAAATTTTAATTTATTGCAATCATTATTTATAATAACTTTATTCATTAAACTTTGTGAAACATAATAATTAAGCAATCAATTATATGCAGAGTGATATTTGATACAGCCAGTCTGTTAATCAATCACATTCTGATAAGGTTGACCATATGTTCGACAAATTTTAAAGATAGTTGCTATGATAATTAAGTTTATAAGAAATCTGAATGTAATGGGATGGTCATTTTTGTGATTATTTCCTGATATGTATTGGGAAGAAAGCAGAAAACGTGTAAAACGAAGAAAACAAAAAGAGAAAATCATGTCATCTGAGATTAAAAGAGAAAGAAAGTCACATGTAAGTTGTAAAAATCTGATATATATACGATTAAGAATGACAAATACAATATGATTTTTTAATCTGAGGGATGTTGTTAAAAATTAAAACATATATTAATTTCTATTATTTATAATGTTGATCTTGAAGTTTATACGTTTCGGGCGAAATATTTTCTAGATTTTAAATCATTTCAATCCTATTAGTAGTCATCCCTATGAGACTAGACCACTTTTTCCCCATAGACCCAATGTTAAAGCCGCCATTTTGTTTGGTGGAGGGAATTTTCGACAAGAGTCAAGTGGTCATTTTGTTCTAATTAGTAATATAATTAAGGAAATGTTGTGTTTCCTTAATTAATAATTAGTTATGACAAGTGATAATATTACTAAGTCTATTAATTAAATTGCTAATTACTATGTAGCGTCGACATTGGTCAAATGTTCATATTGATTGATTATAGTTTTAGACCATGGTTGTTTGGTCAGTTAATTGGCGTATCAGAATTTTAATTGATGGTTTAATCGACCAAACATACAAATATATGACATTGTCATTACAATTAAACAAAATAATTTAATTAAGTTATTTGATCATCAAATTAATTAAATAGATAGATATCCATTCGTTTGTGTGTTTGTTTTTCTTTATTTTCTCAATTGATTAGAGACTTTTCTTTTTGAATTTCTTGAAGTTTAATATTTTTGTGATTTTATTTTTTGGTGGTCAGTTATAGATGATTAAAGATGATTGCATCTGTTAATTAAGTCGAATCTAAATAGTAAAAATGAGATCCTCGCTTCTTGTATGTATAATCTTAAAGATTTGAAGATAAATGTGTTTCATTTTGTGCTTTCATTGTTGTTTGAATATTTTTTCGGTATATGTTATATATACGCAGTAAATAAATAAACAAAATAGCAAACAGTTTGTTTAAATCATATTTTAATTGAAAAGCAATTACATTCATCTATAAAAGATTAAGAAGCTACACATTCTAGTATCCATAAGGTTTTGTAATGAACTTTTCAGTGATAACTCTTTTGTCAAATACAATTTTATAATCTTTACTCTCTCTACTTATTATGATTCTAGTGTTCTGTTTGTCTCTTGTAATCTTGTTCTCGTCCCAAACAGTTATTTTGTCATCTAGGCTGCCATTAGTAACCATTTCACGCACTGTTTCAAAGTTGATACTTAAAGCATTTTTATAGTTTAGCGTTACACCCCGAACTTTACAAATTGTTTGATTTCCTCTATCATCAGGTTTATGCAATTTGTATGCGTAGTTTTTTGGACCACCTGTTACAAAATGTGTAATCTTGTTCTCGGGAACCTCATCCGTAAGATCTCCGAGGTAGTCCCCTAAAGACGGCTCCCATTCCCCTTCCTTTACAGTGAAAACAATAGAATCAGTATCAGCGTAAAGCACCCGCTGTCCTAATTGTTCCAAATAACTGTATAATTTGAGTCTAGCTTGAGAAGTTGTATAAGCCGCTAACACGACGTTAGTTCTTCCTGATGACTCAACAAATTCTGCTTTATTCCTCCAACGCATTTCCACCATTTCATCCGTTACAAAGTTCACACCTGTAACTTCTTGTTGATCACTGGTCAGCATATCGAAAAATATAGAAGGATCCGATACATAATCGACCTGTGGTAAATTTGTCCGCTGTCCAAACTTACCCCAAAAACTATTTAGCATTAGTTTTGCCAGTGCGCGTAACCCAGGATTTTTTTCTATCTTATTGTAATCGAGTAGAATGCCTTCTTTCTCATAGTAATCCTGAATGTAATGTTGCCTATGTTCCTTGGTTATACACCAACTAGGCCAGCCACTTGCCTCTTGCTTCATCTTCAGAAAAGTGTTTATGTACTCTGTGAAAATGCCTCCTGTTTTTGAAACGGGGTCATATTGCGCAACTTCATCGAAATGCCAGACTTCATATATTGTACTTAGTATGTATCCCTTATTTACTGCCATCTTTAGCTCATCTGTCACCCATGTTCCGGTAAAAGACCTTTCTTCATTGCCATGACGGCACGTTGTTTGCTGTTTTATCTCAGTACATGTTCTGCACAAGGAGAACATCAGTTTGTTGTTAATTTTAGCGGATAACACTGGGATATGTAGGCCTCTAGGTGGATAAACTTTACATTTGATTAGTCCTTCATACATCGTTAGATCATCAAAGTTTTCTGTTACTATTCTAGGATGCCCTATTACAGCTTTGCCCGTTTTGTTTATGTACGGGTAAAGCGAGGTTACATCGTAGTATTTGATAGACTCATCAAAGGACGATTCGTGATATAAATTAAAGGCTTCTGTCCTCCCTCCTGCAAAGGCATCTCTTGGCTCTAATGGAGTAACAATATCCAAGGAGTCGATGAACTTTTTAATGTTTTCGTCTTCCCTGATATGTTTGTCAAACTCGCATTCCCAAATGCATGTATATATGTAACCCTGTTTTTCAATGTAGGTTTTCTTTTCCATAGTTTGATGATACAAATCCTCCATTGATAACTTATTGACAGTGTTGATGGTATGCTGTGTGTAACAGGTTGGACATCCATGCCAAAAACACCCATGATATTCCAATACTATCTTTTCACCCTCGCTGTTCTCATAAAACCCATCTACTCTGTATTGGTCAATTATCTTCTCTCTACCGTTTCGAGCGTGTTGAATATCCACCCCCTTTGTTTGTGATATATATTTAATCCATTGTATGGCTTTTACAGAGTGTTTCTCTTCAGGACGATATCCTTGGGCTGGTATGATGCCGATAGTATCAGCACGTAAGAATTTAGTGCGAAACACCAAATTACATGCAGAAGCTATAGTAATACAAGTTTCAAACGGATCAATACCTCCATCTCCAGTAGCTGATTTAGTCATAGACATAAACAATTCTCGAAACCTTAAACAACATCGTCTTAATATATCTACATCAGATCGGCAGTATTTCAAAAGTTCCTTTTGGAAATCAAACATGACTTTCACGTTAGTTTGATACCATTCAAGAAAGTTTTCTCTGTCCTCTGATTTCATTGCGTCTGGGTTATATAACTTGACATCTGGCAGCTGATTAAGAACGCTTGTCCGGTTTTCTTTTCTGTTATACAGATGTGGAAAGTATCCTTTCTGTAGTTCTTTGATACCAAACATTTTAGGCAGTTTTGAAAGCGCCATGGGTAGAAAATTAAGTGAGTCAATCATACGTATGTTGCATGACGGGACTTCGATAGACATGTTTTTTGCCCCACTCGGAACAATCTTTGGGAGAACACCGTTTTGGTACAGGTATTGTAGAATGGGAAACGAATCATATCCTTTGAAATTGTGACAGATCACTGTGGGTCCATTATTTTCTCCAGAAAAAAGCCATTGACAAAAATCATATGTCGTATTCATTCCGCTGAAAATAAGTTCATTCTTTCCACAATTTTCACATACACTAAGTGGTGTCAGATCCTCTTTTAAACACTCTAAGCATACTTGTTGTACAACGCATAAGTTTGGTTTGTGTTCATAAGTTCCACATTTAGATTTTTTACAATTCTTCCATTTCGAGGTGCCTCGTTCTGGCTTAAACCCGTCTTCACATTTAACTAAATCGTCTTGAGTGCATTCGAAATCAAAGAAAATATAAACTTGGTTTTTGGTTTCATCCTCATCTACAGTGTCCATATCGTCATTTAGAGTGTATTCTGTAAATTTGTCACCTTCCACCGGCAACATGAAACAGAGATGTCCAACTTCGTAGAAATCATTACAAGTCTTACAATATATCTCACCACATATATGTTCTTTTTTGTGCATTTTCTTATTAATAGTTTGACTGCAAATCTTGCATCTAATGTATGATTTGCATGTTAAGTTTCCTTTCCTTGTAGTCTGTGCATGTAGTCTATAGCATTCTTCACCATAAAAATGACGATTACAGTCGTTACAGTATATCCAGTCGTCATCTTTTTTTCTCATGGATTTTATGGCATGATGTGCAAATGTTATTGCAACGGTGTTCCTCTTTATGCTGGTATCCCTTTTTGCATGTGTGGCAATAATAATTACGGGATAAAAAAGCAGGCATACTAGTAATCACATCAAAGTGTTCGTCGTGAAAATACAAATAAATCTTTTTTTCTGCCTCTGGACCTTGGAATATGATTCCATTGAAGTGTTCCTTTAAAACAACATGTATTTGATATTCTGACATCACTGCTTGAAACTTTTTGATTTCTTCAATTCCACATGTATGCAGAGGAACATGTGCACGAGTATGTAAATCAGTTGCTAGATGTTCTTGAATTTTTCTACCTTGACGAATACTGTTCCATTTCTCATGTTTGTCCAGATTTGCTTTTGCGGTAACTAATGCCCTGGCACAACATAGATCATCTTTATTTCTTATGGTAAGAATACATTGCTTAGTTTTCATAAATCGCTCAAGATCAACGTATTTTCCTTGATTTCTTGTTCCACCAACAGGGAGTTCAACGTGTGTCATCTCTATTTCAAGTGAATCATCCAAAACAAATTGTTCATACGACTGCAATACCCTCTCTATTTCACGTAGTAATGTTTCAACGGACAATTGAGATACTTTCATAAACGGTATTGTTATAGGAAAGTCCAGCTCAGGACATTGAACTGACAGTCGTATAAGATCTGTTGATTGCATAAACTCTGTTATGTTATTGATAATGGATCCAAACAAAAGTCGTAAAGTTTTCAAAATCTGTGGTAAATCCTGCACTTCTAATTCTTTGAATGATACTTTGTAACGAGTCGTTGTGGTGTTGAATTTAGGTATAGGCTGAGTTGACAATACACGTAGGTCATAAAACTGTTCCGGGTTGTCTTTCCTTGTAATATGTCGCTTTAAGACTGGGTTTTCATCATTCATGGCTTTTCTTTTTGATCCTCCTCCAGTCTGGGTGTGTTTTTCTTCTGTGTGACGCTGTAGACTATCAACTCTTGAACACAATAGACCGCATGTGTTACATTGGAATAAAGACCCATCCCGATGTCTCAGCATGTGACGATCCAGATTATCCCTTCGGCCGAACGTTTTCTGACAAATTGTACATGGAAAAGTATCCTTATGTCCAAATTGTCGACGATGATTGATTAACATCCCAACTTTGGAAAATGATGCACCACATTGTTGACACTGAAATCTATTAGGCATCATTCTTTCCTTGTTGTTTAAATGTAAATGAATGGATTCTGAAAAAAAAATTATCTTAAATAGTAGTATGTTTACCCATAATGCCGTATTATCAAATATAAATATATAAATTGAAACACTGGATAGATATATCAGTATACAGCTGCCTTCGTGAGAGAACAGATGGACGATAAAACGTGTCCCGTATGTAAACTTCAATTTTTTAGAAAAGACGTTATGATTCGACATCATAGAAACAAACATGGAATCACTGAACCATATCCGCAGAGCAGTCATGAAGACCCGCCGCCGCCGCCGCCGCAGAGGGAAGGAACATCACTTCCATCGCCGCCGCCGCCGCCGCAAAGGGGGATCAGCAGCTACCGCGTAATGAGGATATGCCTCCGCCGCCGCGTGATGAAGATACACCGCCGCCTCGGAAGGAGGAAACAGAACACTTTGTTTTTAAACATCCATTCACGATGACGGTGAGAGGACCAACATCATGTGGCAAAACATTTTTGTGAAACAACTTCTTCAAAATTTAAGATTGATTCAGCCCACTATTCACAGAATACTATGGCTATACAGACGTTGGCAACCACTCTACGACGAAATACAAAAGACGGTTAGACCATATGTTGAATTTATACAAGGAATACCAGTTGATTTAGAGAAGGATAGTTATATAGACCCAAGTGTAAGAAATATGATAATTTTGGACGATTTAATGTCAACATCAGCAAAAGATCCTAGAATCACAGACTTGTTTACGGAAGGTAGCCATCATAGAAATCTATCAGTTGTAGTATTAAATCAAAATCTTTACTTCAGTAAAGATCCTACACAGAGAAGAAATTGTCACTACTTGGTATTATTTAACAACCCTGTCGATAAACAACAGATAATGACTTTAGGCAGACAAATGTATCCTGGAAAAGGACCATACTTTTTAGAAAAATTTGAAGAATCAACTAGTCAACCATTTGGCTATCTTCTTCTGGATTTAAAACCAACGACACCCGAAACGAACCGACTGCTTGGAAACGTTTTACAGCAACAATCAGCAAAGACCAAAAAAGTCATTCCTACTTCAAATGATATAAGAACAGTCCAACATTCACCCGTTCCTTATTCTTACGAAGACGGTCCTGGTGAACAGACGTATGAAAAAATGCCCTCCTGTGACGATTGTGGAGTAGTGCTTGACAGCATGCACGATTTACAAAGACATATCAAACATTGGTGTCCAGAAAACGAATATTTGAAAAGGAAAAGAGACAACGAAGACCTAGGAAATGAAAGTCCTTCAAAAAAATCAACCTCAGAATGGATTAAATATGATAGTGTTTCAGACGATGGTAGTGAAGATGTTAATATGGACGATAATGAAGGATATAAAAGCCTATTACATGAAGCCATTGATACAGCGAAAGATACTTGGGATACAAAATATGACAAGTACGTGAAAGAAGGTATGAATGAGGAAGATGCAATTCAACGAAGCAATGAAAAAATAAGCCATATTGTTCAACGTCAATTTTTTAAACGCTATACTAAATTGTTGAAACTGATAGTTCCCCTGGATGAAAGCAAAGTGCACTCTGACATTGTACAACAAATTCAGGATATTGCTGAAAACGATACAGATTACGAAACTCAAATTCGGCGTATTCTCATGAAAAAGCGACATCAATTTGATGAATTATTTGATGATGATTACTTTGAAATAAATACTGACACTGAGGATAATGACGATGAGAATGATGAAGAGGACACTGACGAAGATATACAAGAGGAAGACTAGTCCTTTATAACGTACTGTATAACACGCGTTTCATTATATCCATTTTGATATTTGTGTTGACAACATGTCTGCATGGAAGAAATATCTAAAGGAAATTTACTTCATTCCGTCAAATCCTGCCAGTTTTTCTGGACCAGACAAACTTTATAATTATGTACAAGAAGAAGGGAAGTACAAAATTAGTAAATATAAGATACGAAAATGGTTACAAAGCCAAGAACCATACAGTTTACAACGACCATTAAGGAGACCACAGAATAGAACGGAAATTGTTGTTGCTGGCATAGATGACCAATGGTCTGCTGACCTTATGGATATGGTGAAGTTTTCAAAACACAACAAAGAATATAAATACGTATTGGTAGTCATCGATGTGTTTTCAAAGTATTTATGGTTACGAAAACTTAAAGATAAAAAAGGCGAGTCCGTGGCAACTGCATTTCAAGACATATTTAAAACAGGAAGAGTTCCAAATAGAATAAGAACGGATATGGGACAGGAGTTCAAGGCAAAGAGAGTTCAGACAGTTTTTAAAAAGGAAGAGATTAATCATTTGTATGCGTTGAATGAGGTCAAAGCATCAGTGTCCGAGCGTGTTATAAAAACAATAAAAGCGAAAATATATCGCTACTTTTCGTACAATCAGTCTTACAGATACATAGACAAGCTTCAAAGCTTTGCAGATGGATACAACCACACTATTCATAGCACTATCGACATGGCACCCATAGAAGTAAAAAAAGAAAATGCTGAAACGGTCCGCTTATCGAAATATTTTTCAAGACCACATTCTGGAAAGTTAAAGAAAATTTACCACTTCAGGTTTAAACTTGGCGATCGGGTTAGACTTACATATTTGAGAAATATTTTTTCTCGGGAATATGACAAAAAATGGACGGGTGAGGTATTCACGATATCCGGACGATTCTGGAGAAGCATGACACCGTTATATCGCATCAAAGATTACCATGGAGATGAAATTTCTGGATCCTACTACCAATCTGAACTCCAACAAATAAACGTCAAAAACAATTCCTTGTGGAAAATTGAGAAAGTGTTAAAAACAAAAGGAAGAGGACCCTATAAACAATATTATATCAAATGGTTAAATTGGCCAACCAAGTTTAATTCATGGGTGAAAGCCAGTGATGTTAAAGACTTTTAATCTAATTGTTTTCTTTTATAATTGTATTACAAATAAAAAATATCAAATTCACAGTGTATATTATTTTTTTTTTGTACCAAACTTTTTTGTTTATTGATAGTATATGTATTTTCTCGAAAATATTAACTAATAATCATAAAAAAGATAAATATACATGAAAATCTAAACATTTCTGATGACCTTTACGAGAAACGTTCAGAAGATTTCACGCTGACTCCTAAAAGGGCGGAGTCTCCCCTCGATAAACGAGACCATGCATGTGTAGGATCGGATGAATAGTCAGACTCATAACAGTGGACAGGTCATGTCAAGCACCAAACATCCGCTATTGGCTAAATGACCTCAACTAGAGCCTCATTCACATACATGAACGTGGAAATCTACTCTAGATGTTCATGTATATTAACCTTGAAATATAATTATTACTTATTAAAATACGTATGTTCATTAATTAAGTTAAGAATTTAATAACCTTTAAGAAGCACCCTTATATCAACAGAGGTGGCGTGTTGATATCTATTCCAAGGCAATTGCGAGCATAAAGGACCACACTCTCTGCCATTGGAACGGAGTTACTCTTTCTAGTTAAAGAAAATTAGTTTATCTCCATATATCAGAATATTTTACGGTGTTTAAATACTTACAACAATTTTCAGTTCGAAATGACGTGGTGGTTCCTTGGAACTTTAACTCAAGAGACATGAACTCACCTGAGTTTTGTCGTATTTATAGTGGTTCGTGGACCGGTTCACCAATAGGGAAAACAACTCTGATGTTCACAAATTAAATATCCATTTAAATACGGAATTACATAACAAACAATATAAATTATGACATTTTATTACACTTATATAGAAAACAATCACGAAAAAATCGTTTTAACACAGATCTTAATAAGAAATCAACATTCATATCCTCCTTAATCCCCCTTAAATTGGACTGATCCATTTTCCCCTAAATTTTACCTGTTCAGTTAAATATGTCCGCCATGTTGATAAGTCGTGTTTTTATTGCTGCTATTAGAAAATCACATTTTAACATGATTAAAATTGATGGATGTGCCCAAATTATCGGATAACGTTAAATATTTATTCATGGAATTGATTAGCGTTAATAATTATCATTTATTTCACATGGATTAATTTTAGTGACCAGTTATTATCGTAACGGGGGATCTCTCTGTAAAAACAACAACAAATCGTGTCGGTTTTGGTCAGGTCTACCGATTTCTTTTATACTTCTTTATAAATTACATTATACGGTGTTTTGTGTGTGTTTGTGTGTGTGTGTGTGTGTGTGTGTGTGTGTGCGTATGTCAGTCGTGTCAACTGGGGACACACACGTGTAGGAAACCCTTCAATTGGGGACACATATCAAACGGGGACGTCCCCAATTGTCAAAGTGCTGTAAATCGATTTTTTTTGCGTCCTTTTCTATCAGAAACAAATTTTCTTACAAAAACAATTTTATAAACATTTGTCCTCAATTCAACTATTTCAACCGGACATAGTTTGTGTGACGGCTTACATGTTGGAAACTCGCAAAGCGCGGACGTGATACACTCGGTCCCCGTTTGCACCATCTTATTCATATCATGTGACCAAGCACAAAATGGCGACCGATTAACTAGCAGCGAGGTAAAGTTTATTTGTGTTGCACTATTTCATGTATTATGATGGGCGGATCAAGGATTTTAGATTAGGGGAGGGGGGACGCAAAGTAATTTTTTTAGGTACAATTATCGAAACATTGGAATATTCTTTTAGAGAGGGTGCTATGTAGATATCTTGCCTGCCAAGCGTGGCGAGAAATATTTTGTGGTATAAAATTAACACAGGCATAATGTCTCAGAAAAAAATCCTATATTAAGGTATATATAGGGGGGGGGGGGAATTTTGAGACAAGTGCCTTTGTAAATTAACGAGAAATAAAAGTTTCAAGCTAAAACCGCATAGATCCACCACTGTCAATCTACAATCACCATAATTTATAACAAGAAAATTATCTGTGAGCTTCTATTCAATGACTCACAGGAGTGGCTCACCTGACCAATATTAGATTTTGAAAACAAATATTTCTTCTTTTGCAAGCGATTTTTAATTGTCTTTTCATAAGAAAAATAATATTATTGTTTTTTGTTGTTTTCTGAGGTCGTGCCAAACTTTTTATATACATTTTTTACTGCAAACCTAACCACTTAAATCAGAATGAGATGCTTACAAAGATATTTTTATTTTAATGGGATCCTTTGTAATATGGAAATACGGGTTGGGGCCTTGACCTGTCAACGTATAGTTGTATATATATTATGATACAAACTAATAAACTAACCTTTTGTTTGAACCAGTATTTCTATCTTTCATTAACATGATTAAGAAAGAATCTTACCTGAACTGTTTTCTTGGCCGTACAATGATGAAATAACCAACCCAACTGCGGGTAGGGCCTTTCGCCTAATTCATTTTACTTTGTGGGAAAGTGAGGTACATATGTTGGGATGTTTTGGAACTTCAATTATCAAAGAAAGTGTTTATAAAATCAGCAACTACACCATGTACACTGTCACAATTGTTTTACTTTAACTGACAAAAGCCTATGATTGTCAAACTCAGTACCGCGTTCGACACCTTTCTTTGAAGTATAATATATTTATAGAACTTATAAATAAATCATAGGTCAGTTTGTTAGTAATCATGTTGATTCTGTTAAACTTACTGTTTTATATAATTCTTTGAATGTTAACAGATGTAATGCGACGACATTAATTTTTCGTCATCTGTTCAGATACTTTATTGAGCTGAGGACAACCAATGCTTTGCAAATTTTATAGGGGGCGCACGCAAAGCCCTCGCCTTAATCTGCCCCTGATTATCCATCTATGATGTCTTTTCTTTTCGACGATTTACACTTTACGTAAAATGCCTCATATGGAGAACAGGTCCAGGAACAGATTCATACCGTCAGTTTCCATTTAACGTAATAATTCTAATCTTTAATACTTTTATATAACATGGTAAATCAGAACTATCAGTAGATTTATCTACAGTGATTTATATAGTGTGAAGGGGAAGGGACCAAGGACCTTGACAATTAGGAACAAAAGATCGTAAATGTTGGCTTTGCGGAAAATATATTATGTATACAAGTTGATGCCGGGGTAAAAATTTGCGTTGCAGCTCATTAGCCATTTGCAAATAATTTCTAAGCCCTTATGTTAAAATCATGTTTTCGGGACAAATACGTGTCCTTGGGATATTATTCAATTTTAAAATACTCTGGGAAATTATGGTACCCTTTGCTTTTCAAAGTGCTGTACGGTTAATAGATTTTTGTTGGGGGTCCTCTTCTATCAGAGACATATTTCTTATAAAAACAATAATTTAAATAATTGTCCTCAGTTTAACTATTTCAACCGGACATAGTTTGTGTAACGGCTTCCATGTTTGAAACAAGCAAACCGTAGACAAGTCACACTCAGTCCGCATTTGCACCATCTTATACATATCACTTGACTGAACCATACATGTAATGGCGACCTGTCTGCATGAAAATAGTGGTGAGGAAAACTTAGTTTATCAGTAGTCCTTTTGGGTCTCATTGGGGGGTTCTGATCCTGGATCCCGCTTACTGTTTTGACAGATTCCTGTATCCTGCTTACACTATGTACGTAAGCAATTCTCATTTTTGTCGAGCCTGCAACTTTTGTTGCAGAAAGCTCGACATAGGGATAGTGATCCGACGGCGGAGGCGGTGTTAGCTAACTTCTTAAAAGCTTTATATTTTAGAAGGTGGAAGACCTGGATGCTTCATACTTTGTATATAAATGCCTTATGTTACGAAATTTCCGTCAGTCACATGTCCAATGTCATTGACCTCATTTTCATGGTTCAGTGACCACTTGAAAAAAAAGTTCAAATTTAATGTAAAGTTGAATTCTCTCTTATTATAATTATATATAAGTAATAGGATATATATAACTATATTTTATATGTGCGTACCTTGCAAGGTCCTCATGTCTGTCAGACAGTTTTCACTTGACCTCGACCTCATTTCATGGATCAGTGAACAAGGTTAAGTTTTGGTGGTCAAGTCCATATCTCAGATACTATAAGCAATAGGGCTAGTATATTCGGTGTATGGAAGGACTGTAAGGTGTACATGTCCAACTGGCAGGTGTCATCTGACCTTGACCTCATTTTCATGGTTCAGTGGTTATAGTTAAATTTTTGTGTTTTGGTCTGTTTTTCTCATACTATATGCAATAGGTCTACTATATTTGTTTTATGGAATGATTGTAAGGTGTACATGTCTAGCAGGCAGATGTCATGTGACCTTGACCTCATTTTCATGGTTCAGTGGTCAATGTTAAGTTTTTGAGTTTTGGTCTTTTTATCTAATACTATATGCTATAGGTCAACTATATTTGGTGTATGGAAATATTTTATGATCTTTATGTCAGTTGTGCAGGTTTTATTTGACCGTGACCTCATTTTCACAGTTCATTGCACTGTGTTAAGTTTTTGTGTTTTGGTCTATTTTTCTTAAACTATAAGTAACAGGTCAACTATATATGTTGTATAGAAGCATTGCGAGCTGTACATGTCTGTCTGGCATGGTTCATCTGACCTTGACCTTATTTTCAAGGTTCATTGGTCTTTGTTTAGTTATCTTGGTTAATGTTAAGTTTATGTGACAGTTGTTATAAAGCTTAACTTTATACTTAGGACTATCAACATAATATCAATGATTAGTATAGAAGGCGAGACATTTCAGCGTGTGCACTCTTGTTTGTCATTTCCCCGGGTCCCGCTAGACTCCATTTCCCATATAAACGGCACAATAATTCGACTTTCACGTGTCACGCTTACAAAAAATCAGCAATCCCGTGTCACGCTTCGACCCCAATGAGACCCACGTTGAAGACTTTGACCTACCATGGTTTTTCTTTAACAAATTGTGACTTGGAGAGTTGTCTCATTGGCACTCAAACCACATCTTATATCTGTATAAATATAGGGGATCTCCATGACCTGTTTTAAGATGGGACACCACCATTGTTAAATTATCATCTGCCACCGTCCAAAGATCACCGCCATCATTAAATGATCTTCCGCCATCCTTAAAACAATGTAAAAAAAACTGCCGTTGTACATTTATCATGTTTATAGAAAAAATGTTTTTGTTTCTCTAGCGACCCCCATTTTCTTGGTTTGCAACCTATAATCAATTAACCCTTAAGCTTTTTGTATTACAATCCAAAGGGTTTTCCTGATTACAAATTTAAAGCCCTAAGGGATATATCCGGCTAAAAATTACTAATCACTTTAACAATTGATTGCATTATCATGATTATTAGGTAATGTCTGCAAATGCTAACGAAAATTTAAATAAAAAAGATAAAGGTTAAATCCAGTATTTTAACAGAATGACAGAGAAAAAAGTGTTACAAGTGGAACATATGATTGACTTGCGCAATCAGCATCTCCCTTTTTTAAAAGAGTACAAAATAAGACGTTAAACTGAACATAATTTTTTATATATACCAAAAAGCATATTAGTACAGCAATTATTGATACATGTAATATTTGAACACTCTTCAAGTTTTAAAATAAATACATCATCACTCACAAAACATGAATATTAACTGCAACTTGATAAATTGATAAAATGACAATTAAGGAAACTAGTTGTTATTCTATAATGAAATATAACATGTATAATAAGCAATGTGTATCAGCCTGTTCAGCATTCCTTACATGGAAATGAGGGAATGAAATATTTTCGATCATGCAACAGCGTAAATACAAGTTTTTTCATGGTGAATGTTGCTCCAACATTAAATTTTCATCTAAAAATGTATAGGAGTCCCTGGATATAAATTTTTAAAAAATATTAAAAGTACTCAGAATATTGGCTTGTTGGCCCACTAACATGACTAAGCAGTAAGCACCCTGTAGTTCCCTTTATAAAATCAAAGGCAATGCACTGGGTGTGGTGGTCTATATGATGTAGATGATATTTACCGGTACTTACAATCTCCGTACAGAATAAAATTTACTTATAACGATGATAATTAAATTAAATTGACCGACCCATCTGCGGAGGAACTGATAATCTTGTAAGCATGCTAAGAAATATGGTTTCTGTTGACATGTTTGATAAAAATCGACAAAAAAATGAAAAAAGTTAAGTTGGTACATGTAACTGCTTAAAGGGAAATGATGTTAAACTGGCTTGACAGGCACATTGTATGTCATGTAAAATTGCTTTTTTTTATGGTTATCAGTTTTTCAAAAGTCAATTAAACCACATATTTACCGACACAAAAAACAGTAATTGTTTTATTTCATTTTCTGGGAGAAATGTATACATGTATTGGCAAGTATTTACCAAAACCAATTGTACATAGAATGTTTTTTTAACAAAACTATGCACGTAAAAGCACCGGACGTTTTGCAAGGTGAATATGCTTATTTATTCAAAATCCCATTCATATAGAAAAACTTACTAAAATTTTATCAATATGGAATAAGAGTTTATATTTAGGATAGTAGGTATCCATTAGCATGATTAGCATGATTAGGGATTAATGAGAATTAGTTGGTAACCATTATCATGATTATGGATTAACATGATTAATGAGAACTAACTATATATAGTACGTATCCATTTAATGATTAGGGTTTAATGAGAACTAGTAAGTACCCATTAGAGATTAATGAGAATTAGTAGCTATACCCATTAAATATTTATGATCATGAGTATTTAAGTGAATATTGTGAATGAGAATTGAATTGTCAAAAGATTTAAATGTGAATGGTAGAAATATAGATTCTACAACTACAACAGGTGTTATGATATTTCTCCACTCGAGACAGTTAAATTTTAATATTTAAAGCACGAGGCTTGCCAAGCTTTTTAAATAATTCAAGTTTAACAGTTGAGCATTTGAGAGTGGAGAAGTATCGTAATACACTAGTTATAGTGGTGGAATCTGTTTCTCTAATGATTTTTATCCTTTCTTTTCAAAGATTTGAAGAAAGTTGTGTACTTTTTATTTGATGTCATCATGCACGGTCGCCTTTTTAGCTTTTCCCATCACTTGGCGTCCGGCGTCGTCCGGTGTCGTCATCGTTAACTTTTACAAAAATCTTCTCCTCTGAAACTACTGGGCCAAATATAACCAAACTTGGCCACAATCATCATTGGAGTATCTAGTTTAAAAATTGTGTCCGGTCACCTGTCAAAATAATCAAGATGGCCGGCATGGCTAAAAATAGAACATAGGGGTAAAATGTATATTTTGGCTTATAACTCTGAAACCAAAGCATTTAAAGCAAATTTGACGGGGTTAAATTGTTTATTAGGTCAAGATCTATCTGCCCGGAAAATTTCAGATGAATCAGACAATGGGTTGTTGGGTTGCTGCCCCTAAATTGGTAATTTTAAGGAAATTTATCCGTTTTCGGTTATTATCTTGAAAATTATTATAGATAGAGATAAACTGTAAACAGCAATTATGTTCAGCAAAGTATAACGTAAGATCTACAAATAAGTCAACATGATCAAAATGGTCAGTTGACCCCTTAAGGAGTTATTGCCCTTAATAGTCATTTTGTACCAATTTTTCATAAATTTTTGTTATCTATTACAAAAATCTTCTCCTCTGAAACTGCTGGACCACATTTAACGAAACTTAGCCAAAATCATTATTAGGGTATCTAGTTTAAAAATTGTGTGCGGTGACCCGGCCAACCAACCAAGATAGCCGCCATGGCTAAAAATAGAACATAGGGGTAAAATGTAGATTTTGGCTTATAACTCTGAAACCAAAGCATTTAAAGCAAATCTTACAAGGGGTTTTAAACTTGTTTATCTAGTAAATATCTATCTGCCCTGAAATTTTCGGATGAATTGGACAACTGGTTGTTGGGTTGCTGCCCCCCAATTTGTAATTTTTAAAGAAATTAAGCCGTTTTTATACGACCGCAAAAATTTTAATTTTTTGGTCGTATATTGCTATCACGTTGGCGTCGTCGTCGTCGTCGTCCGAATACTTTTAGTTTTCGCACTCTAACTTTAGTAAAAGTGAATAGAAATCAATGAAATTTTAACACAAGGTTTATGACCACAAAAGGAAGGTTGGGATTGATTTTGGGAGTTTTGGTCCCAACATTTTAGGAATTACATGTAGGGGCCAAAAAGGGCCCAAATAAGCATTTTCTTGGTTTTCGCACTATAACTTTAGTTTAAGTGAATAGAAATCTATGAAATTTTGACACAAGGTTTATGACCACGAAAGGAAGGTTGGGATTGATTTTGGGAGTTTTGGTTCCAACAGTTCAGGAATTAAGGGCCAAAAAAGGGCCCAAATAAGCATTATTCTTGGTTTTTGCACAATAACTTTAGTATAAGTAAATAGAAATCAATGAAATTTTAACACAAGGTTTATGACCATAAAAGGAAGGTTGGGTTTGATTTTGTTAGTTTTGGTCCTAATAGTTTAGGAATAAGGGGCCCAAAGGGTCCCAAAATTGAACTTTGTGTGATTTCATCAAAAATTGAATAATTGGGGTTCTTTGATATGCCGAATCTAACTATGTATGTAGATTCTTAATTTTTGGTCCCGTTTTCAAATTGGTCTACATTAAGGTCCAAAGGGTCCAAAATTAAACTTAGTTTGATTTTAACAAAAATTGAATCCTTGGGGGTTCTTTGATATGCTGAATTTAAAAATGTACTTAGATTTTTAATTATTGGCCTAGTTTTCAAGTTGGTCCAAATGGGGGTCCAAAATTAAACTTTGTTTGATTTCATCAAAAATTGAATAAATGGGTTCTTTGATATGCCAAATCTAACTGTGTATGTAGATTCTTAATTTTTGGTCCAGTTTTCAAATTGGTCTACATTAAGGTCAAAAGGGTCCAAAATTAAACTAAGTTTGATTTTAACAAAAATTAAATTCTTGGGCTTATTTGATATGCTTTATCTAAATATGTACTTTGATTTTTGATTATGGGCCCAGTTTTCAAGTTGGTCCAAATTCCATATCAAGTATTGTGCAATAGCAAGAAATTTTCAATTGCACAGTATTGCACAATAGCAAGAAATATCTAATTGCACAGTATTGCACAATAGCAAGAAATATCTAATTGCACAATATTGTGCAATAGCAATTCATTTTCAATTGGAGTTATCTTTCTTTGTATAGAATAGTAGTTGATAATATATGTTGGAAATTTGCCAGACATGACTATGATGTCATTTTCTATTTTTATTTGCCAATAACTTTATGTAAATAACTTCATTGGAAATTTGCCAATATAAAATGTTGCTGATGAAGCTTTTTTTCCTTATCTTATCTTAAATGTTTTTAGATAATGTATGTTGGACATTTGCCAGACATGAATGACTATGATGTCATTTTATATTTTTATTTGCCAATAACTTTATGTAAATAACTTCATTGGAAATTTGCCAATATAAAATGTTGCTGATGAAGTTTTTTTTATTGTTTTATACAATAAACAATGTATATTCACTTTTACTACCAACCAATCTTTACCATTCAATGATAACAAGCACTTTATTTTACATTTTAATATTTTATGATGTATTTAAAAGAGTAGTTATTGTCATGATTGTTGCAAACTCCATTAGAAATTTGAATTGATATCAGTTTTGGAAAAAGGGAAACGGAGATGTGAAAAAAAAGGGGGGGGGGGGGTTTAAATTTTTCTCATTTCAGATTTCATAAATAAAAAGAAAATTTCTTCAAACATTTTTTGAGAGGATTAATATTCAACAGCATAGTGAATTGCTCAAAGGCAAAAAAAAACTTTTAAGTTCATTAGACCACGTTCATTCTGTGTCAGAAACCTATGCTGTGTCAACTATTTAATTTTAGATTTAAAAAGTTTGAAGAAGAAATCTTTAATTGATTTGTAAAATCTTGACATTTGTTTTGTGTAAAAAAAAACCATGTAATGTCAAAAATTTGATCACAATCCAAATTCAGAGCTGTATCACGCTTGAATGTTTTGTCCATACTTGCCCCAACTGTTCAGGGTTTGACCTCTGCGGTCGTATAAAGCTGCGCCCTGCGGAGCACCTGGTTGGTTATTATCTTGAATACTATTATAGATAGAGACAAATTGTAAACAGCAATAATGTTCAGCTAATTCAGATCTACAAATAAGTCACCATTACCAAAATGGTCAGTTGACCCCTTAAGGAGTTATTGCCCTTTATAGTCATTTTTTAACAATTTTCATTAATTTGGTAAATTTTGGTAAGTTTTTACGAAGTGTTTTCCTCTGTAACTAAAGGGCCAAGTTCATTACAGATAAAGAAAATTGTAAGTAACAAGAATGATCAGTAAAGTTTGATCTTCAAACACATCACCATCACCAAAACACAATTTTTTGATGAATCCATCTGTTTCCTTTGTTTAATATGCACATAAACCAAGGTGAGCGACACGGGCTCTTGAGAGCCTCTAGTTTCATGAAGTCACAATAAGAAAATTCAGAACAAACCAAGAAAAGTTAACGTCACAATTAAATTTCGACCAATGATTTGCCGCGAACAGATTTTTCACTAGTAAGGAGAAACATTTTTCTCACAACGATCAAGAAATGTGAAAATACAATGAACATGATGAAGCATGTGTTCAAAATTAAACTTAGACATTTGAAGCCAAATTTATAAAACTGTTCAACTGTAATTTTCTGAAATTGATTTAATAGATATAGGAAGATGTGGTATGAGTGCCAATGAGACAACTCTCCTTCCACATAACAATTTAAAAAAGTAAACCATTATAGGTCAAGGTACGGCCTTCAACACGGAGCCTTGGTTCACACCGAACAACAAGCTTAATAATCATGATAATACATTTTGTAGTTACTCAGCCTTCATCCTTAACATTTGAGTTCACAAGCCAGAAGATAATTTTTTGTTATAATCCTATGCCGAAGGACTTGTGGTTACGCATGAAGACTGGTTACTAGAACATTATAGATCCTTGACCTACATAATTACGCCTTATCTCAATAAAATTGCGAATGGAAATGGGGAATAGATCAAAGAGACAACAACGCGACCAAAGAGTGCTCCCTCAACAGCCGAAGGCCACCAAAGGGTCTTTAACGCAGGGAGAAAATCTGGCACCCGGAGGTGGTCCTCAGCTGGCCCCTAAATAAAAGTGTGTACTAGTTCAGTGAAAATTGACATCATTAGGTTAGGGGGAGGGTTGGGATCCCACTAACATGTTTAAACCTGCCACATTATTTATGTATGTGCCTGTCCCAAGTCAGGAGCCAGCTGTAATTCAGTGGTTGTCGTTTGTTTATGTGTTACATATTTGTTTTTCATTCATTTTTTTAACATACATGTAGATAAGGCCGTTAGTTTTCTTGTTTGAATTGTTTTACATTGTCTTATCGGGGCCTTTTATAACTGACTATGCGGTATGGACTTTGCTCATTGTTGAAGGCCGTATGGTGACCTACATGTATACTAGTTGTTAATGTCTGTGTCATTTTGGTCTTTTGTGGATAGTTGTTTCATTGGTAATCATACCACATCTTCTTTTTTATATATTTTTAGACATCCTCAAAGGACAGACAATTAAAAAAGTCTATAAAGGCACAAAAAAGTCCTCAGAGTTCAAGAAAAGATAGGATGACATTTTTACTTGTATACATTTGTAAGTTTAAAAACATTAAAATCTAAGGAACATAACTAAGCCTATTTTTGTTTACCTATACAAGTCAATAGAATACACTTGTTTATGTAACTTATATAAGTATATAATATTTACATCTTCAAGTAAATAAAAAATACTTGTACAAGAAGGTACCCTGACTGATATACATGCCATTAAGCTTAAAACATAAATTTTATGTTTTAAAAAAAATATTTGTTGGTTTATTGTTTTGCTCTTGAAGCCATTTTGTGGTCATGTAAATGTATAGGACAACAGAGTTGGTGTACGTGGGTTCGATTCCCACCCTAGGCATTCATTTATATTGGCTGGTGCAAAGTGGGCAGTTGAGCTTAGTGGCCCTGCGCTGACTCTGTTGTTCCTATATCAAAATGTCAACTTGCCATGGGGAGGGCTTGCTTGCTTTCTTTATCCTTTATTTCAAAGTCTTAAACAACCAAACCCTGGTACATTGTATATTTTGAAATTTTTTACATTGTATATTGTGAAATTTGTGTTTTGGTTATTTAGATTTATACTCTGGTTGCATTACCATAAGCATGATAAGGGTCCATTGAACAGCAAAAGGTTAATGATTAGTAACAGACCGATTTTACTTTTTGCTTTGCTCTGCTCTGCTCTGCTAATTATGATGAAATTATATTGGCTTTGGAATTTGAAAATTTCCTGAAATTAACAGTTATACGGACTTCTTTTAAAATGCCTTCAGATATTCAGCTGATATTTGTTATATATCAGTCTACTATGAGACGTTTAACAGATCAAGTAATTATGTTTCATTCTATTCTGCTGTTTTTGTTAAAACTATGGATTTTTAACCTAATGTTATGAAAATAAGACATTTTCAGAATTTCTTTCTATATATATATTCAAATAATGGGCTGGTTTAGGTATGAGAGATAGCTATAATGAGTTACATATGTAGTATTGTTCAGTTCCACTCTGGTGATTTTTCTCAGATACATGTACATGTATAGAGTTATTTTTTTTCCTTAAATTGAAATGCCTTTTCATCATGTTTATGAAGTTGCCAGGTAAGAATTCTAGACAACTGGGAGTTCTTCATT
The DNA here is from genome assembly GCF_965363235.1 of Mytilus galloprovincialis. Classification (NCBI taxonomy): domain Eukaryota; kingdom Metazoa; phylum Mollusca; class Bivalvia; order Mytilida; family Mytilidae; genus Mytilus; species Mytilus galloprovincialis. The sequence continues at coordinate 24,015,962 of NC_134845.1, forward strand.
GATAAAAATATCTGATGTTCAACATTAATTTCATGATCCCAACTTTTAGGATAAGGGGCTTCAAGTTTTATTAATCATTTTGCTAATGTCTGTACATCTGTACTTTCAATATAACTTTATGACATCAATCACAATTTCTGTTGGTAATTAATGGTATACTGATGATTGATAAAGGTCTCAAATTCTCCAGTCATGGGTGACAAAGATTTCATCATCATACCATGCACATGAGCATGCCATTACTTCTCTTATTCAGAATTTCCAAAGAATATTATCAACAAATATAGATAAAGATTAACAATTTCTCCACATTTCCACTAAAAATGTTCTCATTTAGTAGGACTCTATCATGTGTGTCCCCACTTGATGGTACTTTGTCAATCATATGTGTGCACATGTCCCTTATTGATTTTGTTACAAAATGTTAAGTTATCACCTTTACAGCATAACAGGTCAAATGAGCTTGTGCTGATGTTCAACATTTAAATAATTTCATTTCAGGGGCTTTAAAGATTTATTGGTATGTCCCAGTACATTTTCAATATATCACTTTATGCTGTCAATCACAGATCTTGTTGGTAGTGATGGTCTGATGATTCACAAAACTCAAATTCTCCAGTCATTGGAGAAAAAGATATCAGCATTATACCTTAACTTTTCTTGTCTCAAATAACCAGGGAAAAAAACAAATTGTCAACAAATATAAATGAAGAATTATGATTTCTCAAAACTTCCCCTAAACAGATCACCTGGCATTAAAGGTCATGTAAGCTTGTGACTCAACTTGGTGTCTGTGGTGATCCATTACTTCTCCGATTCAGAATTACCAAAAAACTAGTATAAGAAAATAAAAATAAAGACTCAAAATTTCTCCAAATTTCCACTAAACATGTCCTCATTTAGTAGGACTCTATCATGTGTGTCCCCACTTGATGGTACTTGGACAATCATATGTGTGTCCCATATTTAATTTCTTAAGAAAATGTTGTGTTATCACATTTCAGCTCATCTGGCATAAAAGGTCATATGAGCTTGGCTGATGTTCAACATTTCTTTTATTTCAGGAGCTTTAAAGATTAGTTATGTCTGTTCATTTGTCCGTCCAAATACATTTTCAATATATCACATTTATATGCTGATAATCACTAGTCTTGTTGGTAGTGATGGTGTGATGATTCACAAAAGTGTCAAATTATCCAGTCATTGGTGGAAAAGATATCATTATGCTACCTTAACTTTACTTTCCTCAAATAACCAGAAAAAAACAAATTGTCAACAAATATAAATGAAGAATCATGATTTCTCAAAATTTCCACTAAACAGCTCATCTGGCATTAATGTCATGCAAGCTTGTGACTCAACTTGGTGTCTGTGGTAATCTACTACTTCTCCGATCAGAATTACTAAAAAAACTATATAAGAAAATAAAAATAAAGATTCAAGATTTCTCCAAATTTCCACTAAACATGTCCTCATTTAGTAGGACTCTATCATATGTGTGTCCCCTATTTAATGGTACTTGGACAATCATATGTGTGTCCCATATTGAATTTGTTAGAAAATGTTGTATTATCACCTTTCAGCTCACCTGGCATAAAAAGTCATATGAGCTTGACTGATGTTCAACATTTCTTTTATTTCAGGAGCTTTAAAGATTAGTTATGACTGTTCATCTGTCCGTCCAAATACATTTTCAATATATCACATTATGCTGTCAATCACTAATCTTGTTGGTAGTGATGGTCTGATTATTCACAAAAGTGTCAAATTATCTAGTCATTGGTGGAAAAGATATCATTATGCTACCTTAACTTTTCTTTCCTCAAATAACCAGAAAAAAACAAATTGGCAACGAATATAAATGAAGAATCATGATTTCTCAAAATTTCCACTAAACAGCTCATCTGGCATTAATGTCATGAAAGATTGTGACTCAACTTGGTGTCTGTGGTAATCCATTACTTCTCCGATTCAGAATTACCAAAAAACTATTATAAGAAAATAAAAATAAAGATTCAAGATTTCTTCAAATTTCCACTAAACATGTCCTCATTTAGTAGGACTCTATCATATGTGTGTCCCCACTTGATGGTACTTGGACAATCATATGTGTGTCCAATATTGAATTTGTTAGAAAATGTTGTATTATCACCTTTCAGCTCACCTGGCATAAAAGGTCATATGAGCTTGGCTGATGTTCAACATTTCTTTTATTTCAGGAGCTTTAAAGATTAGTTATGACTGTTCATCTGTTCGTCCAAATACATTTTCAATATATCACATTATGCTGTCAATCACTAATCTTGTTGGTAGTGATGGTCTGATTATTCACAAAAGTGTCAAATTATCTAGTCATTGGTGGAAAAGATATCATTATGCTACCTTAACTTTTCTTTCCTCAAATAACCAGAAAAAAACAAATTGTCAACAAATATAAATGAAGAATCATGATTTCTCAAAATTTCCACTAAACAGCTCATCTGGCATTAATGTCATGCAAGCTTGTGACTCAACTTGGTGTCTGTGGTAATCTACTACTTCTCCGATCAGAATTACTAAAAAAACTATATAAGAAAATAAAAATAAAGATTCAAGATTTCTCCAAATTTCCACTAAACATGTCCTCATTTAGTAGGACTCTATCATATGTGTGTCCCCTATTTAATGGTACTTGGACAATCATATGTGTGTCCCATATTGAATTTGTTAGAAAATGTTGTATTATCACCTTTCAGCTCACCTGGCATAAAAAGTCATATGAGCTTGACTGTTGTTCAACATTTCTTTTATTTCAGGAGCTTTAAAGATTAGTTATGACTGTTCATCTGTCCGTCCAAATACATTTTCAATATATCACATTATGCTGTCAATCACTAATCTTGTTTGTAGTGATGGTCTGATTATTCACAAAAGTGTCAAATTATCTAGTCATTGGTGGAAAAGATATCATTATGCTACCTTAACTTTTCTTTCCTCAAATAACCAGAAAAAAACAAAGTGGCAACGAATATAAATGAAGAATCATGATTTCTCAAAATTTCCACTAAACAGCTCATCTGGCATTAATGTCATGAAAGATTGTGACTCGACTTGGTGTCTGTGGTAATCCATTACTTCTCCGATTCAGAATTACCAAACAATTATTATAAGAAAATAAAAATAAAGATTCAAGATTTCTTCAAATTTCCACTAAACATGTCCTCATTTAGTAGGACTCTATCATATGTGTGTCCCCACTTGATGGTACTTGGACAATCATATGTGTGTCCAATATTGAATTTGTTAGAAAATGTTGTATTATCACCTTTCAGCTCACCTGGCATAAAAGGTCATATGAGCTTGGCTGATGTTCAACATTTCTTTTATTTCAGGAGCTTTAAAGATTAGTTATGACTGTTCATCCGTCCGTCCAAATACATTTTCAATATATCACATTATGCTGTCAATCACTAATCTTGTTGGTAGTGATTGTGTGATGATTCACAAAAGTATCAAATTATCCAGTCATTGGTGGAAAAGATATCAGTATGCTACCTTAACTTTTCTTTCCTCAAATAACCAGAAAAAAACAAATTGGCAACAAATCTAAATGAAGAATCATGATTTCTCAAAATTTCCACTAAACAGCTCATCTGGCATTAATGTCATGAAAGATTGTGACTCAACATGGTGTCTGTGTTAATCCATTACTTCTCCGATTCAGAATAACCAAAAAACTATTATAAGAAAAGAAAAATAAAGATTCAAGGTTTCCCCAAATTTCAACTAAACATGTCCTCATTTAGTAGGACTCTATCATATGTGTGTCCCCACTTGATGGTACTTGGACAATCATATGTGTGTCCAATATTGAATTTGTTAGAAAATTTTGTATTATCACCTTTCAACTCACCTGGCATAAAAGGTCATATGAGCTTGGCTGATGTTCAACATTTCTTTTATTTCAGGAGCTTTAAAGATTAGTTATGACTGTTCATCTGTCCGTCCAAATACATTTTCAATATATCACATTATGCTGTCAATCACTAATCTTGTTGGTAGTGATGGTCTGATTATTTACAAAAGTGTCAAATTATCTAGTCATTGGTGGAAAATATATCATTATGCTACCTTAACTTTTCTTTCCTCAAATAACCAGAAAAAAACAAATTGGCAACAAATATAAATGAAGAATCATGATTTCTCAAAATTTCCACTAAACAGCTCATCTGGCATTAATGTCATGAAAGATTGTGACTCAACTTGGTGTCTGTGGTAATCCATTACTTCTCCGATTCAGAATAACCAAAAAACTATTATAAGAAAATAAAAATAAAGATTCAAGATTTCTCCAAATTTCAACTAAACATGTCCTCATTTAGTAGGACTCTATCATATGTGTGTCCCAACTTGATGGTACTTGGACAATCATATGTGTGTCCAATATTGAATTTGTTAGAAAATGTTGTATTATCACCTTTCAGCTCACCTGGCATAAAAGGTCATATGAGCTTGGCTGATGTTCAACATTTCTTTTATTTCAGGAGCTTTAAAGATTAGTTATGACTGTTCATCTGTCCGTCCAAATACATTTTCAATATACCACATTATGCTGTCAATCACTAATCTTGTTGGTAGTGATGGTCTGATGATTCACAAAAGTGTCAAATTATCCAGTCATTGGTGGAAAAGATATCATTATGCTACCTTAACTTTTCTTTCCTCAAATAACCAGAAAAAACAAATTGTCAACAAATATAAATGAAGAATCATGATTTCTGAAAATTTCCACTAAACAGCTCATCTGGCATTAATGTCATGAAAGCTTGTGACTCAACTTGGTGTCTGTGGTAATCCACCACTTCTCCGAGCAGAATTACTAAAAGAACTATTATAAGAAAATAAAAATAAAGATTCAAGATTTCTCCAAATTTCCACTAAACATGTCCTCATTTAGTAGGACTCTATCATATGTGTGTCCCCACTTGATGGTACTTGGACAATCATATGTGTGTCCAATATTGAATTTGTTAGAAAATGTTGTATTATCACCTTTCAGCTCACCTGGCATAAAAGGTCATATGAGCTTGGCTGATGTTCAACATTTCTTTTATTTCAGGAGCTTTAAAGATTAGTTATGACTGTTCATCTGTCCGTCCAAATACATTTTCAATATATCACATTATGCTGTCAATCACTAATCTTGTTGGTAGTGATGGTCTGATTATTCACAAAAGTGTCAAATTATCTAGTCATTGGTGGAAAAGATATCATTATGCTACCTTAACTTTTCTTCCCTCAAATAACCAGAAAAAACAGATTGTCAACAAATATAAATGAAGAATCATGATTTCTCAAAATTTCCACTAAACAGCTCATCTGGCATTAATGTCATGAAAGCTTGTGACTCAACTTGGTGTCTCTGGTAATCCACTACTTCTCCGATCAGAATTACTAAAAAAAACTATTATAAGAAAATAAAAATAAAAATTCAAGATTTCTCCAAATTTCCACTAAACACGTCCTCATTTAGTAGGACTCTATCATATGTGTGTCCCCACTTGATGGTACTTGGACAATCATATGTGTGTCCAATATTGAATTTGTTAGAAAATGTTGTATTATCACCTTTCAGCTCACCTGGCATAAAAGGTCATATGAGCTTGGCTGATGTTCAACATTTCTTTTATTTCAGGAGCTTTAAAGATTAGTTATGACTGTTCATCTGTCCGTCCAAATACATTTTCAATATATCACATTATGCTGTCAATCACTAATCTTGTTGGTAGTGATGGTCTGATTATTCACAAAAGTGTCAAATTATCTAGTCATTGGTGGAAAAGATATCATTATGCTACCTTAACTTTTCTTTCCTCAAATAACCAGAAAAAAACAAATTGTCAACAAATATAAATGAAGAATCATGATTTCTGAAAATTTCCACTAAACAGCTCATCTGGCATTAATGTCATGAAAGCTTGTGACTCAACTTGGTGTCTGTGGTAATCCACTACTTCTCCGAGCAGAATTACTAAAAGAACTTTTATAAGAAAATAAAAATAAAGATTCAAGATTTCTCCAAATTTCCACTAAACATGTCCTCATTTAGTAGGACTCTATCATATGTGTGTCCCCACTTGATGGTACTTGGACAATCATATGTGTGTCCAATATTGAATTTGTTAGAAAATGTTTTATTATCACCTTTCAGCTCACCTGGCATAAAAGGTCATGTGAGCTTGGCTGATGTTCAACATTTCTTTTATTTCAGGAGCTTTAAAGATTAGTTATGACTGTTCATCTGTCCGTCCAAATACATTTTCAATATATCACATTATGCTGTCAATCACTAATCTTGTTGGTAGTGATGGTCTGATTATTCACAAAAGTGTCAAATTATCTAGTCATTGGTGGAAAAGATATCATTATGCTACCTTAACTTTTCTTCCCTCAAATAACCAGAAAAAACAAATTGTCAACAAATATAAATGAAGAATCATGATTTCTCAAAATTTCCACTAAACAGCTCATCTGGCATTAATGTCATGAAAGCTTGTGACTCAACTTGGTGTCTGTGGTAATCCACTACTTCTCCGATCAGAATTACTAAAAAAAACTATTATAAGAAAATAAAAATAAAGATTCAAGATTTCTCCAAATTTCCACTAAACATGTCCTCATTTAGTAGGACTCTATCATATGTGTGTCCCCACTTGATGGTACTTGGACAATCATATGTGTGCCCAATATTGAATTTGTAAGAAAATGGTGTATTATCACCTTTCAGCTCACCTGGCATAAAAGGTCATATGAGCTTGGCTAATGTTCAACATTTCTTTTATTTCAGGAGCTTTAAAGATTAGTTATGACTGTTCATCTGTCCGTCCAAATACATTTTCAATATATCACATTATGCTGTCAATCACTAATCTTGTTGGTAGTGATGGTCTGATTATTCACAAAAGTGTCAAATTATCTAGTCATTGGTGGAAAAGATATCATTATGCTACCTTAACTTTTCTTCCCTCAAATAACCAGAAAAAACAGATTGTCAACAAATATAAATGAAGAATCATGATTTCTCAAAATTTCCACTAAACAGCTCATCTGGCATTAATGTCATGAAAGCTTGTGACTCAACTTGGTGTCTCTGGTAATCCACTACTTCTCCGATCAGAATTACTAAAAAAAACTATTATAAGAAAATAAAAATAAAAATTCAAGATTTCTCCAAATTTCCACTAAACACGTCCTCATTTAGTAGGACTCTATCATATGTGTGTCCCCACTTGATGGTACTTGGACAATCATATGTGTGTCCAATATTGAATTTGTTAGAAAATGTTGTATTATCACCTTTCAGCTCACCTGGCATAAAAGGTCATATGAGCTTGGCTGATGTTCAACATTTCTTTTATTTCAGGAGCTTTAAAGATTAGTTATGACTGTTCATCTGTCCGTCCAAATACATTTTCAATATATCACATTATGCTGTCAATCACTAATCTTGTTGGTAGTGATGGTCTGATTATTCACAAAAGTGTCAAATTATCTAGTCATTGGTGGAAAAGATATCATTATGCTACCTTAACTTTTCTTTCCTCAAATAACCAGAAAAAAACAAATTGTCAACAAATATAAATGAAGAATCATGATTTCTGAAAATTTCCACTAAACAGCTCATCTGGCATTAATGTCATGAAAGCTTGTGACTCAACTTGGTGTCTGTGGTAATCCACTACTTCTCCGAGCAGAATTACTAAAAGAACTTTTATAAGAAAATAAAAATAAAGATTCAAGATTTCTCCAAATTTCCACTAAACATGTCCTCATTTAGTAGGACTCTATCATATGTGTGTCCCCACTTGATGGTACTTGGACAATCATATGTGTGTCCAATATTGAATTTCTTAGAAAATGTTTTATTATCACCTTTCAGCTCACCTGGCATAAAAGGTCATATGAGCTTGGCTGATGTTCAACATTTCTTTTATTTCAGGAGCTTTAAAGATTAGTTATGACTGTTCATCTGTCCGTCCAAATACATTTTCAATATATCACATTATGCTGTCAATCACTAATCTTGTTGGTAGTGATGGTCTGATTATTCACAAAAGTGTCAAATTATCTAGTCATTGGTGGAAAAGATATCATTATGCTACCTTAACTTTTCTTCCCTCAAATAACCAGAAAAAACAAATTGTCAACAAATATAAATGAAGAATCATGATTTCTCAAAATTTCCACTAAACAGCTCATCTGGCATTAATGTCATGAAAGCTTGTGACTCAACTTGGTGTCTGTGGTAATCCACTACTTCTCCGATCAGAATTACTAAAAAAAAACTATTATAAGAAAATAAAAATAAAGATTCAAGATTTCTCCAAATTTCCACTAAACATGTCCTCATTTAGTAGGACTCTATCATATGTGTGTCCCCACTTGATGGTACTTGGACAATCATATGTGTGTCCAATATTGAATTTGTTAGAAAATGTTATATTATCACCTTTCAGCTCACCTGGCATAAAAGGTCATATGAGTTTGGCTGATGTTCAACATTTCTTTTATTTCAGGAGCTTTAAAGATTAGTTATGACTGTTCATCTGTCCGTCCAAATACATTTTCAATATATTACATTATGCTGTCAATCACTAATCTTGTTGGTAGTGATGGTCTGATTATTCACAAAAGTGTCAAATTATCCAGTCATTGATGGAAAAGATATCATTATGCTACCTTAACTTTTCTTTCCTCAAATAACCAGAAAAAAAACAAATTTGCAACAAATATAAATGAAGAATCATGATTTCTCAAAATTTCCACTAAACAGCTCATCTGGCATTAATGTCATGAAAGATTGTGACTCAACTTGGTGTCTGTGGTAATCCATTACTTCTCCGATTCAGAATTACCAAAAAACTAGTATAAGAAAATAAAAATAAAGATTCAAAATTTCTCCAAATTTCCACTAAATATGTCCTCATTTAGTAGGACTCTATCATGTGTGTCCCCACTTGATGGTACTTGGACAATCATATGTGTGTCCCATATTGAATTTTTTTAGAAAATGTTGTGTTATCACATTTCAGCTCACCTGGCATAAAAGGTCATATGAGCTTGGCTGATGTTCACCATTTCTTTTATTTCAGGAGCTTTAAAGATTAGTTATGTCTGTTCATTTGTCCGTCCAAATACATTTTCAATATATCACATTATGCTGATAATCACTAATCTTGTTGGTAGTGATGGTGTGATGATTCACAAAAGTGTCAAATTATCCAGTCATTGGTGGAAAAGATATCATAATGCTACCTTAACTTTTCTCTCCTCAAATAACAAGAAAAAAACAAATTGTCAACAAATATAAATGAAGAATCATGATTTCTTAAAATTTCTACCAAATAGCTCATCTGGCATTAATGTCATGCAAGCTTGTGACTCAACTTGGTGTCTGTGGTAATCCACTACTTCTCCGATTCAGAATTACCAAAAAACTATTATAAGAAAATAAAAATAAAGATTCAAGATTTCTCCAAATTTCCACTAAACATGTCCTCATTTAGTAGGACTCTATCATATGTGTGTCCCCACTTGATGGTACTTGGACAATCATATGTGTGTCCAATATTGAATTTGTTAGAAAATGTTGTATTATCACCTTTCAGCTCACCTGGCATAAAAGGTCATATGAGCTTGGCTGATGTTCAACATTTCTTTTATTTCAGGAGCTTTAAAGATTAGTTATGACTGTTCATCTGTCCGTCCAAATACATTTTCAATATATCACATTATGCTGTCAATCACTAATCTTGTTGGTAGTGATGGTCTGATTATTCACAAAAGTGTCAAATTATCTAGTCATTGGTGGAAAAGATATCATTATGCTACCTTAACTTTTCTTTCCTCAAACAACCAGAAAAAAACAAATTGTCAACAAATATAAATGAAGAATCATGATTTCTCGAAATTTCCACTAAACAGCTCATCTGGCATTAATGTCATGAAAGATTGTGACTCAACTTGGTGTCTGTGGTAATCCATTACTTCTCCGATTCAGAATTACTAAAAAACTATTATAAGAAAATAAAAATAAAGATTCAAAATTTCTCCAAATTTCCACTAAACATGTCCTCATTTAGTAGGACTCTATCATATGTGTGTCCCCACTTGATGGTACTTGGACAATCATATGTGAGTCCAATATTGAATTTGTTAGAAAATGTTGTATTATCACCTTTCAGCTCACCTGGCATAAAAGGTCATATGAGCTTGACTGATGTTCAACATTTCTTTTATTTCAGGAGCTTTAAAGATAAGTTATGACTGTTCATCTGTCCGTCCAAATACATTTTCAATATATCACATTATGCTGTCAATCACTAATCTTGTTGGTAGTGATGGTCTGATGATTCACAAAAGTGTCAAATTATCCAGTCATTGGTGGAAAAGATATCATTATGCTACCTTAACTTTTCTTTCCTCAAATAACCAGAAAAAAAAACAAATTGGCAACAAATATAAATGAAGAATCATGATTTCTGAAAATTTCCACTAAACAGCTCATCTGGCATTAATGTCATGAAAGCTTGTGACTCAACTTGGTGTCTGTGGTAATCCACCACTTCTCCGAGCAGAATTACTAAAAAAAACTATTATAAGAAAATAAAAATAAAGATTCAAAATTTCTCCAAATTTCCACTAAACATGTCCTCATTTAGTAGGACTCTATCATATGTGTGTCCCCACTTGATGGTACTTGGACAATCATATGTGAGTCCAATATTGAATTTGTTAGAAAATGTTGTATTATCACCTTTCAGCTCACCTGGCATAAAAGGTCATATGAGCTTGACTGATGTTCAACATTTCTTTTATTTCAGGAGCTTTAAAGATAAGTTATGACTGTTCATCTGTCCGTCCAAATACATTTTCAATATATCACATTATGCTGTCAATCACTAATCTTGTTGGTAGTGATGGTCTGATGATTCACAAAAGTGTCAAATTATCCAGTCATTGGTGGAAAAGATATCATTATGCTACCTTAACTTTTCTTTCCTCAAATAACCAGAAAAAAAAACAAATTGGCAACAAATATAAATGAAGAATCATGATTTCTGAAAATTTCCACTAAACAGCTCATCTGGCATTAATGTCATGAAAGCTTGTGACTCAACTTGGTGTCTGTGGTAATCCACCACTTCTCCGAGCAGAATTACTAAAAAAAACTATTATAAGAAAATAAAAATAAAAATTCAAGATTTCTCCAAATTTCCACTAAACATGTCCTCATTTAGTAGGACTCTATCATATGTGTGTCCCCACTTGATGGTACTTGGACAATCATATGTGTGTCCAATATTGAATTTCTTAGAAAATGTTTTATTATCACCTTTCAGCTCACCTGGCATAAAAGGTCATATGAGCTTGGCTGATGTTCAACATTTCTTTTATTTCAGGAGCTTTAAAGATTAGTTATGACTGTTCATCTGTCCGTCCAAATACATTTTCAATATATCACATTATGCTGTCAATCACTAATCTTGTTGGTAGTGATGGTCTGATTATTCACAAAAGTGTCAAATTATCTAGTCATTGGTGGAAAAGATATCATTATGCTACCTTAACTTTTCTTCCCTCAAATAACCAGAAAAAACAAATTGTCAACAAATATAAATGAAGAATCATGATTTCTCAAAATTTCCACTAAACAGCTCATCTGGCATTAATGTCATGAAAGCTTGTGACTCAACTTGGTGTCTGTGGTAATCCACTACTTCTCCGATCAGAATTACTAAAAAAAACTATTATAAGAAAATAAAAATAAAGATTCAAGATTTCTCCAAATTTCCACTAAACATGTCCTCATTTAGTAGGACTATATCATATGTGTGTCCCCACTTGATGGTACTTGGACAATCATATGTGTGCCCAATATTGAATTTGTTAGAAAATGGTGTATTATCACCTTTCAGCTCACCTGGCATAAAAGGTCATATGAGCTTGGCTAATGTTCAACATTTCTTTTATTTCAGGAGCTTTAAAGATTAGTTATGACTGTTCATCTGTCCGTCCAAATACATTTTCAATATATCACATTATGCTGTCAATCACTAATCTTGTTGGTAGTGATGGTCTGATTATTCACAAAAGTGTCAAATTATCTAGTCATTGGTGGAAAAGATATCATTATGCTACCTTAACTTTTCTTTCCTCACATAACCAGAAAAAAACAAATTGTCAACAAATATAAATGAAGAATCATGATTTGTGAAAATTTCCACTAAACAGCTCATCTGGCATTAATGTCATGAAAGCTTGTGACTCAACTTGGTGTCTGTGGTAATCCACTACTTCTCCGATCAGAATTACTAAAAAAAACTATTATAAGAAAATAAAAATAAAGATTCAAGATTTCTCCAAATTTCCACTAAACATGTCCTCATTTAGTAGGACTCTATCATATGTGTGTCCCCACTTGATGGTACTTGGACAATCATATGTGTGCCCAATATTGAATTTGTTAGAAAATGGTGTATTATCACCTTTCAGCTCACCTGGCATAAAAGGTCATATGAGCTTGGCTAATGTTCAACATTTCTTTTATTTCAGGAGCTTTAAAGATTAGTTATGACTGTTCATCTGTCCGTCCAAATACATTTTCAATATATCACATTATGCTGTCAATCACTAATCTTGTTGGTAGTGATGGTCTGATTATTCACAAAAGTGTCAAATTATCTAGTCATTGGTGGAAAAGATATCATTATGCTACCTTAACTTTTCTTTCCTCACATAACCAGAAAAAAACAAATTGTCAACAAATATAAATGAAGAATCATGATTTCTGAAAATTTCCACTAAACAGCTCATCTGGCATTAATGTCATGAAAGCTTGTGACTCAACTTGGTGTCTGTGGTAATCCACTACTTCTCCGATCAGAATTACTAAAAAAAACTATTATAAGAAAATAAAAATAAAGATTCAAGATTTCTCCAAATTTCCACTAAACATGTCCTCATTTAGTAGGACTCTATCATATGTGTGTCCCCACTTGATGGTACTTGGACAATCATATGTGTGTCCAATATTGAATTTGTTAGAAAATGTCATATTATCACCTTTCAGCTCACCTGGCATAAAAGGTCTTATGAGTTTGGCTGATGTTCAACATTTCTTTTATTTCAGGAGCTTTAAAGATTAGTTATGACTGTTCATCTGTCCGTCCAAATACATTTTCAATATATCACATTATGCTGTCAATCACTAATCTTGTTGGTAATGATGGTCTGATTATTCACAAAAGTGTCAAATTATCCAGTCATTGATGGAAAAGATATCATTATGCTACCTTAACTTTTCTTTCCTCAAATAACCAGAAAAAAACAAATTTGCAACAAATATAAATGAAGAATCATGATTTCTCAAAATTTCCACTAAACAGCTCATCTGGCATTAATGTCATGAAAGATTGTGACTCAACTTGGTGTCTGTGGTAATCCATTACTTCTCCGATTCAGAATTACCAAAAAACTAGTATAAGAAAATAAAAATAAAAATTCAAAATTTCTCCAAATTTCCACTAAACATGTCCTCATTTAGTAGGACTCTATCATGTGTGTCCCCACTTGATGGTACTTGGACAATCATATGTGTGTCCCATATTGATTTTTTTTAGAAAATGTTGTGTTATCACATTTCAGCTCACCTGGCATAAAAGGTCATATGAGCTTGGCTGATGTTCACCATTTCTTTTATTTCAGGAGCTTTAAAGATTAGTTATGTCTGTTCATTTGTCCGTCCAAATACATTTTTAATATATCACATTATGCTGATAATCACTAATCTTGTTGGTAGTGATGGTGTGATGATTCACAAAAGTGTCAAATTATCCAGTCATTGGTGGAAAAGATATCATAATGCTACCTTAACTTTTCTCTCTTCAAATAACAAGAAAAAAACAAATTGTCAACAAATATAAATGAAGAATCATGATTTCTCAAAATTTCTACCAAATAGCTCATCTGGCATTAATGTCATGCAAGCTTGTGACTCAACTTGGTGTCTGTGGTAATCCACTACTTCTCCGATTCAGAATTACCAAAAAACTATTATAAGAAAATAAAAATAAAGATTCAAGATTTCTCCAAATTTCCACTAAACATGTCCTCATTTAGTAGGACTCTATCATATGTGTGTCCCCACTTGATGGTACTTGGACAATCATATGTGTGTCCAATATTGAATTTGTTAGAAAATGTTGTATTATCACCTTTCAGCTCACCTGGCATAAAAGGTCATATGAGCTTGGCTGATGTTCATCATTTCTTTTATTTCAGGAGCTTTAAAGATTAGTTATGACTGTTCATCTGTCCGTCCAAATACATTTTCAATATATCACATTATGCTGTCAATCACTAATCTTGTTGGTAGTGATGGTCTGATTATTCACAAAAGTGTCAAATTATCTAGTCATTGGTGGAAAATATATCATTATGCTACCTTAACTTTTCTTTCCTCAAAAAACCAGAAAAAAACAAATTGGCAACAAATATAAATGAAGAATCATGATTTCTCAAAATTTCCACTAAACAGCTCATCTGGCATTAATGTCATGAAAGATTGTGACTCAACTTGGTGTCTGTGGTAATCCATTACTTCTCCGATTCAGAATAACCAAAAAACTATTATAAGAAAATAAAAATAAAGATTCAAGATTTCTCCAAATTTCAACTAAACATGTCCTCATTTAGTAGGACTCTATCATATGTGTGTCCCCACTTGATGGTACTTGGACAATCATATGTGTGTCCAATATTGAATTTGTTAGAAAATGTTGTATTATCACCTTTCGGCTCACCTGGCATAAAAGGTCATATGAGATTGGCTGATGTTCAACATTTCTTTTATTTCAGGAGCTTTAAAGATTAGTTATGACTGTTCATCTGTCCGTCCAAATACATTTTCAATATATCACATTATGCTGTCAATCACTAATCTTGTTGGTAGTGATGGTCTGATTATTCACAAAAGTGTCAAATTATCTAGTCATTGGTGGAAAAGATATCATTATGCTACCTTAACTTTTCTTTCCTCAAATAACCAGAAAAAAACAAATTGTCAACAAATATAAATGAAGAATCATGATTTCTCGAAATTTCCACTAAACAGCTCATCTGGCATTACTGTCATGAAAGATTGTGACTCAACTTGGTGTCTGTGGTAATCCATTACTTCTCCGATTCAGAATTACCAAAAAAACTATTATAAGAAAATAAAAATAAAGATTCAAAATTTCTCCAAATTTCCACTAAACATGTCCTCATTTAGTAGGACTCTATCATATGTGTGTCCCCACTTGATGGTACTTGGACAATCATATGTGAGTCCCATATTGAATTTGTTAGAAAATGTTGTATTATCACCTTTCAGCTCACCTGGCATAAAAGGTCATATGAGCTTGACTGATGTTCAACATTTCTTTTATTTTAGGAGCTTTAAAGATAAGTTATGACTGTTCATCTGTCCGTCCAAATACATTTTCAATATATCACATTATGCTGTCAATCACTAATCTTGTTGGTAGTGATGGTCTGATGATTCACAAAAGTGTCAAATTATCCAGTCATTGGTGGAAAAGATATCATTATGCTACCTTAACTTTTCTTTCCTCAAATAACCAGAAAAAAAACAAATTGGCAACAAATATAAATGAAGAATCATGATTTCTCAAAATTTCCACTTAACAGCTCATCTGGCATTAATGTCATGAAAGCTTGTGACTCAACTTGGTGTCTGTGGTAATCCACTACTTCTCCGATTCAAAATTACCAAATAACTATTATAAGAAAATAAAAATAAAGATTCAAGATTTCTCCAAATTTCCACTAAACATGTCCTCATTTAGTAGGACTCTATCATTTGTGTGTCCCCACTTGATGGTACTTGGACAATCATATGTGTGTCCAATATTGAATTTGTTAGAAAATGTTGTATTATCACCTTTCAGCTCACCTGGCATAAAAGGTCATATGAGCTTGGCTGATGTTCAACATTTCTTTTATTTCAGGAGCTTTAAAGATTAGTTATGTCTGTTCATCTGTCCGTCGAAATACATTTTCAATATATCACATTATGCTGATAATCACTAATCTTGTTGGTAGTGATGATGTGATGATTCACAAAAGTGTGAAATTATCCAGTCATTGGTGGAAAAGATATCATTATGCTACCTTAACTTTTCTTTCCTCAAATAACCAGAAAAAACAAATTGTCAACAAATATAAATGAAGAATCATGATTTCTCAAAATTTCCACTAAACAGCTCATCTGGCATTAATGTCATGCAAGCTTGTGACTCAACTTGGTGTCTGTGGTAATCCACTACTTCTCCGATCAGAATTACTAAAAAAACTATTATAAGAAAATAAAAATAAAGATTCAAGATTTCTCCAAATTTCCACTAAACATGTCCTCATTTAGTAGGACTCTATCATATGTGTGTCCCCACTTGATAGTACTTGGACAATCATATGTGTGTCCAATATTGAATTTGTTAGAAAATGTTGTATTATCACCTTTTAGCTCACCTGGCATAAAAAGTCATATGAGCTTGGCTGATGTTCAACATTTCTTTTATTTCAGGAGCTTTAAAGATTAGTTATGACTGTTCATCTGTCCGTCCAAATACATTTTCAATATATCACATTATGCTGTCAATCACTAATCTTGTTGGTAGTGATGGTCTGATTATTTACAAAAGTGTCAAATTATCTAGTCATTGGTGGAAAATATATCATTATGCTACCTTAACTTTTCTTTCCTCAAAAAACCAGAAAAAAACAAATTGGCAACAAATATAAATGAAGAATCATGATTTCTCAAAATTTCCACTAAACAGCTCATCTGGCATTAATGTCATGAAAGATTGTGACTCAACTTGGTGTCTGTGTTAATCCATTACTTCTCCGATTCAGAATAACCAAAAAACTATTATAAGAAAATAAAAATAAAGATTCAAGATTTCTACAAATTTCAACTAAACATGTCCTCATTTAGTAGGACTCTATCATATGTGTGTCCCCACTTGATGGTACTTGGACAATCATATGTGTGTCCAATATTGAATTTGTTAGAAAATGTTGTATTATCACCTTTCGGCTCATCTGGCATAAAAGGTCATATGAGCTTGGCTGATGTTCAACATTTCTTTTATTTCAGGAGCTTTAAAGATTAGTTATGACTGTTCATCTGTCCGTCCAAATACATTTTCAATATATCACATTATGCTGTCAATCACTAATCTTGTTGGTAGTGATGGTCTGATTATTCACAAAAGTGTCAAATTATCTAGTCATTGGTGGAAAAGATATCATTATGCTACCTTAACTTTTCTTTCCTCAAATAACCAGAAAAAAACAAATTGTCAACAAATATAAATGAAGAATCATGATTTCTCGAAATTTCCACTAAACAGCTCATCTGGCATTACTGTCATGAAAGATTGTGACTCAACTTGGTGTCTGTGGTAATCCATTACTTCTCCGATTCAGAATTACCAAAAAACTATTATAAGAAAATAAAAATAAAGATTCAAAATTTCTCCAAATTTCCACTAAACATGTCCTCATTTAGTAGGACTCTATCATATGTGTGTCCCCACTTGATGGTACTTGGACAATCATATGTGAGTCCCATATTGAATTTGTTAGAAAATGTTGTATTATCACCTTTCAGCTCACCTGGCATAAAAGGTCATATGAGCTTGACTGATGTTCAACATTTCTTTTATTTTAGGAGCTTTAAAGATAAGTTATGACTGTTCATCTGTCCGTCCAAATACATTTTCAATATATCACATTATGCTGTCAATCACTAATCTTGTTGGTAGTGATGGTCTGATGATTCACAAAAGTGTCAAATTATCCAGTCATTGGTGGAAAAGATATCATTATGCTACCTTAACTTTTCTTTCCTCAAATAACCAGAAAAAAAACAAATTGGCAACAAATATAAATGAAGAATCATGATTTCTCAAAATTTCCACTTAACAGCTCATCTGGCATTAATGTCATGAAAGCTTGTGACTCAACTTGGTGTCTGTGGTAATCCACTACTTCTCCGATTCAAAATTACCAAATAACTATTATAAGAAAATAAAAATAAAGATTCAAGATTTCTCCAAATTTCCACTAAACATGTCCTCATTTAGTAGGACTCTATCATATGTGTGTCCCCACTTGATGGTACTTGGACAATCATATGTGTGTCCAATATTGAATTTGTTAGAAAATGTTGTATTATCACCTTTCAGCTCACCTGGCATAAAAGGTCATATGAGCTTGGCTGATGTTCAACATTTCTTTTATTTCAGGAGCTTTAAAGATTAGTTATGTCTGTTCATCTGTCCGTCGAAATACATTTTCAATATATCACATTATGCTGATAATCACTAATCTTGTTGGTAGTGATGATGTGATGATTCACAAAAGTGTGAAATTATCCAGTCATTGGTGGAAAAGATATCATTATGCTACCTTAACTTTTCTTTCCTCAAATAACCAGAAAAAACAAATTGTCAACAAATATAAATGAAGAATCATGATTTCTCAAAATTTCCACTAAACAGCTCATCTGGCATTAATGTCATGCAAGCTTGTGACTCAACTTGGTGTCTGTGGTAATCCACTACTTCTCCGATCAGAATTACTAAAAAAACTATTATAAGAAAATAAAAATAAAGATTCAAGATTTCTCCAAATTTCCACTAAACATGTCCTCATTTAGTAGGACTCTATCATATGTGTGTCCCCACTTGATAGTACTTGGACAATCATATGTGTGTCCAATATTGAATTTGTTAGAAAATGTTGTATTATCACCTTTTAGCTCACCTGGCATAAAAAGTCATATGAGCTTGGCTGATGTTCAACATTTCTTTTATTTCAGGAGCTTTAAAGATTAGTTATGACTGTTCATCTGTCCGTCCAAATACATTTTCAATATATCACATTATGCTGTCAATCACTAATCTTGTTGGTAGTGATGGTCTGATTATTTACAAAAGTGTCAAATTATCTAGTCATTGGTGGAAAATATATCATTATGCTACCTTAACTTTTCTTTCCTCAAAAAACCAGAAAAAAACAAATTGGCAACAAATATAAATGAAGAATCATGATTTCTCAAAATTTCCACTAAACAGCTCATCTGGCATTAATGTCATGAAAGATTGTGACTCAACTTGGTGTCTGTGGTAATCCATTACTTCTCCGATTCAGAATAACCAAAAAACTATTATAAGAAAATAAAAATAAAGATTCAAGATTTCTCCAAATTTCCACTAAACATGTCCTCATTTAGTAGGACTCTATCATATGTGTGTCCCCACTTGATGGTACTTGGACAATCATATGTGTGTCCAATATTGAATTTGTTAGAAAATGTTGTATTATCACCTTTCAGCTCACCTGGCATAAAAGGTCATATGAGCTTGGCTGATGTTCAACATTTCTTTTATTTCAGAAGCTTTAAAGATTAGTTATGTCTGTTCATCTGTCCGTCCAAATACATTTTCAATATATCACATTATGCTGATAATCACTAATCTTGTTGGTAGTGATGGTCTGATTATTCACAAAAGTGTCAAATTATCTAGTCATTGGTGGAAAATATATCATTTATGCTACCTTAACTTTCCTTTCCTCAAATAACCAGAAAAAAACAACAAATTGGCAACAAATATAAATGAAGAATCATGATTTCTCAAAATTTCCACTAAACAGCAAATCTGGCATTAATGTCATGAAAGCTTGTGACTCAACTTGGTGTCTGTGGTAATCCACTACTTCTCCGATTCAGAATTACCAAAAAACTAGTATAAGAAAATAAAAATAAAGATTCAAGATTTCTCCAAATTTCCGCTAAACATGTCCTCATTTAGTAGGACTCTATCATATGTGTGTCCCCACTTGATGGTACTTGGACCATCATATGTGTGTCCAATATTGAATTTGTTAGAAAATGTTGTATTATCACCTTTCAGCTCACCTGGCATAAAAGGTCATATGAGCTTGGCTGATGTTCAACATTTCTTTTATTTCAGGAGCTTTAAAGATTAGTTATGTCTGTTCATCTGTCCGTCCAAATACATTTTCAATATATCACATTATGCTGATAATCACTAATCTTGTTGGTAGTGATGGTGTGATGATTCACAAAAGTGTCAAATTATCCAGTCATTGGTGGAAAAGATATCATTCTGCTACCTTAACTTTTCTTTCCTCAAATAACCAGAAAAAACTAATTGTCAACAGATATAAATGAAAAATCATGATTTCTCAAAATTTCCACTAAACAGCTCATCTGGCATTAATGTCATGAAAGATTGTGACTCAACTTGGTGTCTGTGGTAATCCATTACTTCTCCGATTCAGAATAACCAAAAAACTATAATAAGAAAATAAAAATAAAGATTCAAGATTTCTCCAAATTTCCACTAAACATGTCCTCATTTAGTAGGACTCTATCATATGTGTGTCCCCACTTGATGGTACTTGGACAATCATATGTGTGTCCAATATTAAATTTGTTAGAAAATTATGTATTATCACCTTTCAGCTCACCTGGCATAAAAGGTCATATGAGCTTGGCTGATGTTCAACATTTCTTTTATTTCAGGAGCTTTAAAGATTAGTTATGTCTGTTCATCTGTCCGTCGAAATACATTTTCAATATATCACATTATGCTGATAATCACTAATCTTGTTGGTAGTGATGATGTGATGATTCACAAAAGTGTGAAATTATCCAGTCATTGGTGGAAAAGATATCATTATGCTACCTTAACTTTTCTTTCCTCAAATAACCAGAAAAAACAAATTGTCAACAAATATAAATGAAGAATCATGATTTCTCAAAATTTCCACTAAACAGCTCATCTGGCATTAATGTCATGCAAGCTTGTGACTCAACTTGGTGTCTGTGGTAATCCACTACTTCTCCGATCAGAATTACTAAAAAAACTATTATAAGAAAATAAAAATAAAGATTCAAGATTTCTCCAAATTTCCACTAAACATGTCCTCATTTAGTAGGACTCTATCATATGTGTGTCCCCACTTGATAGTACTTGGACAATCATATGTGTGTCCAATATTGAATTTGTTAGAAAATGTTGTATTATCACCTTTTAGCTCACCTGGCATAAAAAGTCATATGAGCTTGGCTGATGTTCAACATTTCTTTTATTTCAGGAGCTTTAAAGATTAGTTATGACTGTTCATCTGTCCGTCCAAATACATTTTCAATATATCACATTATGCTGTCAATCACTAATCTTGTTGGTAGTGATGGTCTGATTATTTACAAAAGTGTCAAATTATCTAGTCATTGGTGGAAAATATATCATTATGCTACCTTAACTTTTCTTTCCTCAAAAAACCAGAAAAAAACAAATTGGCAACAAATATAAATGAAGAATCATGATTTCTCAAAATTTCCACTAAACAGCTCATCTGGCATTAATGTCATGAAAGATTGTGACTCAACTTGGTGTCTGTGGTAATCCACTACTTCTCCGATTCAGAATAACCAAAAAACTATTATAAGAAAATAAAAATAAAGATTCAAGATTTCTCCAAATTTCCACTAAACATGTCCTCATTTAGTAGGACTCTATCATATGTGTGTCCCCACTTGATGGTACTTGGACAATCATATGTGTGTCCAATATTGAATTTGTTAGAAAATGTTGTATTATCACCTTTCAGCTCACCTGGCATAAAAGGTCATATGAGCTTGGCTGATGTTCAACATTTCTTTTATTTCAGAAGCTTTAAAGATTAGTTATGTCTGTTCATCTGTCCGTCCAAATACATTTTCAATATATCACATTATGCTGATAATCACTAATCTTGTTGGTAGTGATGGTGTGATGATTCACAAAAGTGTCAAATTATCCAGTCATTGGTGGAAAAGATATCATTATGCTACCTTAACTTTTCTTTCCTCAAATAACCAGAAAAAGCAAATTGTCAACAGATATAAATGAAGAATTATGATTTCTCAAAATTTCCACTAAACAGCTCATCTGGCATTAATGTCATGAAAGATTGTGACTCAACTTGGTGTCTGTGTTAATCCATTACTTCTCCGATTCAGAATAACCAAAAAACTATAATAAGAAAATAAAGATAAAGATTCAAGATTTCTCCAAATTTCCACTAAACATGTCCTCATTTAGTAGGACTCTATCATATGTGTGTCCCCACTTGATGGTACTTGGACCATCATATGTGTGTCCAATATTGAATTTGTTAGAAAATGTTGTATTATCACCTTTCAGCTCACCTGGCATAAAAGGTCATATGAGCTTGGCTGATGTTCAACATTTCTTTTATTTCAGGAGCTTTAAAGATTAGTTATGTCTGTTCATCTGTCCGTCCAAATACATTTTCAATATATCACATTATGCTGATAATCACTAATCTTGTTGGTAGTGATGGTGTGATGATTCACAAAAGTGTCAAATTATCTAGTCATTTGTGGAAAAATATATCATTATGATACCTTAACTTTTCTTTCCTCAAATAACCAGAAAAAAAAACAAATTGGCAACAAATATAAATGAAGAATCATGATTTCTCAAAATTTCCACTAAACAGCTCATCTGGCATTAATGTCATGAAAGATTGTGACTCAACTTGGTGTCTGTGTTAATCCATTACTTCTCCGATTCAGAATAACCAAAAAACTATTATAAGAAAATAAAAATAAAGATTCAAGATTTCTCCAAATTTCCACTAAACATGTCCTCATTTAGTAGGACTCTATCATATGTGTGTCCCCACTTGATGGTACTTGGACAATCATATGTGTGTCCAATATTAAATTTGTTAGAAAATGTTGTATTATCACCTTTCAGCTCACCTGGCATAAAAGGTCATACGAGCTTGGCTGATGTTCAACATTTCTTTTATTTCAGGAGCTTTAAAGAATAGTTATGACTGTTCATCTGTCCGTCCAAATACATTTTCAATATATCACATTATGCTGTCAATCACTAATCTTGTTGGTAGTGATGGTCTGATTATTCACAAAAGTGTCAAATTATCTAGTCATTGGTGGAAAAGATATCATTATGCTACCTTAACTTTTCTTTCCTCAAATAACCAGAAAAAACAAATTGTCAACAAATATAAATGAAGAATCATGATTTCTCAAAATTTCCACTAAACAGCTCATCTGGCATTAATGTCATGCAAGCTTGTGACTCAACTTGGTGTCTGTGGTAATCCACTACTTCTCCGATCAGAATTACTAAAAAAACTATTATAAGAAAATAAAAATAAAGATTCAAGATTTCTCCAAATTTCCACTAAACATGTCCTCATTTAGTAGGACTCTATCATATGTGTGTCCCCACTTGATAGTACTTGGACAATCATATGTGTGTCCAATATTGAATTTGTTAGAAAATGTTGTATTATCACCTTTTAGCTCACCTGGCATAAAAAGTCATATGAGCTTGGCTGATGTTCAACATTTCTTTTATTTCAGGAGCTTTAAAGATTAGTTATGACTGTTCATCTGTCCGTCCAAATACATTTTCAATATATCACATTATGCTGTCAATCACTAATCTTGTTGGTAGTGATGGTCTGATTATTTACAAAAGTGTCAAATTATCTAGTCATTGGTGGAAAATATATCATTATGCTACCTTAACTTTTCTTTCCTCAAAAAACCAGAAAAAAACAAATTGGCAACAAATATAAATGAAGAATCATGATTTCTCAAAATTTCCACTAAACAGCTCATCTGGCATTAATGTCATGAAAGATTGTGACTCAACTTGGTGTCTGTGTTAATCCATTACTTCTCCGATTCAGAATAACCAAAAAACTATAATAAGAAAATAAAAATAAAGATTCAAGATTTCTCCAAATTTCCACTAAACATGTCCTCATTTAGTAGGACTCTATCATATGTGTGTCCCCACTTGATGGTACTTGGACAATCATATGTGTGTCCAATATTAAATTTGTTAGAAAATGTTGTATTATCACCTTTCAGCTCACCTGGCATAAAAGGTCATACGAGCTTGGCTGATGTTCAACATTTCTTTTATTTCAGGAGCTTTAAAGAATAGTTATGACTGTTCATCTGTCCGTCCAAATACATTTTCAATATATCACATTATGCTGTCAATCACTAATCTTGTTGGTAGTGATGGTCTGATTATTCACAAAAGTGTCAAATTATCTAGTCATTTGTGGAAAAATATATCATTATGATACCTTAACTTTTCTTTCCTCAAATAACCAGAAAAAAAAACAAATTGGCAACAAATATAAATGAAGAATCATGATTTCTCAAAATTTCCACTAAACAGCTCATCTGGCATTAATGTCATGAAAGATTGTGACTCAACTTGGTGTCTGTGTTAATCCATTACTTCTCCGATTCAGAATAACCAAAAAACTATTATAAGAAAATAAAAATAAAGATTCAAGATTTCTCCAAATTTCCACTAAACATGTCCTCATTTAGTAGGACTCTATCATATGTGTGTCCCCACTTGATGGTACTTGGACAATCATATGTGTGTCCAATATTGAATTTGTTAGAAAATGTTGTATTATCACCTTTCAGCTCACCTGGTATAAAAGGTCATATGAGCTTGGTTGATGTTCAACATTTCTTTTATTTCAGGAGCTTTAAAGATTAGTTATGTCTGTTCATCTGTCCGTCCAAATACATTTTCAATATATCACATTATGCTGATAATCACTAATCTTGTTGGTAGTGATGGTGTGATGATTCACAAAAGTGTCAAATTATCCAGTCATTGGTGGAAAAGATATCATTATGCTACCTTAACTTTTCTTTCCTCAAATAACCAGAAAAAGCAAATTGTCAACAGATATAAATGAAGAATCATGATTTCTCAAAATTTCCACTAAACAGCTCATCTGGCATTAATGTCATGCAAGCTTGTGACTCAACTTGGTGTCTGTGGAAATCCACTACTTCTCCGATCAGAATTTCTAAAAAAACTATTATAAGAAAATAAAAATAAAGATTCAAGATTTCTCCAAATTTCAACTAAACTTGTCCTCATTTAGTAGGACTCTATCATATGTGTGTCCCGACTTGATGGTACTTGGACAATCATATGTGTGTCCAATATTGAATTTGTTAGAAAATGTTGTATTATCACCTTTCAGCTCACCTGGCATAAAAGGTCATATGAGCTTGGCTGATGTTCAACATTTCTTTTATTTCAGGAGCTTTAAAGATTAGTTATGACTGTTCATCTGTCCGTCCAAATACATTTTCAATATATCACATTATGCTGTCAATCACTAATCTTGTTGGAAGTGATGGTCTGATGATTCACAAAAGTGTCAAATTATCTAGTCATTGGTGGAAAAGATATCATTATGCTACCTTAACTTTTCTTCCCTCAAATAACCAGAAAAAAACAAATTGGCAACAAATATAAATGAAGAATCATGATTTCTCAAAATTTCCACTAAACAGCTCATCTGGCATTAATGTCATGAAAGATTGTGACTCAACTTGGTGTCTGTGTTAATCCATTACTTCTCCGATTCAGAATAACCAAAAAACTATTATAAGAAAAGAAAAATAAAGATTCAAGGTTTCCCCAAATTTCAACTAAACATGTCCTCATTTAGTAGGACTCTATCATATGTGTGTCCCCACTTGATGGTACTTGGACAATCATATGTGTGTCCAATATTGAATTTGTTAGAAAATGTTGTATTATCACCTTTCAACTCACCTGGCATTAAAGGTCATATGAGCTTGGCTGATGTTCAACATTTCTTTTATTTCAGGAGCTTTAAAGATTAGTTATGTCTGTTCATCTGTCCGTCCAAATACATTTTCAATATATCACATTATGCTGATAATCACTAATCTTGTTGGTAGTGATGGTGTGATGATTCACAAAAGTGTCAAATTATCCAGTCATTGGTGGAAAAGATATCATTATGCTACCTTAACTTTTCTTTCCTCAAATAACCAGAAAAAACAAATTGTCAACAAATATAAATGAAGAATCATGATTTCTCAAAATTTCCACTAAACAGCTCATCTGGCATTAATGTCATGCAAGCGTGTGACTCAACTTGGTGTCTGTGGTAATCCACTACTTCTCCGATTAGAATTACTAAAAAAACTATTATAAGAAAATAAAAATAAAGATTCAAGATTTCTCCAAATTTCAACTAAACTTGTCCTCATTTAGTAGGACTCTATCATATGTGTGTCCCGACTTGATGGTACTTGGACAATCATATGTGTGTCCAATATTGAATTTGTTAGAAAATGTTGTATTATCACCTTTCACCTCACCTGGCATAAAAGGTCATATGAGCTTGGCTGATGTTCAACATTTCTTTTATTTCAGGAGCTTTAAAGATTAGTTATGTCTGTTCATCTGTCTGTCGAAATACATTTTCAATATATCACATTATGCTGATAATCACTAATCTTGTTGGTAGTGATGGTGTGATGATTCACAAAAGTGTCAAATTATCCAGTCATTGGTGGAAAAGATATCATTATGCTACCTTAACTTTTCTTTCCTCAAATAACCAGAAAAAACAAATTGTCAACAAATATAAATGAAGAATCATGATTTCTCGAAATTTCCACTAAACAGCTCATCTGGCATTAATGTCATGCAAGCGTGTGACTCAACTTGGTGTCTATGGTAATCCACTACTTCTCCGATTAGAATTACTAAAAAAACTATTATAAGAAAATAAAAATAAAGATTCAAGATTTCTCCAAATTTCAACTAAACTTGTCCTCATTTAGTAGGACTCTATCATATGTGTGTCCCGACTTGATGGTACTTGGACAATCATATGTGTGTCCAATATTGAATTTGTTAGAAAATGTTGTATTATCACCTTTCACCTCACCTGGCATAAAAGGTCATATGAGCTTGGCTGATGTTCAACATTTCTTTTATTTCAGGAGCTTTAAAGATTAGTTATGACTGTTCATCTGTCCGTCCAAATACATTTTCAATATATCACATTATGCTGTCAATCACTAATCTTGTTGCAAGTGATGGTCTGATGATTCACAAAAGTGTCAAATTATCTAGTCATTGGTGGAAAAGATATCATTATGCTACCTTAACTTTTCTTCCCTCAAATAACCAGAAAAAAACAAATTGGCAACAAATATAAATGAAGAATCATGATTTCTCAAATTTCCACTAAACAGCTCATCTGGCATTAATGTAATGAAAGATTGTGACTCAACTTGGTGTCTGTGTTAATCCATTACTTCTCCGATTCAGAATAACCAAAAAACTATTATAAGAAAAGAAAAATAAAGATTCAAGGTCTCCCCAAATTTCAACTAAACATGTCCTCATTTAGTAGGACTCTATCATATGTGTGTTACCACTTGATGGTACTTGGACAATCATATGTGTGTCCAATATTGAATTTGTTAGAAAATGTTGTATTATCACCTTTCAACTCACCTGGCATTAAAGGTCATATGAGCTTGGCTGATGTTCAACATTTCTTTTATTTCAGGAGCTTTAAAGATTAGTTATGTCTGTTCATCTGTCCGTCCAAATACATTTTCAATATATCACATTATGCTGATAATCACTAATCTTGTTGGTAGTGATGGTGTGATGATTCACAAAAGTGTCAAATTATCCAGTCATTGGTGGAAAAGATATCATTATGCTACCTTAACTTTTCTTTCCTCAAATAACCAGAAAAAACAAATTGTCAACAAATATAAATGAAGAATCATGATTTCTCAAAATTTCCACTAAACAGCTCATCTGGCATTAATGGCATGCAAGCGTGTGACTCAACTTGGTGTCTGTGGTAATCCACTACTTCTCCGATTAGAATTACTTAAAAAAACTATTATAAGAAAATAAAAATAAAGATTCAAGATTTCTCCAAATTTCAACTAAACTTGTCCTCATTTAGTAGGACTCTATCATATGTGTGTCCCGACTTGATGGTACTTGGACAATCATATGTGTGTCCAATATTGAATTTGTTAGAAAATGTTGTATTATCACCTTTCACCTCACCTGGCATAAAAGGTCATATGAGCTTGGCTGATGTTCAACATTTCTTTTATTTCAGGAGCTTTAAAGATTAGTTATGACTGTTCATCTGTCCGTCCAAATACATTTTCAATATATCACATTATGCTGTCAATCACTAATCTTGTTGGTAGTGATGGTCTGATTATTCACAAAAGTGTCAAATTATCTAGTCATTGGTGGAAAAGATATCATTATGCTACCTTAACTTTTCTTCCCTCAAATAACCAGAAAAAAACAAATTGGCAACAAATATAAATGAAGAATCATGATTTCTCAAAATTTCCACTAAACAGCTCATCTGGCATTAATGTCATGAAAGATTGTGACTCAACTTGGTGTCTGTGTTAATCCATTACTTCTCCGATTCAGAATAACCAAAAAACTATTATAAGAAAAGAAAAATAAAGATTCAAGGTTTCCCCAAATTTCAACTAAACATGTCCTCATTTAGTAGGACTCTATCATATGTGTGTCCCCACTTGATGGTACTTCGACAATCATATGTGTGTCCAATATTAAATTTGTTAGAAAATGTTGTATTATCACCTTTCAGCTCACCTGGCATAAAAGGTCATATGAGCTTGGCTGATGTTCAACATTTCTTTTATTTCAGGAGCTTTAAAGATTAGTTATGTCTGTTCATCTGTCCGTCCAAATACATTTTCAATATATCACATTATGCTGATAATCACTAATCTTGTTGGTAGTGATGGTGTGATGATTCACAAAAGTGTCAAATTATCCAGTCATTGGTGGAAAAGATATCATTATGCTACCTTAACTTTTCTTTCCTTAAATAACCAGAAAAAAAAACAAATTTGCAACAAATATAAATGAAGAATCTCATGATTTCTCAAAATTTCCACTAAACAGCTCATCTGGCATTAATGTCATGAAAGATTGTGACTCAACTTGGTGTCTGTGGTAATCCATTACTTCTCCAATTCAGAATTACCAAAAAAGTAGTATAAGAAAATAAAAATAAAGATTCAAAATTTCTCCAACTTTCCACCAAACATGTCCTCATTTAGTAGGACTCTATCATGTGTGTCCCCACTTGATGGTACTTGGACAATCATATGTGTGTCCCATATTGAATTTTTTTAGAAAATGTTGTGTTATCACATTTCAGCTCACCTGGCATAAAAGGTCATATGAGCTTGGCTGATGTTCAACATTTCTTTTATTTCAGGAGCTTTAAAGATTAGTTATGTCTGTTCATCTGTCCGTCCAAATACATTTTCAATATATCACATTATGCTGATAATCACTAATCTTGTTGGTAGTGATGGTGTGATGATTCACAAAAGTGTCAAATTAGCCAGTCATTGGTGGAAAAGATATCATTATGCTACCTTAACTTTTCTTTCCTCAAATAACCAGAAAAAACAAATTGTCAACAAATATAAATGAAGAATCATGATTTCTCAAAATTTCCACTAAACAGCTCATCTGGCATTAATGTCATGCAAGCTTGTGACTCAACTTGGTGTCTGTGGTAATCCACTACTTCTCCGATCAGAATTACTAAAAAAACTATTATAAGAAAATAAAAATAAAGATTCAAGATTTCTCCAAATTTCAACTAAACATGTCCTCATTTAGTAGGACTCTATCATATGTGTGTCCCGACTTGATGGTACTTGGACAATCATATGTGTGTCCAATATTGAATTTGTTAGAAAATGTTGTATTATCACTTTTCAGCTCACCTGGCATAAAAGGTCATATGAGCTTGGCTGATGTTCAACATTTCTTTTATTTCAGGAGCTTTAAACATTAGTTATGACTGTTCATCTGTCCGTCCAAATACATTTTCAATATATCACATTATGCTGTCAATCACTAATCTTGTTGGTAGTGATGGTCTGATTATTCACAAAAGTGTCAAATTATCCAGTCATTTGTGGAAAAGATATCATTATGCTACCTTAACTTTTCTTTCCTCAAATAACCAGAAAAAAACAAATTTGCAACAAATATAAATGAAGAATCATGATTTCTCAAAATTTTCTATAAACAGCTCATCTGGCATTAATGTCATGAAAGATTCTGACTCAACTTGGTGTCTGTGGTAATCCACTACTTCTCCAATTCAGAATTACCAAAAAACTAGTATAAGAAAATAAAAATAAAGATTCAAAATTTCTCCAAATTTCCACCAAACATGTCCTCATTTAGTAGGACTCTATCATGTGTGTCCCCACTTGATGGTACTTGGACAATCATATGTGTGTCCGATATTGAATTTTTTTAGAAAATGTTGTGTTATCACATTTCAGCTCACCTGGCATAAAAGGTCATATGAGCTTGGCTGATGTTCAACATTTCTTTTATTTCAGGAGCTTTAAAGATTAGTTATGTCTGTTCATTTGTCTGTCCAAATACATTTTCAATATATCACATTATGCTGTCAATAACTAATCTTGTTGGTAGTGATGGTCTGATTATTCACAAAAGTGTCAAATTATCTAGTCATTGGTGGAAAAGATATCATTATGCTACCTTAACTTTTCTTTCCTCAAATAACGAGAAAAAAACAAATTGGCAACAAATATAAATGAAGAATCATGATTTCTCAAAATTTCCACTAAACAGCTCATCTGGCATTAATGTCATGAAAGATTGTGACTCAACTTGGTGTCTGTGTTAATCCATTACTTCTCCGATTCAGAATAACCAAAAAACTATTATAAGAAAAGAAAAATAAAGATTCAAGATTTCTCCAAATTTCCTCTAAACATGTCCTCATTTAGTAGGACTCTATCATATGTGTGTCCCCACTTGATGGTACTTGGACACTCATATGTGTGTCCAATATTGAATTTGTTAGAAAATGTTGTATTATCACCTTTCAGCTCACCTGGCATAAAAGGTCATATGAGCTTGGCTGATGTTCAACATTTCTTTTATTTCGGGAGCTTTAAAGATTAGTTATGTCTGTTCATCTGTCCGTCCAAATACATTTTCAATATATCCCATTATGCTGTCAATCACTAATCTTGTTGTTAGTGATGGTCTGATTATTCACAAAAGTGTCAAATTATCCAGTCATTGGTGGAAAAGATATCATTATGCTACCTAAACTTTTCTTTCCTCAAATAACCAGAAAAAAAAACAAATTTGCAACAAATATAAATGAAGAATCATGATTTCTCAAAATTTCCACTAAACAGCTCATCTGGCATTAATGTCATGAAAGATTGTGACTCAACTTGGTGTCTGTGGTAATCCATTACTTCTCCGATTCAGAATTACCAAAAAACTAGAAAAAGAAAATAAAACTAAAGATTCAAAATTTCTCCAAATTTCCACTAAACATGTCCTCATTTAGTAGGACTCTATCATATGTGTGTCCCCACTTGATGGTACTTGGACAATCATATGTGTGTCCAATATTGAATTTGTTAGAAAATTTTGTATTATCACCTTTCAGCTCACCTGGCATAAAAGGTCATATGAGCTTGGCTGATGTTCAACATTTCTTTTATTTCAGGAGCTTTAAAGATAAGTTATGTCTGTTCATTTGTCCGTCCAAATACATTTTCAATATATCACATTATGCTGATAATCACTAATCTTGTTGGTAGTGATGGTTCACAAAAGTGTCAAATTATCCAGTCATTGGTGGAAAAGATATCATTATGCTACCTTAACTTTTCTTTCCTCAAATAACCAGAAAAAACAAATTGTCAACAAATATAAATGAAGAATCATGATTTCCTGACAATTTTGAATCTTTATTTTTTTTTCTCAAAATTTCCACTAAACAGCTCATCTGGCATTAATGTCATGGAAGCTTGTGACTCAACTTGGTGTCTGTGGTAATCCACTACTTCTCCGATTAGAATTACTAAAAAAACTATTATAAGAAAATAAAAATAAAGATTCAAGATTTCTCCAAAATTCAACAAAACATGTCCTCATTTAGTAGGACTCTATCATATGTGTGTCCCCACTTGATGGTACTTGGACAATCATATGTGTGTCCAATATTGAATTTGTTAGAAAATGTTTTATTATCACTTTTCAGCTCACCTGGCATAAAAGGTCATTTGAGCTTGGCTGATGTTCAACATTTCTTTTATTTCAGGAGCTTTAAAGATTAGTTATGACTATTCATCTGTCCGTCCAAATACATTTTCAATATATCACATTATGCTGTCAATCACTAATCTTGTTGGTAGTGATGGTCTGATAATTCACAAAAGTGTCAAATTATCCAGTCATTGGTGGAAAAGATATCATTATGCTACCTTAACTTTTCTTTCCTAAAATAACCAGAAAAAAACAAATTGTCAACAAATATAAATGAAGAATCATGATTTCTGAAAATTTCCACTAAACAGCTCATCTGGCATTAATGTCATGCAAGCTTGTGACTCAATTTGGTGTCTGTGGTAATCCACTACTTCTCCGATCAGAATAATTAAAAAAAACTATATAAGAAAATAAAAATAAAGATTCAAGATTTCTCCAAATTTCCACTAAACATGTCCTCATTTAGTAGGACTCTATCACTTGTATCCCCACTTGATGGTACTTGGACAATCATATGTGTGTCCCATATTGAATTTGTTAGAAAATGATGCATTATCACCTTTCAGCTCACCTGGCATAAAAGGTCATATGAGCTTGACTGATGTTCAACATTGCTTTTCTTTCAGGAGCTTTAAAGATAAGTTATGACTGTTCATATGTACGTCCAAATACATTTTCAATATATCACATTATGCTGTCAATCACTAATCTTGTTGGTAGTGATGGTCTGATTATCCACAAAAGTGTCAAATTATCCAGTCATTGGTGGAAAAGATATCATTATGCTACCTTAACTTTTCTTTCCTCAAATAACCAGAAAAAACAATTTGTCAACAAATATAAATGAAGAATCATGATTTCTCAAAATTTCCACTAAACAGCTCATCTGGCATTAATGTCATGCAAGCTTGTGACTCAACTTGGTGTCTGTGGTAATCCACTACTTCTCCGATCAGAATTACTAAACAAACTATTATAAGAAAATAAAAACAAAGTTTCAAGATTTCTCCAAATTTCCACTAAACATGTCCTCATTTAATAGGACTCTATCATATGTGTGTCCCCACTTGATGGTACTTGGACAATCATATGTGTGTCCCATATTGAATTTGTTAGAAAATGTTGTATTATCACCTTTCAGCTCACCTGGCATAAAAGGTCATATGAGCTTGGCTGATGTTCAACATTTCTTTTATTTCAGGAGCTTTAAAGATTAGTTATGTCTGTTCATCTGTCCGTCCAAATACATTTTCAATATATCACATTATGCTGTCAATCACTAATCTTGTTGGTAGTGATTGTGTGATGATTCACAAAAGTATCAAATTATCCAGTCATTGGTGGAAAAGATATCATTATGCTACCTTAACTTTTCTTTCCTCAAATAACCAGAAAAAACAAATTGTCAACAAATATAAATGAAGAATCATGATTTCTCAAAATTTCCACTAAACAGCTCATCTGGCATTAATGTCATGCAAGCTTGTGACTCAACTTGGTGTCTGTGGTAATCCACTACTTCTCCGATCAGAATTACTAAAAAAACTATATAAGAAAATAAAAATAAAGATTCAAGATTTCTCCAAATTTCCACTAAACATGTCCTCATTTAGTAGGACTCTATCATATGTGTGTCCCCACTTGATGGTACTTGGACAATCATATGTGTGTCCCATATTGAATTTGTTAGAAAATGTTGTATTATCACCTTTCAGCTCACCTGGCATAAAAAGTCATATGAGCTTGACTGATGTTCAACATTTCTTTTATTTCAGGAGCTTTAAAGATTAGTTATGACTGTTCATCTGTCCGTCCAAATACATTTTCAATATATCACATTATGCTGTCAATCACTAATCTTGTTGGTAGAGATGGTCTGATTATTCACATAAGTGTCAAATTATCCAGTCATTGGTGGAAAAGATATCATTATGCTACCTTAACTTTTCTTTCCTCAAATAACCAGAAAAAAACAAATTGGCAACAAATATAAATGAAGAATAATGATTTCTCAAAATTTCCACTAAACACCTCATCTGGCATTTATGTCATGAAAGATTGTGACTCAACTTGGTGTCTGTGGTAATCCATTACTTCTCCGATTCAGATTTACCAAAAAACTATTATAAGAAAATAAAAATGAAGATTCAAGATTTCTCCAAATTTCCTCTAAACATGTCCTCATTTGATAGGACTCTATCATGTGTGTCCCCATTTGATGGTACTTGGACAATCATATGTGTGTCCCATATTGAATTTGTTAGAAAATGCTGTGTTATCACCTTTCAGCTCACCTAGCATAAAAGGTCATATGAGCTTGGCTGATGTTCAACATTTCTTTTATTTCAGGAGCTTTAAAGATTAGTTATGTCTGTTCATCTGTCCGTCCAAATACATTTTCAATATATCACATTATGCTGATCATCACTAATCTTGTTGGTAGTGATGGTGTGATGATTCACAAAAGTGTCAAATTATCCAGCCATTGGTAGAAAAGATATCATTATTCTACCTTAACTTTTCTTTCCTCAAATAACCAGAAAAAAACAAATTGTCAACAAATATAAATGAAGAATCATGATTTCTCAAAATGTCCACTAAATAGCTAATCTGGCATTAATGTCATGCAAGCTTGTGACTCAACTTGGTGTGTGTGGTAATCCACTACTTCTCCGATCAGAAGTACTAAAAAAACTATTATAAGAAAATAAAAATAAAGATTCAAGGTTTCTCCAAATTTCCACTAAACATGTCCTCATTTAGTAGGACTCTATCATATGTGTGTCCCCACTTTATGGTACTTGGACAATCATATGTGTGTCCAATATTGAATTTGTTAGAAAATGTTGTATTATCACCTTTCAGCTCACCTGGCATAAAAGGTTATGAAAACAATCCTATAACACAGGTTCTTTCTTTCATAAGGGATATGAACCCTAGATAACATTCCTATAACACAGGTTCTTTGTTTCATAAGGGATTTGAACACTATATAACATTCCTATTACGCGGAGTCTGTTTATAACAAGGTATACCAACCCTAGATAACATTCCTATAACACAGGTTATGTGTTTTACAAGGGATATGAACCCTAGATAACATTCCTATAACACAGGTCCCGTGTTTTACACGAGATATCAACCATAGATAACATTCCTATAACACAGGTCCTTTGTTTTACAAGGGATATGAACCCTAGATAACATTCCTATAACACAGGTCCAGTGATTTACAAGGGATATGATCCCTAGATAGAATTTCTAAGCACAGGTCCTGTGTTTTACAAGAGATATGAACCCTAGATAACATTCCTATAACACAGGTCCCGTGTTTTACAAACGAAATGAACCCTAGATAACATACCTATAACAAAGGTCCTATCTTTTACAAGGGATAATAACACTATATAACATTCTTATAACAAAGGTCATGTGATTTACAAGAGATATGATCCCTAGATAACAGTCTTATAACGCAGGTCATGTGATTTACAAGGGATATGAACCCTAGATAGCATTTGTAAACACAGGTCCTGTGTTTTACAAGAGATATGAACCCTAGATAACATTCCTATAACACAGATTTTGTGTTTAACAAGAGATATGAACCTAAGATAACATTCCTATAACACAGGTCCAGTGTTTTACAAGAGATATGAACCCTCGATAACATTCCTATAACATAGGTCCAGTGTTTTACAAGGGATTTGAACCCTAGATAACATGTCTATAACACAAGTTATGTGTTTTACAAGAGAAATGAACCCTAGATAATATTCCTATAACTAAGGTCCTATGTTTTACAAGGGATATATACCCTAGATAACATTCTTATAGCACAGGTCATGTGATTTACAAGGGATATGAACCCTTGATACCATTTCTAAACATAGGTCCTGTGTTTTATAAGGTATATGAACCCAAGATAACATTCATATAACACGGGTCCTTTGTTTAACAAGGGATACCAACCCTAGATAACATTCCTATCAGGTGTGACAGGTCAAGTGTTTTACAAGGGATATGATCATGAACGCTAGATAACATTCCTATAACACATGTCCTGTGTTTGACAAGGAATAAAACCCTAGATAACATGTCTATAACACAGGCTATGTGTTTTACAAGAGAAATGAACCCCAGATAACATTCCTAAAACCCAGGTCCTATGTTTTACAAGGGATATGAACCCTAGATAACATTCGTAAAACTCAGGTCCTATGTTTTACAAGGGAAATGAACCTTAGATAACATTCTTATAACACATGTCATGTGATTTAAAAGGGATATGAACCCTAGATAGCATTTCTTAACACAGGTCCTGTGTTTTACAAGAGATATGAACCCTAGATAACATTCCTATAACACAGGTCCCGTGTTTTACAAACGAAATGAACCCTAGATAACATTCCTATAACCAAGGTCCTATGTTTTACAAGGGATATGAACTCTAGATAACATGGTTATAACACAGATCATGTGATGTACTAGGGATATGAACCCTAGATAGCATTTCTTAACACAGGTCCTGTGTTTTACAAGAGATATGAACCCTAGATAACATTCCTATAACACAGGTCCTGTGTTTTACAACACGAAATGAACCCTAGATAACTCCTATAACCACGGTCCTATGTTTTACAAGCGATATGAACCATAGATATCATTCTTATAACACAGGTCATGTGATGTACGAGGGATATGAACCCTAGATACCATTCCTATAACACAGGTCCTGTGTTTTTACAAGTGAAAAGAACCCTAGATAACATTCCTATAACACAGGTCCTGTGTTTTACAAGAGAAATGAACTCTAGATAATATTCCTATAACCAAGGTCCTATGTTTTGCAAGGGATATGAAACCAATAAAACATTCTAATAGCACAGGTCAAGTGATTTACAAGGGATATGAACCCTAGATAGCATTTCTAAAGACAGGTCCTGTGTTTTACAAGAGACATGAAGCCTAGATAACATTCCTATAACACGGGTCATGTGTTTTACAAGCGATATGAACCCTAGATAACATTCCTATAACACAGGTCATGTGATGTACGAGGGATATGAACCCTATATACCATTCCTATAACACAGGTCTGTGTTTTACAAGGGAAATGAACCCTATATAACATTCCTATAACACAGGTCCTGTGTTTTACAAGAGAAATGAACCCTAGATAATATTCCTATAACCAAGGTCCTATGTTTTGCAAGGGATATGAACCCAATAAAACATTCTAATAGCACAGGTCAAGTGATTTACAAGGGATATGAACCCTACATAGCATTTCTAAACACAGGTCCTGTGTTTTACAAGAGACATGAACCCTAGATAACATTCCTATAACACGGGTCATGTGTTTTACAAGGGAAATGAACCTTAGATAACATTCCTATAACACAGGTCATGTGATTTACTAGGGATATGAACCCTATATAGCATTTCTAAACACAGGTCCTGTGTTTTACAAGATATATGAACCCTAGATAACATTCCTATAACACAGGTCCCGTGTTTAACAAACGAAATGAACCCTAGATAACATTTCTTATAACATAGGTAGTGTGTTTTACAAAAGATATGAACCCTAGATAACATTCCTATAACACAGGTCCTTTGTTTTACAAGAGATATGATCCCTGGATAACGTTCCTATAACACATGTCATGTGTTTCACAAGAGATATGAACCATAGATAACATTTGCATAACACAGGTCCAGTGTTTTACAAGGGATATGAACCCTAGAAAACATTCCTTTAACACAGGTTCTTTGTTTCATAAGGGATATGAACCCTAGATAACATTCCTATAACACATGTCATGTGTTTTACACGGGATATGAACCTTAGATAATATTCCTAGAACATAGGTTCTGTGTTTCACAAGCGATATGAACCCTAGATAAAGTTCTTATAACACAAGTCCTGTGTTTTACAAGGGATATTAACCCTAGAAAACATTCATATAACATAGGTTCTTTGTTTCATAAGGGGTATGGACCCTAGATAACATTCCTATAACACAGGTTCTTTGTTTCATAAGGGATGTGAACCCTATATAACATTCCTATCACACTGGTTCTTTGTTTTACAAAGGATATGAACCCTAGATAATTTTCCAATTACACAGGTTCTTTGTTTCATAAGGGATATGAACCCTAAAAAACATTCCTATAAAACAGGTTCTTTGTTTCACAAGGCATATGAACCCTAGATAACATTCCTACAACACAGGTAATGTTTTTACAAGAAATATGAGCCCTAAATAAAATTCCTAAAACACAGGTCCTTTGTTTTACAAGAGATCTGAACCCTAGATAACATTCCTATAACACAGGTCCTTTGTTTTACAAGAAATAGAAACCCTAGATAACATTCCTATAACATAGGTAATGTGTTTTACAAGAAATATGAACCCTAAAAAACATTCCTATAACACAGGTCCTTTGTTTTACAAGAGATATGAACCCTAGATAACATTCCTACAACACAGGTCTTTGTTTTACAAGGAATATGAACCCTAGATACCATTTCTAAAACACAGGTAATGTGTTTTACAATAGATATGAACCCTAGATAACATTCCTATAACACAGGTCCTTTGGTTTACAAGAGATATGAACCCTAGATAACATTCCTATAACATAGGTAATGTGTTTTACAAGAAATAAGAACCCTAGATAACATACCTATAACACAGGTCCTTTGTTTTACAAGAGATATGAACACTAGATTACATTCCTATAACATAGGTAGTGTGTTTTACAAAAGATATGAATCCTAGATAACATTCCTATAACACAGGTCCTTTGTTTTACAAGAGATATGATCCCTGGGTAACATTCCTATAACATAGGTAATGTGTTTTACAAGAGATATGAACCATAGAAAACATTAGTATAACTCAGGTCCTATGTTTTACAAGAGATATGAACCCTAGATAACATGTCTCTAACACAAGTCCTATGTTTTACAAGAGATATGAACCCTAGATAACATGTCTCTAACACAAGTCCTATGTTTTACAAGAGATATGAACCCTCGATAACATTCCTATAACACATGTCCTGTGTTTTACAAGAGATATGAACCCTAGATAACATGTCTATAAAACAGGTCCTATGTTTTACAAGAGATATGAACCCTAGATAACATTCCTATAACATAGGTAATGTGTTTTAAAAGGAATATGAACTATAGATAACATTCCTATACTATTGGTCCCGTGTTTTACTTTACAAGCGATATGACCCCTAGATAACATTCCTATAACACAGGTCCTGTGTTTTAAAAGAGAAATGAAGCCTAGATATCATTCCTTTAATACAATAGCTGTCTTTTACAAGATAAATGAACCCTAAAAAACATTCTTATAACCCAGGTCCTGTGTTGTATTAGGGATATGAACCTTAGATAACAGTCATATTATACAGGTCCTGTGTTTTACAAGAGATATGAACCCTAGATAACATTCCTATAACACAGGTGCTGTGTTTCAAAACAGATATGATCATGAACGCTATATAACATTCCTCTAACACAGATCCTGTGTTTTACAAGAGATATGAACCTTAGATAACATTCCTATAACACAGGTCATGTGCTTTACACGAGATATGAACCCTAGATAACTTTATAACATTGGTCATGAGTATTTCAAGAGGTTTGAAGCCTAGATAACATTCCTATAACACAGGTCCCGTGTTTTACAAGAGATATGCACCCTAGATAACATTCCCATAACACAGGTCCTATATTTTACAAGCGATATAAACCCTAAATAACATTTCTATAACACAGATCCTTTGTTTTACAAGAGATATGAACCATAGATAACTTTCATATAACATTGGTCATGAGTTTTACAAGGGATATGAACCCTAGATAACTTTCATATAACATTGGTCATGAGTTTTTCAAGAGATATGAACCCTAGATAACATTCATATAACATTGGTCCTGTGTTTTACACGAGATATGAACCCTAGATAACTTTCATATAACATTGGTCATTAGTTTTTCAAGGGAAATGAAGCCTAGCTAACATTCATATAACACTGGTCATGAGTTTTTCAAGGGATATGCACCCTAGATAACTTTCATATAACATTGGTTGTGAGTTTTTCAAGGGATATGCATCCTAGATAACATTCATATAACATTGGTCATAAGTTTTTCAAGAGATATGAAGCCTAGAAAACATTCATATAACATTGGTCATGAGTTTTTCAAGGGATATGCACCCTAGATAACTTTCATATAACATTGGTCATGAGTTTTTCAAGGGATATGCATCCTAGATAACTTTCATTTAACATTTGTCATGAGTTTTTCAAGGGATATGCACCCTAGATAACTTTCATATGACATTGGTCATGAGTTTTTCAAGGAATATGAAGCCTAGATAACTTTCATATAACATTGGTCATTAGTTTTTCAAGGGAAATGAAGCCTAGCTTACATTCATATAACATTGGTCATGAGTTTTTCAAGGGATATGCACCCTAGATAACTCTCAGATAACATTGGTCATGAGTTTTTCAATGAATATGAAGCCTAGATAACATTCATATAACATTGGTCATGAGTTGTTCAAGGGATATGAAGCCTAGATAACATTCATATAACATTGGTCATGGATTTTTCAAGGGATATGCACCCTACATAACTTTCATATAACATTGGTCATGAGTTTTTCAAGGGATATGAAGCCTAGATAACATTCATATAACACTGGTCATGAGTTTTTCAAGGGATATGAACCCTTTATAATTTTCATATAACATTGGTCATGAGTTTTTCAAGAGATATGAAGCCTAGATAACTTTGATATAACATTGGTCATGAGTTTTTCAAGGGATATGCACCCTAGATAACTTTCATATAACATTGGTCATGAGTTTTGCAAGGGATATGAAGCCTAGATAACATTCATATAACATTGGTCATGAGTTTTGCAAAGGATATGAAGCCTAGATAACTTTCATATATCATTGGTCATTAGTTTTTCAAGAGATATGAAGCCTAGATAACATTCATATAACTTTGGTTGTGAGTTTTGCAAGGGATATGAAGCCTAGATAACATACATATAACATTGGTCATGAGTTTTTCAAGGGATATGAAGCGTAGATAACATTCATATAACGTTGGTCATGAGTTTTTCAAGGGATATGAAGCCTAGATAACATTCATATAACATTGGTCATGAGTTTTTAAAGGGATATGAAGCCTTTATAATTTTCATATAACATTGGTCATGAGTTTTTCAAGAGATATGAAGCCTAGATAACTTTCATATAACATTGGTCATGGGTTTTTCAAGGGATATGAAGCCTAGATAACTTTCATATAACATTGGTCATGAGTTTTTCAAAGGATATGAAGCCTAGATAACATTCATATAACATTGGTCATGAGTTTTTCAAGGGATATGCACCCTAGATAACTTTCATATAACATTGGTCATGAGTTTTGCAAGGGATATGAAGCCTAGATAACATTCATATAACATTGGTCATGAGTTTTTCAAGGGATATGAAGCCTAGATAACATTCATATAACATTGGTCATGAGTTTTGCAAAGGGTATGAAGCCTAGATAACTTTCATATATCATTGGTCATTAGTTTTTCAAGAGATATGAAGCCTAGATAACATTCATATAACGTTGGTTGTGAGTTTTTCAAGGGATATGCACCCTAGATAACTTTCATATAACATTGGTCATGAGTTTTTCAAGGGATATGAAGCCTAGATAACATACATATAACATTGGTCATGAGTTTTTCAAGGGATATGAAGCCTTTATAATTTTCATATAACATTGGTCATGAGTTTTTCAAGAGATATGAAGCCTAGATAACTTTAATATAACATTGGCCATGAGTTTTTCAAGGGATATGAAGCCTAGATAACTTTCATATAACATTGGTCATGAGTTTTTCAAGGGATATGAAGCCTAGATAACATTCATATAACATTGGTCAGGAGTTTATCAAGGGATATGCACCCTAGATAACTTTCATATAACATTGGTCATGAGTTTTGCAAGGGATATGAAGCCTAGATAACATTCATATAACATTGGTCATGAGTTTTGCAAAGGATATGAAGCCTAGATAACTTTCATATATCATTGGTCATGAGTTTTTCAAGAGATGTGAAGCCTAGATAACATTCATATAACGTTGGTTGTGAGTTTTTCAAGGGATATGCACCCTAGATAACTTTCATATAACATTGGTCATGAGTTTTGCAAGGGATATGAAGCCTAGATAACATTCATATAACATTGGTCATGAGTTTTTCAAGGAATATGAAGTGTAGATAACATTCATATAACATTGGTCATGAGTTTTTCAAGGGATATGAAGCCTAGATAACATTCATATAACATTGGTTATGAATTATTTTTAAGGGATATGAAGCCTCGATAACTTTCATATAACATTGCTCATGAGTTTTTCAAGGGATATGAAGCCTAGATAACATTCATATAACATTGGTCATGAGTTTTCAAGGGATATGAAGCCTAGATAACGTGCATTAAGCACGGTTATTAGTACATGTTTTTAAGAAGTACGTTGTTTGGATTATGTTTGTATAAGACTTGAATTGACTTTTATTTCAGGGCTATACCTATTAATGAATTAAAATTAAGACTACGATTTCTCAAAATTTCAAAAAAAAATGTCCCCATTTAGTAAGAATCTATCATGTGTGTCCCCACTTAATTTTACTTTGACAAGCATACATGTCCCTACTTGATGTTATTTGGGCATTCATATTGGTGTCCCCTAGCTTACGTTTATACAACACTAGTACAGAGTTATTCGAGGTGTATAAACACTGTTGCTGAGTTTTTCCAGGGATGCGTTAACGTTTTTAAACACTGGCACTGAGTAAAACGAGTGGTATGACCCCTAGATAGCGTTCCTATAACACTGGTTCTGTGCTTTTCAAGTGATATGGACCCTACACAATGGTATATAACACTGATACTAAGTCTTCAAAGGGATATGAACCCTATAAAACTTTCATATAACACTGATACTAAGATATTTTAGGTGAATGACCACTGACAGCAAATATTTCCACATCACTGACAATGAGTTGTTCCAGGTTTTTATCTGTAGGGAATGTTCTGAAACACTCTTACTGAGATGTTTGAAGTTTATAACCCTAGACAACTTTCATATAACACTGATTCTGAGATGTTCTAGGTAAATGACACCTAGAACACAGGTCCGTATACATAATTTCATCTTCATCAGTTGGTTCATTTGAATAGAGACCGTTGCCAATGGTTTAATTACATAAAATGATCCCATTTTGATGCATTCCATTGAGACACTAATGTCCCCACTTAGATATCTTTGATAAGACGAAAAGTCCTCATTTAGAAATCTCATATCATACTGTGTGTCCCCAATTAATTCACGAAATAAATGCAAATAATAGTCCCCATTTAGAAAGCTGATACCATAGATGTGTGTATAATTTGTGTGTCCCCATTTAGTTCACTTAATTTATGTCATTCAAATGACGTTTTTAAGCTACCAACTGTTACATGCGATTATAATAAGTTCTTTTGTAAGCAAATCTGATATTAAATTAAACACAAGACCTACACGAAAGAAGTCCCCATTTGATCGTGTTGTAGCAGGTGTCCCCACTTGACACCTTAGACATGTATGTGTGTGTGTGTGTGTGTGTGTGTGTGTGTGTGTGTGTGTGTGTGTGTGTGTGTGAGGGTCTATTGTGTGTATTTTCTTTGTTTATTAAGTCTTAATTTAAAAAAAAAAGATACATTGCGAGAATCGGTCTGAAATTTGTTTATCTATGTATTGGTATAAACCGGTATAATCCAGTTATTGATAGCGTCAGTTTAACATGGTCAAAATGTAAACATGACCCAAGTTATCACTTTTTGATTATATTAATTTGAAACAAATGTCTCTAATTTACAATAATCGATATCACCCGACTTTCACAAACAAAACAAAACAAAAACAAAAAATAAATAAACGTTCACTGTCAATGAAAATAACATTTACACAAACATCTATTTATACTCATGTAAACATTGAATGTACGGTTCACTTATA
The DNA here is from genome assembly GCF_965363235.1 of Mytilus galloprovincialis. Classification (NCBI taxonomy): domain Eukaryota; kingdom Metazoa; phylum Mollusca; class Bivalvia; order Mytilida; family Mytilidae; genus Mytilus; species Mytilus galloprovincialis. The sequence goes on from NC_134845.1 coordinate 24,060,228, forward strand.
AGGCCGTGTTCACATTGACCTAAACTCGGTGTTGTGTAAGTGCAACTCACACGTAAACTAAACAAAATTACGTTCCCATTGATAAAACTCAATGTTTACATGTAGTGTAAATCATGTTTTGTCTACATGCAGTCGATACTCGATGTAGGCCTTGTGTAGATTAAGTGTACACAAAACTAGGCATTTAAAACATTAGTTTCACCGTGCATATTTAAGGAAGAAACGATTTTTTAATAAAATTGATATTTATAGCAATTATTTAATATGAAGTTCTTTACAGAAATATTTGTCCCAACTTGATATATTTATTTGTTTTGTTTAGAAATAAAACTTAACGTAGCTTTATTAAGCCCTTATCAAGACCCAAAGCAGCATCATTGCTGAACACATAATTCATTTGAAAATTAAAGTCTTTCCGAATTGACTTAACTTACACAGAAATATTTGCCACTGGTCTTTACTCAAACAACGATTCACTCATAAAATTACTTTAAAAGTGTGAGGTAAATGTATTGTTTGTCTAGTATCTCGGATCCGTGAAATTACACTTAAAAAGAAAAAAAAACATTACCCACTCCCTTTGCCAAATACTTCTTGGAGAAGAAATACCATTTGAACAAACAGAAAAGACAGAAATATAGTGATCCCTAATATATTAATCCTTCTTCTTCGTCTGTAAGCACGCTGTTGCAGCCTACGTTTTCTAATGCTGAATCGAGACATCTTTAGTATCTTTAAACTACTGCAAATCATCAAAATGGCTTTCATAAAGAAGTAACCACTTAACTTAAAAAAAAAAGGGGGGGGGGGGGTATTTTGTTTATTTATTTGAGTCAGAATTTTGCCGCGCAAACGTTTTATTCCGGTTTTTTTTCTTCGATACTAGTAATCAATTTTTTTTTCTTCAACATTTAACACTTTAATGTATGGGGAAACTCTTGATTCAGAATATTTTTTATCATCTGTAGAACAAGAATTGTTTTCTTTATCCAATTGGGGTTCGGAATATTTCCATTCCCCCTATTTAGAGTCAAATGGTCGTTCTATTACTGCTAGAAAAGTTGTCCGAAAATGTTTCATTCGATTCTATGAAATGAACATTTAAATGACATAGAGTTTACAAATGTGAACAAATCTTATGTACAGGTAATTAAACAAGGTGTATAGATGTGAACAAATTTAATGTGAAACCAATGTCCAGTTCATTAAACTAATTGTAAACAAGTTTACTGTACATGGATTTTGGTGTGAACACGGCCTTAGTAGGTCATATAAAATACGGCAAAGTTGAAGAAAATATTTTGGAATACGCTGTACATGTTTTGAAATACAAAGGATGGCATACTGTTTATTCTTTAACTGGTCATCAACAACAACAAAAAAAGGTTTTGTCTGGATTAATTAATTGGGTCAAACCCTATTTACCCGAGTAGAAATTAATCAATTTAATATGAATTAGACTTCGTCATCACGAAATATTTGATTAAAAATTAATCATTATACTTAATTACATTATTAATTGTCATAATTAATTATTAATTAAGACATAATTAATTATCAATTAAGAAAACACAACATTTCCCTAATTATATTACTAAATAAAAAAAAATGACCACTTGACCCTTGTCGAAAATTCCCTCCACCAAACAAAATGGCGGCTTTAACATTGGGTCTATGGGGAAAAAGTGGTCTAGTCTCATAGGGATGACTACTCCTATTAATCATCATGAAATATTTGCCACTGAACATTAGTATCTTCAAACAAATTTTAAATTACCAATATTTTAATAGTTTTTTACTAAAATCTATAACGATAACATGTATCACCATTACTAAAGTTAAAGGAAAAAAATCTGTCTATAGGTTACAATACACCATTAGACTTTATGGGCGCAGCCATTTTATGAGCATAACATGGTATTCAGAATTAAGAGTATGGCTAATCCTGATTGGTCGATATGTGCGCCCGTTATTTTTTATTTTTAGAGACTTCGTGCACTCTGCTTTATACAAAAGGCAAAATAAAAATTATTCCGTAGCCCTAGAGGCACTGAGATGACTTTTTAACGCTAGGACAAGACACGTATTTTAAGGGCAAAATTGATAGGCATGGGAGATAAGTAGAAAATACGCTGAGAAAAGCAACGCGAACCTATATTTTTGGGACCAAAAAATACTGTCCTAATAACTTTTCTTTGATTCTAGCAAGGATTCGTTAAAAAAATCAATTTTCTAAAGTCTGTATCTCGAAAAAGGCTACCATTGTCGCCTATGGGGAAATTAATTGTTTATTTCAATCTATAGATGTACCTAATTCCGTAATGTTTCAGAAATGTGGCATAATAATTTTCTACATCATTGAAATATAAATGAATTTGTTAGTTTTATTATATTTCTAAATTGCTTCTATTTCATTGAAATATAAATGAATTTGTTAGTTTTATTGTATTTCTAAATCGCATGCAAACATATACGATAAATTTGTGAAACCTGATAATATACACACTTGCATGTGTAACAGTGTTTTAGATATAAAATAGAGTATTTATTTCTTAATCTTCACTGGGGTAAAGCTGATGACCGTAACTGCATTTACGGTCATCCCAAGATGTCGGATGAAAAATTAGGTCAGTATCTGTATTGTCTGTTACAGTGTTTCTATATCATTTTCTTTACAAAGTATACATTGATACGATGTAAATTTATAAAAGATTCAAACAGAAATCACAAATTACTACCGAAAAATGTTCAGGAAACGCGAAATTCAATTTGAAAAAATCGCTAAGATGTCCGTAAATCATTATCAAAATATTTTCAAGATGACCGTAACATAAAACAAGGATGACCGTGATTGGTAAACAGATGACCGTAACTTGTAAAAGATGACCGTAATTTGTAAAGATTGACAGTAATTTATAAAGGATGATCGTAACTTTTAAATGATGACCCTCAATTTTAAGAATATCCGTATTTGTATTCATAGCTTTTTGTTGTGTTTGTCTCAATAGGGGCTTAGGTAGCGGATATAAACATGTTTCATCAATTTATTTTTTAACTGTTTGCCGTATTTTGAGTTCATGACAATGATAGTAAATTGCAAATTTCTCGTTAACAATGAAATATTAATTTATTGCCGATGATAACGACTTTAAAATTTTAATACAAATTGACAGAGATACGACGAAAAGTAGAAGAAACAAGAATGTGTCCCTCTGAAGTGTCTCTAGTACATGCCTCATCTACACTATAATTTTCTATGTTCAGTGGACCGTTAAAATGGGGAAAAAACTGTAGTTTGGCATTATGATTAGAAAGATCATATCATAGAAAACATGTGTACTAAGTTTCAAGTTGATTGGACCTCAACGTCATCAAAAACCTCCTCGACCAAAAAAAACCTTTAACCTGAGGCGGGACAGACGGACGAACGAGCAGACGAACGGACGAACAAACGAACGGACGCACAGACCAGAAAACATAATGCCCATGAATGGAGCATAAAAACACTAATCAAACATACGAATATACGGCAGTGTACGGTAATCGAGCCTGAGGAAGCAGATTAAAATCTTAGTTTGTCTTTATATATATATGAATAACATGAATAACATTGCTGTATATACAAATTGACAAGGTTCCCCTCAGTGTAGGATCCAAAAGGGGGGTCCCTTTTTATTTACCGATCAGTGCATTTGAATGGGGACACATATAGTTTGAACCCCCTTTACCCTGGGTTGGGACCCCCCTTTTTTTAAATGGCTACATCCGACCGCCCCTGCCCCTTGTGATACGCTATACGCATAAGACTATTTTAAGGATCTACTTTGCTGGAGCTCGCCTTCACTAGTTTGGTCGTAGTATTTTAAAAACAGGTTCTGTTATTTTACTTGCAAGACAAAATAGAAGACAAATCAAAGACGATATAATATCAATGGCTGTAGTCTACATCCATTGGCATTTTTAAAAAGTGCATTTATTATATGTCATTACAAGGAATTCCAGAAATAAAAAAAAAAACCTTTTGGCTTTTAGTTAGAGGCTGTGCAGGACACTTTTTTTTTTATTATACTTGTAAGGTGTCATTTAATCGCGCTTTTGTTGCATGTTTTCCCCACTTTTTCATGTGCATGTTTTGTTGTATGTTCATTTTAAAAATTATACCCTCTACCGTAAAAAAAGATATATATGGTGAACTCTGTATTTAAAGCACGTCTTATTTTCTCCTACCTATAGGATAATACTCTCATATAAATATGATTTATATCAACACCATTAATCATTTGATACAAAAAAAGTAGTCATACAAATACGGATATTTCTTAGAATTGACGATCATCCTTTAAAAGTTACGGTCATCATTTAGAAATTACGGTCATCCTTTACAAATTACGGTCATCTTTTAACCAATTACGGTCACCCTTGTTATGAATTGCTGATTCTGTTACGGTCATCTCGATTGTGATTTACGGTCATCTTAGCGATTTTTTTAAATCGAATTTCCTGTTTCATGCACATTTCTCGGAAGTAATTTGTGATTTCCGTGTCAATCTTTTATAAATTTACATCGAATCAATGTCTCCTTTGTAAAGAAAATGATATAGAAACACTGTAACAGACAATACAGATACTGACCTAATTTTTCATCCGACATCTTGGGATGACCGTGAATGCAGTTACGGTCATCAGCTTTACCCCAGTGAATCTTATCTAAATTCATTACAAGAAAATGTTGTAATTTCTATATAATTATACGGACTCGGCTGAATTTATTTTTTTGTCCTCGGTAAAACTTTTGCAAAACCAAACCGATATTTGAATAGTGCGTAGGAGTAAATATCAGTCACAAAAAGCTGACGCTTGAAATATAAAAAAAAGGGGGGAGCGGGAGGACGGGGGCGTTAAAAAAACAGAGTGGCTATTTGTCCGGCTAGCCGGAAGAATAGTGCCAGGGCTACTTGTCCGGCCATTGCAATGAGCATGTCATATAATGTGCTTTCGATAGTGTGTGTAATATTATCTTCAGTAGCACCGAGGGGGCGCGTGTAATCTGATCACTGATTTTCAATTTAAGATCATGGCTAATAACGGCGATATCAATATTTGTGATAAATCTTGCTTTTTTCGAAATTTGACAATGAAAAACGATAGTATGAACTTCAAAAAATGATATAATCTTATGAAAGGGAATAAAGAAAGGGGGGTTACAACCTTGAAGTGGGGATGTTGGATATAGGATTATAAAAAGTGGGATAATAAAATACAGGGGACAACAAATTAAGATAAGATTAGGAGAAAAAAGATAAGAGTAATTTGGGAAAAGGAGCACACCGTGTCACCCCAACCCCTCACGTAAATAAAATAAAATCCAACCTAGAATTTCTGAACAAGATTTTAACAGTGTTGTTCACTTTTTTTTCTATTTTTTTTTGGGGGGGGGGGGGCATTATAAAAAAATATCCCATCTCTCACTCAAAATATGGATAACTTTATGTCAAGGGGTCTATAATTCTATTTGACAGCTACAGACATAATACTTTTGTACCTTTTTCAGCTACACAAAATCCTTTACGTTAACTTAAAATGCACTACTGAGTCAATTAATTTATAGGTTTGGAATAACATAAATTGACAAATGAACAAATGAACAAATTAATTACGAGAAAGATTCCCTGTTTAAATGTTGTAATAAGCATGTAGATCATTAGTCTAGCAAACTACTGGGTAGTTTATCTTTTAACCAATGCAAACAACCAAACATCAAATATGCCTTATGTGCTTACTAACAGATCCATGACAGAGCACCTAATACAACAACATTAACGTAAACGTTTGTGGATATCACGTAAAAAAAGATCTCTCTGGTATCTTTAGCTATTGGTTAAAATAGGAGATTGTATGATAAGGGTAATTATTTTGACCCTGGCAATGCAAAACAACTAAAAAATTTTCAAGCATTTTAAAACTATGTAAAACATAGGCAAATACACTTGGCAGACTTTAGTGTCATAATGTCAATGTATGATTTCATAAATATGTCGAAATTGACATGTTCGACCACATACTGACAGCGAACCCCATATCGAATTTACCGACCCAATAAATATCGTATTAGAATACTATTAAACTGTACTAATAGCAGTTATTTTAGGCTGAAATCATCAGATGTTAAAGAATTCTTGTCTTAAAATGTTCTAATGCTATTGTTTCAGAAAAAGAGAGAAGGTTTGGATCCATTAAAACGTTTAATCCCGCTGCAAATGTTTGCACCTGTCCTAAGTCAGGAATCTGATGTACAGTAGTTGTCGTTTGTTTATGTAATATATACGTGTTTCTCGTTTCTCGTTTTGTTTATATAGATTAGACCGTTGGTTTTCCCGTTTGAATGGTTTTACACTAGTAATTTTGGGGCCCTTTATAGCTTGTTGTTCGGTGTGAGCTAAGGCTCCGTGTTGAAGGCCGTACTTTAACCTATAATGGTTTACTTTTTAAATTGTTATTTGTATGGAGAGTTGTCTCATTGGCACTCACACCACATCTTCCTATATCTATTTTATCATTTATTTTCTTACCTCCTCAGATTTCTTCAATAAATAAATAACATTTACGTTATTGCCAATCAATGAAAAATGAATGCATGTTATCAACCCTTGTGATTCGATTAAGTAAATATCCAACATTTAGTTTTTATACATTGTTTATCTACATTTTGTATCTAATAAATATTCATTTAGCAACGCTTAAATAATAACAAAACTTCAATATAACATAATACCTAATCTACGTTGTTATCAATACCAAGCTTCCACATAATTAAATGATTTTGATGTATGTGATTAGATAAATACGCAACAAACAAACAGTTACTCTATTCAGTATATATACTGCATGCAGTATATATAATATAAATGCGCCATAATGTGTGGTAACTGACGTCATGCTTTTGATACACGACCTGGTATTGTGTAGTGCTGTTTTAATGGCATTACTGTAAAACCATTATCATCGATGTGATATAAATTCTCATTTGTTATTTAGGCATAAGAAAACGTAAACCATTATATGAAAAAATGCAAAAATAAAACCCAATTAACTATGCGTTGATTCCGTATAATGTTTTAGAATTTTGTTCTAATTCTAGACGCATCGTTATAAATTTAATGGAGTTTGATGCAACTGCCATACAAGTGAGAGATTTAGCACTTTTAAACCTGGTTTCATCCACATTTTCTACATTGTACCAAATCAGGAATATGACATTTGTTGTCCATTCGTTTGATGTGTTTTATCATTTGATTTTGCCATTGAATTAGGGACTTGCAGTTTTGAATTTTCCTCGGAGGTCAGTATTTTTATTATTTGTCTTTTTCTAATTTATCACCGAAAATACATCCGAGCACTGAAAATAGTCACTGGACATAAAAAATATAAATATAAATATAAACAGACACGGATAATTCTGTTACTGCGTAATTTGTATTCATCCGAGATCTGTCTGATTTCATGTCATAGATTCAAACATTATAAATCATCATTTTAAATGTATATCAATGACTTTGGTTAGGCCGAATCGGTCATGGAAATGTGTTTTTGTTATAGTGGCATCCTCATCCGTTTCATCTATAGCAGCGTAATCCTTCCTCAAGTATGAAGGTTAAAAGTTAGGGTTACATAAATTCACAGATAAAACAAAACATTGCCAAAATTTCTTTATATGCTATTTCGTCAGGAATTATATCTAAAATTACAATACTGGAAGTGTGGAATGTTTTCTACGAAGACAAAAAAAAAACCAGTTCGTTAGTCAGAGGGAACCAAAGCTGGCACCTGTAAATGTGTGTTCATCAAAGTGTACGTGAAATTAGACAAATCTTTAAAGATCTGTCGAAATGGTTAATTCTAAATATGATGACTTGAAAAAAAGTTAACTTCTAAAAATCTATAATAGCATTAAAATTAAGGATGAAGAGAAAACACCGCAAATAAGGAAATGCCGTCTTAAAATTGTCCATGTATTTATGCTAAGAAAAATTAATTGAATATGGCAAATTGGTTAGCACTTACACATGTACATCCCGCCATTGTGCTATTGTGCTATGTCAATTTTGTATTCTTGTCGTTCGTTTGTGCTTATAAAAATTGTCTGTAGAATCTAAAGATGCCATCTTTTTGTTGTTGAAATGCTTAATGTTTTTTTTATAAAAAGAATATATATAACAATGTTGTCTGCTTTAGCCCAATTTTTGACATTTTTACTTATTTTGTTTTGCTCACACATTGTTGTCAATACAAATAATTGTATGCAAGTGAGAGTTTTAGCTAGCTATAAAGATGTAATACCACCAATTCATAGTACTACGTCAAATCTGGTTTCATAAGAAAATATATTCTCTTGATTTTGACAGTTGACGGAAAAGAGGGGCGAAAGATACATGAGGAACAGTCAAACTGATAAATCGAAAATAAACTGACAACGCCATAGGAAATCAACATTGCATTTCATTGCAGAAAAAAACATTTACTGGATAGCTTTTTAAGCTATACTATATTTTTAATCAGGTACTATTGGGACCGAACGTCTGAGACGACAAATTCATAAAACATTTAAATATATCAACACTTTTCAATCCAGTTTAAAAAAAAACTTAAATGCATTCAGCATTATTTAATTATATTTTTTAAGCTCAGTTTTGATCAATCTAATCAAAACAAAAATGATTAAAAACTTTATCTACCAAGATCTGCTAGATCCAATTATTATAAGTGACTCCATGTCATGTTCCTTTTCAAATGTTCTAAAAACTCCAACTGCAATTAGTGATCATGATGCACCTATTGCAATTTTCGAATGTCCAATGTCCGACTTTAAATCTTTTAAAAGAGAAATATGGCTTTACGATCGGGCTGATACATCCAAATTTGCTGAGATATTAGACGAAATAGACTGGACTACCATGCTTCCCGACAGTAAAACCACTAATGAGATGTGTAAATGTTTTACAATAGAATTTTTGAAAATAGCTAAAAAAAGCATTCCTACTAAAATAGTAACTGTACAACATAATGACAAACACTGGTTCAATAATGACATAAGACATGAAATTCGAATTCGAGACAGATTAAGAAAAAAAAGCGATTAAATCTAATTGTGAAAATAATATTATGAAGTACAAAAAACAGAGAAATATTGTAAATAATATGAAAAAAATCGCCAAAGAAAATTTTAAACAAATTTGGACGGTCTAATATCAAAACAACCCTCAAACTCAAAAACGTATTGGAAATTAATGAAAACGTTAATTAAATCCAAAAAAGGTTCAGAAACCATACCTCCTCTCCAAAATATAATAAATGATAATGAACTGAATGATACTGTATATGAAGATGAGGAGAAATGTAATTAAGTTTTTGTTTAACGAATATATTTTAGTATGATTTCAAAACTAGATGAAGAACATGTTGATTTGCCCGAATTTGATACAAAAACTTATAGTAAGTTTTCAGATATCTAGAACTTACTTTAAATAAAGCTAATGATAACAATGACCACTGCCCTTTCCTCGATCTTGATATCTATATCATAAACGTGAAGCTTAATACAAAAATTTATGATAAAAGAGATGATTTTTCATTTCCTATTGTTAATTATCCATTTTTAGATGGTGACGTTCCCTTGTCACCATCTTATGGTGTTTATATATCTCAACTTGTACGATTCGCTCGTGTATGTAACAATGTATTAGATTTTAGCGAGAGAAATTTATGTATTACTGAAAAATTATTACACCAGGGTTTTCGATATCACAAACTGGTCAAAACATTTACTAAATTTTATCACCGGTATAAGGAAATAATTCGTAAATATAACTCAACATGCAGACATCTTATACGTTCAGGTATTTCACATCCAAAATTTTATGGAAATATTCTTTATAAAGCACAAAAATGTCAGTATTCTCCTCAGAAACTAACAAAACCTTTAAATAGACTTATTAAAAGGGGATATAGTTACGATACTGTTGTCAGGTCATTAAAGATTGCATATTTTGGCTTTAACATTGATTCACTGATAGGGTCTTTGCATCGGAACTAAACACATTTATTTCTAAAAAAACAGTTGTTGGCATGACACGGGTTATGTTCTTCTCATATATTTTATGATAGTATGATACTAAACCCCTAACGGGAGGGATTGTACCTGATATTCATATGATGAAGACATAATCTTTCAATCAGTTTAATTGAGGTCTGGAGCTGGCATGTCAGTTAACTGCTAGTAGTCTGTTGTTATTTATGTATTATTGTCATTTTATTTATTTTCTTTTGTTACATCTTTTGACATCAGACTCGGACTTCTCTTGAACTGAATTTTAATGTGCGTATTGTTATTCTTTTACTTTTCTACATTGGCTAGAGGTATAGGGGGAGGGTTGAGATCTCATAAACATGTTTAACCCCGCCGCAATTTTGCGCCTGTCCCAAGTCAGGAGCCTCTGGCCTTTGTTAGTCTTGTATGATTTTAAATTTTAGTTTCTTGTGTATAATTCGGAGTTTAGTATGACGTCCATTATCACTGTACTATTATGCATATTTTAGGGGCCAGCTGAAGGACACCTACGGGTGCGGGAATTCTCGCTACATTGAAGACCCATTGGTTGCCTTCGGCTGTTGTTTGCTCTATGGTCGGGTGGTTGTCGCTTTGACATATTCACCATTTCCTTTCTCAATTTTATCTAAGTAAATTTAAAAGAAATAATAGATATTATTCAGATATTAGATCCAACCAAAACATCTGGTCCTGATGTGATCAGTCATAAGATGCTAAAGCTATGTCCAGAAAAGGTAGCAGTTCCGCTCCATATTATATTTAATAAATCCTTAAGAGAGGGGATATACCTAACTAGCAGGGGCCGGTTGTTCAACTTGTCGTTAGCACTAACGCTCCGTTAAATTTTGCTAACGTATCGTTAAAATTTAACGTCTCGTTAATCCTGTTGTTCATCTCATAGTTAGTTTTAACGCTCCGTTATAATGTTCTTAACTTGGGTGAAATTTAACGATGGTAGGTAGCAGCGTTAAACCATTTAACCAAGGTATAATTAGAAAATGGCTGCTTTGTTAATGCCACCACTGAGACCCAGAAAGGACAGAGTTTTTAGAGGAACTATTTCACATTTAACAAATTTAAATGATGATGAACTTAGAAGGAGGTATAGATTTGGCAAGGACTCAATTGCTTACCTTTGTAATCTTCTACAAGACAGACTCAGGAGGCCAACTAATAAAGCAACAGCACTGACTGTTGAACAGCAAGTATGTATTGCACTGCGTTTCTATGCATCCGGCTCATTCTTGCAAGTTATTGGAGATACATTGGGGTATGACAAAGGAACAGTTTCTCGTGTTGTAAATGATGTGACAGATGCCTTGATTGACATTAAGGACGATTTTGTGAGTTGGCCTACAGATGTGGATTCGATCAACAGGATAAAATGTGGGTTTTACAGGCAAAGCAACTTTCCGAATGTTTTGGGGTGCATTGACTGCACACATGTGAGAATACAGGCACCATCAGATGATGAACCATCCTATGTAAACAGAAAGGGGTACCACAGCATAAATGTGCAAGCTGTCTGTGATTTTGAAGGTATTTTAATCTGTATTTTGTCATTCCATGTTTCGTCGTTGTTCATCTTTTTAAATTGTTCTCTCCCTTTAAAATTACCTTGACATTATCAATAGAGACAACTGGGTCCTTCTGTTTCGACCCAAATTTCGGAGGCTCGATTACATTTAGTCTGGTCTTTATAACACTTGAAAAAGATTTAAGGTTTCCATTTTATTCATCTTGTCAACACAGAAAGGTAAAACATGAACTACTCTTCAATTTGTGGGACCTTTTAGCTGTGCAACATTGTATTTTTTATTTGCAGTATATGACAAAGAACTTCAAATCACGGTACAAAGCGGCATAACTCTAGTTAAATTAATATGACTTGTCTATGATACCGTGTGATTTGCACTGATTTCTTTCACTCTTTGTGATTTCAAATTCTCTTTTTTTAATCATATAGTAATAGCTTTATGTTTGTTTATATCCGAATTTTCTTGTTTTAAAAAAATGTCAGTAATGAAGTTTGTTGAGGAATAACTGTGTGGTACTTTGTGTGACTTCTTTTTTAGCAGGTGCGTTATTAGGGACTTAATTATCATTATTTACCTGAGGGGGCTGGTAATTTTGAATTCAAACATATACAATTTTCATGATCCCCCCCATAATATTTCACTATTTTTATTTGATCCCCCCCGGAAAAAAAAAACATTTAAAAAAATGTGACCCCCCCCCCTTCTATTAAACATGTCAAAATATTAACATGCCAAATATTTGTTTTTTTAGACTAAAAAATACAGATTTTGAGGGAATGAGAGTTATAAATTAACTGAAAGGGATCTTAAAATAAATAAAACCGGTACCATGATAAATGATGTTCAAACTACTTATGTCTTTGTGCAAAAAATATTGGGGACTTATCATTATTTACCTCTGTTTGAATTTACAATAAAATTTGAACCCCCCTATTCCACATACCGGAAAAAAATTACCCCCCCCCCCCCCCTATTCCACATACAGGAAAAAAATTACCCCCCCCTGTCTTTTGACAAGCCCCCTCCCAGATAAATAATGATAAGTTCCTAATGTACTTGCATAATTAAACAATCTGCTATATTTTTTAAATTGTCTTTTTTCTTTTTTTTTAAACACTGAATTTATATTTACAGGCAGGTTTACCAATATATTTGCAAACTGGCCAGGCTCCACTCACGACTCCCACATATTCAACACATCAACTTTGTCTAATCACCTCCAGACAAATCACAGGGGATTGATAGATGGTGTTATTCTTGGGGACAGTGGATATGCTTGTCGCCCTTACCTGCTTACTCCATATGCCAATCCAACAGAGAGACACCAGCAAAGGTTCAACGGATGCCATGCCAGTACTAGATCCGTTATAGAGAGGACTTTTGGTATTTTGAAAAGACGGTTTCATGTCCTTCATTCTGAGGTATATTTATATTAAATACAGATTTGACATTGCAATTCATACATAAATAAAGAACAAAATCCATGAAATGGTTACACAAAAATGACTGAGAGATGTTTGTTAAACGTCAGTGAGACAGCAACCCGAATATATAAATTTGGAAAAAAGGCCCGCCTTGATCAACAAAAGGCTGTCCTTCAGGATCTTTGTCAAGTGTTGTAAATTTGTCTTCAATTTAGAATTTTGAACATGCATTTGGTATCACCGCCGTCAATTTTCTAGAACAGTTATCTAAGTGCAAAGAATGAACTATAATGTCAAAACATTGAATAAAGGTATTTTAAATGACTTTTGCATATTATCTATATGTCAAGACATATAAAAAAGGATAACTATTTCTGCATGCCTGACACCTTTTCATTTACTACTAGTTGCTCTAATAACTTGAAACTGAAATGAGCATATACTTTTTCATATTTAAGGTCCGAATGAAACCAGAAAAAGTATGCAGAATTTTTGGTGCATGTGCAGTGTTGCATAACATCGCCTTGTCCAGAAATGAACCGTTGGTGAATGACGACGGTGCTGGTGTTCGACTTGATCAGCCCGTGCAAGTTCCAGCCTTTCTAGGAGTGCAAGATGGAAGAAACACGAGAGAACATGTTGCCAGATTATTTTTTAACCAATGAAATACATATTATTAACACTTTAATATGCTTTCTTACTTTTTCATAGACACATGATCCTAATTTATTGAAGACCAGTTTTATTACACCATGGTCTTAATGGTAACAATGTTTTATTTTGATGATGTTCAAAATAAGGAGACATGGGGTGTTTGTCAGTGAAACAACTATTCACCAAAGTGCAAAATAGTTTGATTTAAGCATTTTCTTGTTACCATATATTTAATAACATTGAAACTTTATTCGATAAGTGTTTACGTTTTAAAGTAAAAGATTCAATTATTGCTCATGAAGTCAAACTCTTTACACAAGTGACACAGGCAGACTTAAGATGCTTTTCATGTCTCAGATCAATTACAGTTTCTATTTTTTTTGTCAGAACTATTTGGTTCCCATTTTACACATCACTTCAATTACAAACGTATTCGATATTCAGAAAAGAAATTGGCGAACATTTTCCCTACCAAGTTCAACATGATATAAAAACAGGTGCTTGATTCTGTTCTGTGTTGTTCAATAATTTCGGGAAGTTTTATTGATAACTGTTATATACATGTAGATCGTTGAGGTTAATAGTTAAGACCTCCTTTATATAAAAAAGAAGATGTGGTATGATTGCCAATGAGACAACTATCCACATAAAACCAAAATGACACAAACATTAACAACTATAGATCACCGTACGGCCTTCAACAATGAGCAAAGCCCATACCGCATAGTCAGCTATAAAAGGCTCCAATAAGACAATGGAAAACAATTCAAACGAGAAAACTAACGGCCTCATTTATGTAAAAAAATGAACGAAAAACAAATATGTAACACATAAACAAATGACAACCACTGAATTACAGGCTCCTGACTTGGGACAGGCACATACATAAATAATGTGGCAGGGTTAAACATGTTAGCGGGATTCTAATTCATTCAAATATACAACATGTATAATAATGGGAAATATATAATCATTTTTTTTCTCTTTTGAAAATAACTTTTAATCAATATAACATGAGAAGATAACAATTAATATTAGTTGGTAGTACCAAGAGCCTCTAGACACTGTGACAGCGACATTGGCTGGTATTCCTTTGCCTTGATTCTCTCCAGCAGTTCTATTTGCAAGTCCAGCTTTTTCATCTCCTTCTTCTGTTTTTCAATTTCACCCCTAAAATACACAACCTGTTGAAAAAAACAGAAATATTAATGATATGAATTAATCAACAATTGTACATGACTAATTTGTAAGAAAATTACAAGCTCCTGTACAGCTGAATGACTACAATGTATTTCAAGAAAACCGATCAACATAGAAAATGATATATATAGATGTGGGATATTGTAACCATGTGACAAAAAATTTCGAAACTTCATTTAGAGGAAAGGGCCAAATACTCCAAAAATATGTATAGAAAGGTCGTATTTTGCAATAAAGGTATCCATTGGTAATCTTCTTTTTGATTGTTTGCTTGGACGCCATTTTAGAGAACATTACTTTGTCTGTGTCAGTTAAAAAGACTTATTTAAAAGGATACTCAGCGTTCATGTATCAGCATCAAGCAACATCTGACTAATATGAAAGTGCTCATATGTCATAACTCATCTGCTGACCAAATCTGAATTTGTTCGGTTAATTGGGAGGAGCGGACAAACAGGGTGAATGTAAGTCTTCGATCCCAGTGTGACACTCTGTGGGAGTGCACTAAATTGTATATGTGTAGACAGTATATAAATTGGAAAATAGTCCTGAATATGAATGAAACATTTGTCCCTTGATGTTAATGAAAGTATAATTTAACAATCAATGTTTAATATTACTACCAGTACATATATTCAAAAAAGAGCTATACATGTATTGCCAACAAAGTACTAAGGACACATTATACTACCGGACATGGTTCACTGTTATATATTCACCTGAAGCTCATGAACATCTCCTGCTGTGGCTTTTCTCTTCTTTGTCACTGTAGCAGCTGTAGGGACGGCACGGGATTCATTGTTCACAGGTAGGTTTACCACAATTGGTACTGCCCGGTTACCAATAAACCCCGAGAGAACTGATGGCGACTGAGGTGAAGGAGGTGTTGGAGGTTGTAGTGAGGACTCAGATTGGCATTCCATAGCTGACTGAAATAAATCCTGGGACCCTGTACAGGCCATTTCAGAATCATCTTCAGACAATCTAGCCTCAGTTGCACCAGCTAAAACAAAGACAAAATAGCTCTTAAATTTAATGTTGTAAGCCAATTAATACGCAAAAGTTTCAGTTTCAAAAAATCGATAGGGGGATAAACCTTTTAAAAATTAGATCATAGATCATCATACGTTTTTGAGTAGACCCCCCTTTTTTGTTGGTGTCGCAAATATTATTCTTACATATTTTCATTTTTTTAAACTACTTTTTCTATTTATTATATATACAAATGTATTTGATATTTTATCAATTGGTTTGAACAATAGTTATATGAGGGGACATCACATATTAAGTGAAATGTAGTTGAGATATTGTCACGCCATGCCAGAGGGCGACAGGTTGTATATTAGTATTATTTTTTTTTTTTACTTTTGATAACCCTCATAATACATAGAGGTAAACATTCAGGTTTATTCCCTTTAAAACATCTTGTAAGAACGTGTTAATCAGGATAAACTTCGTATTGTAGTTGGGTTTTTTTAAGTTGTAAAATTCTAGCAAAGACAGGATATAGGGACGAACATTTCTATGGTACGATATTCATTCGGGCCGAGATAACATATTTTAATTGAGCGCCATTAACAAATTGAGGAGAGCACCTGTTCAGAATTCTCGCATATCAGCATGGGACAGTGATGTAGATTCACAAGAAATGATAGGGTTAAAACCTTTTCTTTATTCGCATATTGACAGGGAAAACGCAAATAAGATTGAATAACGTTTCATAAAGGTATAATTATATTTCATAACATGCGGAATTTGTAATGTTTACATTGTCACTGATTGTGAGGGCAAGGTCATTATTTAGTACATTTAAGTGCATAAACATCGAAGGCGATGCAGACGATTTGATCATTTAAGAAATAAATATTGGTTAAATACCTTTCAAAAATATGAATAACTATGAACATATCCTTGTATAGAAAGTATTTGGGTGACAATTTAGCACATGAACAAGGAAAAACTTTATTTCAACAGTTTTCAACGATAATTTGGGTCCATAGTGATATCGGCGGACATCAATTTTTGCCTCTACATCGATGTTGTTCCTTCAACTAGGGCATATTAAAAGCACAACTGTTTAGAAATTTCCAGAGAAAGATCTACAGAAACTTTAAATTGATAAGACAAAATATTACATACCAATGATGCAGCTTTCTACACCTCCTATGCCCTTGAAGGAAGCAGAGTCCTTGCACAGATCTATGGTTCTGTTCACTGCCACACTCACTGGCTTAGCCTGTGGTCCACCACCTGTTTTCCCCTGGTCTCTCTTGTTGACAGAAAAGATCTTCTTTGCCTCTTTCTTGGTGTTGCCCCATTTATCTTTACACTCCTTGGCTGACCTATGGGCAACACCAAGAGAAGACACCATCATTGAAATTCTTCCCCAGACTGTTTTTTTTTCTTTTATTTGTCAAAGAACTTCCAAATTTGTCATTAATGACTGCATAATTTTTTTCTACCTCATCTTGGAGAAGATTTATCTCTGTTTCCGAAAAATTTGGCTTTCTTTCCCTTGTTTTCTTAACATTAGACTGATTGCATGCACTAGCAGAAGGCAAGTCGGCCATATTTGTTTATGGGGGAAGTTCAGAAAATCTGAATTATGGGTAACTAAAATAGCCTCTAAACCATAGTTAAAATTTAACGACAGGTTAAGATTTGTTAACGGTCACGTTAGCTAACGCTACCGTTAAATCAACTTGAACAACAGCTTTTTAACCTTCCGTTAAGTAACGCCACGTTAAACTTTTTAACGACACGTTAAGGCTAACGCTACCGTTAAGTTAACGACAAGTTGAACAACCGGCCCCATGAAGATAGCAAATCTAATACCCATTTTCCAAAAGGGAGATTCATCTTTGCCATCAAATTATAGACCGATATCCTTAATTAGTTGTGTAGGAAAAGTTATGGAAAGAGTTGTGTTTAAGCACTTATACAATCATTTAAAAGCTAATAACTTAATTTATGAGTATCAATTGGAATTTCTCTCAAAAATTCAAATGCCCATCAACTTTTAGAAATATATAATTGCATATTAAACTCCTTGGAAAACAGATATAAATTGTTTTGTATTCTGTGATGTCTCTAAAGCTGTCGACAAAGTTTGGCATAGGGGCCTTATATGTAAAATGAAAGCATATGGTCTTGACGAAAACGTATTGAATTGGTTTCAGGATTATCTACACGACAGAAAACAGAATATAGAATTAAATAACTCGTCTTCTTCCTTCTGTAATGTTTCAGCTGGTGTTCCCCAGGGATCAGTTCTGGGACCTCTTCTCTTTGTCTTATATATTAATGATATTGCTGATAAGCTTACTTCACTGTGTCGGCTATTTGCTGACGACACATCATTCAAATATTCTTGTAACGACGGAGAACATATTTGGTTTTTGGTCTTCTAAACGGCTTATGTCATTTAACCCAGATAAAACAGAAATTATGATTTTTTCAATTATTGATTCTCCAGACCTTAGCTTTTCCTTAAGGTAAGGTTTGCGTACACAGGGAGATAACTCGAATTCGAATAATTGAAAAAAGGAGGGATCCGCCATTTTGAATTGCTTTGATTAACCAATGTTCGATAACTACAATATTATCGAAAATAAAACAACACCTACCTCAAAATCGCCGTTTTGATGTAATTTTATCAAAATTTGAATCGTACAAGTAACGTTATGACCTTCAGTTTGTTAGTTTTCATTTATATGACGTCACGTTAAGCCGTAACGTCTTTGTGCAAAAACCATTCATAAAGTTTCGCGGAATTTTATTTTATTTCATTTCATAAATGTACATTTTCATGACCCCGCCGTAGCAAGGGGGTATTGAGTTTTATCCTTGTCTGTTTGTACGTCCATCCGAATGTACGTCCGATTTTACAAAATTGGTTTCCGTTCTCTAACTTTAGTTTGCCTCAACCAACTGGTATATAAAACTTATGCATAATGCTTTTTACCACAAAAACACAGAATAAATTTGAGTTTTGATGTCGTCACTTTTACAGTTCTAGATTTATGAGGGGTCGGACAGGGTACACATTTCTCCTTTCTCCCGTCCCTTTTCTCTTGTCACCCGCCCGTGTTTGCTAGTCGGGAAGCTATATATTTTGAAACTGGCTGGCAATTGCTTGTGGACAGAAGAAAATCCAGAAAGCTCAATATGTTCTATTCTTTACATAATGGGACTGCCCCTGATTATCTATGTGATTTAATGCCCCCGCTTGTTGGTCAAGTATCTAACTACGATTTGCGAAACAGTAATAATTATGTAGTACCCGGTTATAGACTAGACATAACTAGAAAATCCTTTTTCCCATCCACTACTATTGAATGGAATAGCCTTCCCCCCGACATACGTACGTCCAAAAACATAAATATTTTTAAACGAAAGATGAAGTCCAAATTGATACAGCCACCTTCCTATTTTAGTTGTGGGGATAGAAAACTTAATATCATTCATACACGTTTGAGAAATATGTGCAGTTCTTTAAAGAGAAATACTGTTTTCAAAATTAGAAAGTTATGCTATATCCATTGAGCTTCTATTAGCTGGTGACGGTGACCTTTCTTTTCAGCAAAACAAAGACATTTTTGAGTCCGTACAATCTTATATCAGAATAACACAAAGATTTAAAACAATCAATTAACATTCTAAATTTCTACTTTACAACCTTTCACTCCAGTCTAGTTGTTTCATTATTATTCCTTATTATATTGTATTTTTTTCTTTTTTCTTTTTATTTCTAATTTTTGTTTGAAGTATGTATTACATGCATTACTACTATGTTGTATTTTTTCTTTTTCGCCATTATCTAATGTACTTTGTGTTTATATTTCTATTGGGAGAGGACGTCTCTAATGTTGTTATAACTTGTGTCCAATCCCTTTTGCTACTTTTGCAAATAAAATATGTTTAAACTAAACCCGCCGTAAAACCTTTAAAAAAACTAATGCATGGGAAGCTCATTTCAACAGAAATCGATCTAATATCTTGTGTTTTGATGGCTTGTCCCCGTCCTGTCCTTTCACAAGATAGAAGTGTTGTTTATTCTGCTTCAAGAACTCCGATAATTTTTTCACTGACTGTTAAGCTGTCTCTTTCATTGAATTTGAAAGTCTGATGCACGCCGTTTCCGATTTTTTATAAAGTATAAATACAAATTATAGAAACGCAGGATTGAGTGAAAAACGGCACATTTTTTGTGACACTTTGAGTCAATTTCGTTTAAAATGGTTGGAATTTACATAATTCGCCACTGATGTGTTTTACTTATAGAGGATGCATATATATATTCTGAGATATTTTTATTGCATAATTTTTACGAAGGTAGTGGCTATTTGACCGGCACCGGCAACATAGCAAATTTGCTATTTGACCGGCACCGGCAAAATAGCAAATTTGCTATTTAGCCGGCACTGATTAAATTATATCTTACTGGAATTGAAATGGAAGAATAATAATTAAATATCAAAATTTTATATGTAAAAAACTTTTGTTACAGATAGGCCTACTCATATCAGCACTTAAACTTTTAACTATCAAATTAAATATATTCTATGTGTTCTATCATATGTACACCAAAAAGAGTGAGGAAAATGTCTCAAATATAAAAAAAAAAAAAAAGATGTGGTATGATTCCCAATGAGACAACTCTCCACAAGAGACCAAAATGACACAGACATTAACAACTTTATATCACCGTAGGGCCTTCAATAATGAGCAAAGTCCATACCGCATAGTCAGCTTTAAAAGGACCCGATATGACAATGTAAAACAATGAAAACGAGAAAACTTATTTGTTGGTTATATAATTGGTTGCTTATATAGGGAATCACTGAAGCGTGACTGGAGCGGGCTCCATCTTAGGCAGTCAGTTGGCCCCCACTTATGAAAATTTTTGGATCCGCCATTGGAAGCTACTGGTGGCGAATATCAACGGAGATTAGATGTTATTCAGAGCGAGAGTTGAGTGTTCATAGCTGCTAAAAGTTAGCTCATAACAACAAAGATTAGAATAAAAACTGATTGTGAGATAGTCTGGGCAACACTTACTGTTCAAGGCAGCTACCCAATTTACATAGGTTCCTACTACAGAAGACCTTCAAGGAAAATCCATATGATAGAGGAACTGGAGAAGTCAATCGAAAAAATGACATTAAAGGTATTGTTTTACATTGTCATTTCAGGGCATTTTATAGCTGACTATGAGGTATGGGCTTTGCTCATTGTTGAAGGCCGTACGTTTACCTATAATTGTTAATTTCTGTGTCATTTTGGTCTCTTGTGGAGAGTTGTCTCATTGGCAATCATACCACATCTTCATTTTTATATATACCTATCTACATATGTAAGATTTGCACACATGTTACAGATTTGAAGGAAACCAGTGTAATGTGTAGTTCTTCCAAAGGGCCAGGGCAAAGAATTTGTTTTGTAACAATTGCAAATGTTAAATCATTTGTCCATTTGAAATTCATATATCAAAAGACTTTTAATATTGTCTGTCATGCCTGTTTTATGATGTAGTTTTACATACCACTTTTTTATCACATGGCAGGATAAATTCTAATTAAACACTAATTCATTTACGTAACAGTAACATTTTTGTTATTATTACATTTTCAGCGTGATCGTAGCCAGTGCCTTCTTAAAAAGCTACACTTACTACGAAACAACGTAAACTTTAAGAGCCTCCCGTTATCTAAAATTGACCACATTATTGAATCATGCATTCGCTGCATATTTTTTGACGAAGATGTATGTTATGCTAATGTGATGATTTTGTATCTAAGGTTAAATTGTTTTCATTGGTTACAGTTCGGTAGAAGCATTATGTTATGCATTGTATATATACCTTAATAAAACATAGTAAAGAGTAAGATGTTTCGCGGGTATACTTTGGGTCAGGTTCAATGTAAAGGGGTGTTCCTTAGAAAACTCAGATACGAGTAACGAGACACTTTGGTAGAACACCCCTCCTTTAATAATGGTACGGCTACCATTGGGGTATATAAGCTGGAGAGAATCCTAGCTCAGGGTCGATTGTCATAAAGTCTTCAGAGACATAAGACCACGGTACGGTGATATTCGAGATCGCTCGCTCGTATATATTTAAATATTATTACTAAGAGTAATAAAGAACAGGTCGGTGCCTGTTATAAATACGGATTTGTATATTTACAAGCGGAACCGTATTGTACCGTATAGGACAAGTGTGAGTCTGTGTGACCACCTTGTAAAGTACATAATTGTACAAGAGGAACAAAGACAAGTGTGTAAACTTGTAGGGTACATCATTGTACCAGGAGGACAAGTTTGTTCCTAACCCAAGGACAAATTTGTAAGAGTACAAATTTGTACCAGTTGTATATAGATACTTTAAGTAGAATAGTTTATAGATAGTTTAGTAGAGATTGCAAAGAGCAGTTGTACATATTTTGGTTCATTGACGTAAATATTTGAATAAAGATCATTTGTTATATATTCTGTAAATAGAACATTTTGGATCCAGTATCAAACTGGTAACGAACACATTCTAGATAGAAATAGACACGCTTACCCTGTGTACACGTTACATAATTTGGTGGCTAGCGTTGGGATCCAAATTGTTCATTTTTAAATCCATAGTGAAAGATTATATATCCAAATTTGATCATCTAATAAACTTATTTCCAAACTGTCTTGTGAGAATTTACTGTTCACTTTTGCACAGATCATTTTTGTTCAAACTGTTCACTTTTGCACAGATCAAAATTGTCCTGTTAATGTTTTAAATTTCCCACGGTTAAATTACGATTATTATTTACATTAGGGATTAACGATCGATAGTGGTACAGGCAAAATTTTGATTGACATTTATTACGTTGTACATTTATGACATTGTGTTGATATTATTATACTGTGAATGCATAGTTATATCGCAAATTAAAGTACAAAAATGTCTTTTGACGACGAATTGACAAAACAAATTGAAGGTATGGAAGAGACAAGGTATAGAAACAGTTTTGTTTCGTCTACACCTAAAGATCAGGGTGTTCGTCCAAAAGATACTTTTATAAAAAGAAATGATTCGGGTCTGGGATCAAGAGGGTCCTCATTGTCAAGGAAGGGAGATAATGAAAAAGTTGATTTACCAACATTCAACAACCCGAAAATGCACAAAACTGTTAAATTTTCCCAAATTGATTTAAAGGAAGGGGACACTTTGCCTTTACCCATAGATAATAGTTACATTAGGGAAAAAGACAAAACTGACAAATCAAAGTACCGACATACTGGTAACACAGATAATTCTGGTGTGAAAATTAAACCATGTCAATATAACGGTAGCACATCATGGACGGACTATTTGTCCCATTTTGAAATGTGTGCACTTGTAAATAATTGGTCGGAAAACCAAAAAGGGTTATATTTGGCGGTATCGTTAATGGGACAAGCACAGGCTGTACTTGGAGATTTACCAAGTGAGAAAAGACAAAACTTTTCCGATCTAGTCAGCGCACTTGAAGAGCGATTCGCGCCTTCTAGTCAAACTGAGTTATACAGAGTTCAGTTTAAAGAAAGACGTCAAAAAGCCAGCGAATCTCTTCCCGAATTAGGCCAGTCAATTCGGAGATTGTCCAATTTGGCATATCCTACTGCCCCATTGGACGTACGAGAAACTCTCGGGAAAGAGCAGTTTATTGACGCGCTCGTTGATTCGGAAATGCGACTGAGAATAAAACAATCGCGACCGAAAGGTTTAAATGATGCCGTGAGACTTGCCGTTGAACTAGAGGCTTACAATAAAGCTGAGAATAAAGTGAGAGAGGGACGAGGTTATTTACGGCAAACTATGAACGATGACGAGTTAGGTAGGGAAGAACAGAGTACAAGAAGTGACTCTACAACGAAAGACATTGCATCATGGATGCAAACAATGGAGAAAAGTCTAAGTACTCTTACGACTGAAATGGCAAAATTAAAATCTAGTGGTACAAATGAGGGGTCTTATAATTCTAAAACGAGATATACCCAAAGTAAGAGGACAAATAAGGGTTGTTATAATTGTGGCAAATTTGGTCATTTAGCAAGGGACTGTCGCCTACCCCGAAGAAATCGGAACAATTATAATGGTAATAAGGGGGATGGAACTGTCAAAACATTAATGAAAACTAGGAAACAAAATAACCGTAAGACAAATGAAGGTGCGGTTACAACAGCATCTGAAGATGCTGGTATGTATGTCAAACTAAATGTAGGAGACATTGAAGCCAAGTTTGTGGTTGATACAGGAGCAACTTTGACATTGGTATCTTCCAAGTTATACGATATGTTGACTCCATTAGATAAATCATATCTGAGTGAAGTAAAGACAAGTGTTAGGTCAGTATGTGGCACTAAGCTAGAGCTTCGAGGAAAAGGCAGGTTCAATCTGCACTTCGGTCCAAATATGTTGCAATCTGAAGCTGTTGTGACTGATCTGCAAGTTGACGGTATACTTGGTTTGGATTTCATGAAAAGACATAATTGTTTAATTGATGTTAAGAATGGACACTTTTGTATTGGGGATTTTAGGGTAGATTTGTGTTTTCAGGGATCAATAGGCTGTTACCGAGTGGTTGCTTCAGAAGCGGTTGTTATACCGCCAAGGTCAGAAATTGTCATTAATGGCACGGTTTGCTTAGCAGAAGGTCAGAAATTACCTGCTGACAATGCTTTGTTAGAAGCAAATGAGCATGCAGGGAAAGACTACATTTTGACTGCTAGAACGTTGGTAAGGTCAGGCGAAAAAGTCCCTGTTAGATTAATGAACACAGAAATAGATCCTAAGACAATCTATCCTGGTACAACTATAGCCCAAATGTCTGGTGTTGACCAAGTACTAGATGGTAATATTAGTTCAAATGAACAGAAACATGACGGACTTAGACCAGATTTACAAGATCTGTTAGACAGGACATCAGATGAATTGACTTCGAAAGACAAACAAAAAGTAAAATCTTTGTTGATAGAAAATCAAAACTTGTTTGCTTCATCTGATGTTGACTTGGGAAGGACCAATCTCGTAAAACATGAAATCAATACGGGAAACGCAAGGCCGTTTAAAGAACCACCTCGTCGTACACCTTATCATTTAAACAAGGTAGTAAATGACAACCTTGACAAAATGTTACAAAAAGGGATTATTGAACCATCCCACAGTCCCTGGGCGGCAGGGATAGTCTTAGTTAAGAAAAAGGACGACAGTTATCGTTTTTGCGTAGATTATAGACGCTTAAACAGTGTGACCCTTAATAAAGACGCGTATCCTTTACCGAGGATTGACGATTCGTTAGATCATTTAGCAGGAAATAAATGGTATAGTACTCTGGACTGTTGTTCAGGATATTGGCAGGTGGAGCTGGCCGAAAATGACAAACACAAAACCGCTTTTGCAACGCGAAGGGGTTTATTTCAATTTAGAGTCATGCCGTTTGGGTTGTGTTGCGCTGCACAGACATTTGAGCGATTGATGGAAACCATACTAGCTGGTTTGCAGTGGGAAACATGTCTGGTTTACATTGACGATATCATCGTTTTTGGAAAAACACTAGATGGTATGCTTGACAATCTAAGAGACGTTTTTGCTAGGCTTAAATCGGCTGGTTTAAAGCTGAAGGCGAAAAAGTGCACCTTGTGTACCACCAAGGTTCGTTTCTTAGGACATATTGTCTCTGAGGAAGGAATATCAACCGACCCTGACAAGATTAAGGCTGTAAAAGAGTGGCCCACCCCTACAAATATAACTGAAGTTCGTTCCTTTTTAGGACTTTGTGGGTACTATAGGAAATTTATTAAAAACTTTGCCCACATTGCTAAACCATTACACAAAATTACAGAGAAAGAAACTAAGTTTGTTTGGACTTCAGATTGCCAAGAGGCTTTTGATCAGTTAAAAGGTAAATTAATAAACGCACCAGTTCTTGCATATCCAGATTTTAACAAAGAATTCATTTTGGATACTGATGCAAGCAATTTGGCAGTCGGAGCTGTCTTGACTCAGAAATCTGATGAAGGGCTAGAACATGTTGTAGCTTACGCTAGTCGTACTCTTTCAAAATCAGAACGAAGGTACTGTGTGACACGCAAGGAGTTGCTTGCTGTGGTTTGTTTTGTTAAACATTTCAAACCATACCTCTACGGTAGAAAATTCACAGTAAGAACTGATCACGGATCATTAAAGTGGTTACTTAACTTTAAGAACCCAGAAGGACAGATAGCTAGATGGATAGAGACATTAGGATCATTTGAGATGCAAATTCAACATCGACCAGGAGTGCAACATAGGAATGCAGACGCACTTAGTCGCATTCCTTGCAAACAATGTGGTTATCATTCTGGTTTAGAAAATGAAATTACTTCGACTGAGACTAAAGACCAACATGACACTGTTAATGCTATCACCCGTTTTGATGATAGTAATGACAAAGATGATGACAGTGAACATCATGATTTGTCTCTAATAGAAATTCAGAAAAATGATCATGACTTGAAAATAGTGACAAAATGGGTAGAAACAGACGAACGTCCGGATTACAAAGATATTTCTGATAAGGGATTTTTCTTGAGATCACTTTGGAATCAATGGAACAATTTAGAGTTAAGAGACGGACTTATCTACAGACGGTTCGAAGACCCTGCAACCAAAATTGTAAGAATGCAGGCTATCATTCCTTTATCAGAACGCAAAAAGGTTTTACAATTTTCCCATGATGATAAATGTTCTGCTCATTTGGGTATCCATAAAACTTTGGCAAAAATTAGACAATCTTATTATTGGCCAGGGTTACAAAATGACGTCAGGACTTACATAAACGGATGTGACAAATGTGCAAAGCGAAAAAGTCCACAAAAGTCCAAAAGAGCTCCAATGGCTTTAGTTGAAGCTAATGGGCCAATGGAAAGGATAGCTACAGATATCCTTGGTGAGTTGCCAGAAACAGAGAGTGGTAACAAATACATCTTGGTAGTTTCTGACTACTACACAAAGTGGACGGAATCTTTTGCCATGCCAAATATGGAAGCCAAAACTGTGGCTAAGATAATAGTTGAAGAAGTTATAGTAAGATTTGGTGTTCCTCATTGGATACACTCAGATCAAGGCAGGCAATTTGAAAGTTTGTTGTTTCAAGAGATGTGCTGTATTCTAAACATTAAGAAAACACGTACCACTCCATATCATCCAAAATCTGATGGTATGGTGGAAAGGTTTAATAAGACTCTTGCAACAATGTTAAGTTCATTTGTGGAACAGAACCAGAAAGACTGGGATGAATACATTCCTTTCGTCATGATGGCATATAGGGCATCCGAGCACGAGACGACTGGACAAACGCCAAATAGTCTCATGTTAGGTAGGGAACTATCAACCCCTTTAGACATCAGGTATGAAATGCCACCATCAGTTAAAGATATCCCTGCACATAAATGGGCTTGGGAGCTTAAAGAGAAGTTAGAACACTCCCACAGTTTTGTCAGAGGTAAAATTAAAGGGCAAATGCGAAGACAGAAACACTATCATGACCTCAAATTGTCATACCAAAATTTCAGAAAAGATGATGAGGTATACGTCTTTTTCCCAGTAAAGAAACCTGGGATGTCTTCAAAATTGACTAGTTTCTGGAAAGGTCCTTTCAAAATTCTCGATAAATATGGTGACCTTACATATAAAGTTGACTGTGGATACAGAGGGAAACCACAAGTCATACATGTCGACAGACTTAAGAAAAAGAACAAACAGACATTAAGGACAGAATCGGATAATAACACTTTTGTTCCATTAGACACTGAAAATGATACAGCTGAAAACGACCCTACAGAAACTCCTTATTCACAAGACATTGCTGTTCATGAGTCAACGTTGCCTGTTGAAGAAACTGAAGAAAGTAGTCACGAAGGGCGCCGTACAAGGCGAAAACCAGCTTGGATGGCAGATTATATTGTTAAATAGTTTTAGTATATTTAAATGAACAAAAATGTGTATATAGTACTTCTATGCTTTATCTGTTTAAAAGTTAATTTTGGACATGCGGGACGCATGTGATTTTGAGGCGTGGGTTATGTGATGATTTTGTATCTAAGGTTAAATTGTTTTCATTGGTTACAGTTCGGTAGAAGCATTATGTTATGCATTGTATATATACCTTAATAAAACATAGTAAAGAGTAAGATGTTTCGCGGGTATACTTTGGGTCAGGTTCAATGTAAAGGGGTGTTCCTTAGGAAACTCAGATACGAGTAACGAGACACTTTGGTAGAACACCCCTCCTTTAATAATGGTACGGCTACCATTGGGGTATATAAGCTGGAGAGAATCCTAGCTCAGGGTCGATTGTCATAAAGTCTTCAGAGACATAAGACCACGGTACGGTGATATTCGAGATCGCTCGCTCGTATATATTTAAATATTATTACTAAGAGTAATAAAGAACAGGTCGGTGCCTGTTATAAATACGGATTTGTATATTTACAAGCGGAACCGTATTGTACCGTATAGGACAAGTGTGAGTCTGTGTGACCACCTTGTAAAGTACATAATTGTACAAGAGGAACAAAGACAAGTGTGTAAACTTGTAGGGTACATCATTGTACCAGGAGGACAAGTTTGTTCCTAACCCAAGGACAAATTTGTAAGAGTACAAATTTGTACCAGTTGTATATAGATACTTTAAGTAGAATAGTTTATAGATAGTTTAGTAGAGATTGCAAAGAGCAGTTGTACATATTTTGGTTCATTGACGTAAATATTTGAATAAAGATCATTTGTTATATATTCTGTAAATAGAACATTTTGGATCCAGTATCAAACTGGTAACGAACACATTCTAGATAGAAATAGACACGCTTACCCTGTGTACACGTTACACTAATTTACGAGCACAGAAATAAAACGACTACAATTTAATTTTCTCAATGAAACTAGTAATTTAGCAGATAAGTATATCCATCCGTTACTATATAATTTGGCCACATTTCCAAGATTTTGAAGATTATTTTTAAGATTAAAAAAAAACCGAATAAAATGCAAAATCATAAATAATTTCCCTAGTTATCTACCGAAACGTTGTCGTTTTTTTTTTTGTAATCTCATATATATCGTTCTTCTTTATTTCTTCTTCGGGTTTCACGCATTTGAGTCCCACAGCCGGATTTAGATGGAGACAGGGGACCCGGTTCCCTTTATGGGGCTATACTGTGGTACATTTTGTAAATACATAGACTTTTTAAATGTTTTAATCCTTATGTTGTCTTGTTTAGCCCCCTATTTTAAAATCTGACTCCGCACCTAAAATTAAATTGCGACATTTTACAAAATACGCTCATCGCCGAGACGTTGTCATGCGGCAAAATCAAAAATGTTTCCCTCCTTTCCATAGTTCTATGACACAAAACACTAAGCCGATGACTCCATATGATTTTCATATCATAAAAATGGAAATATTGATGTACATATCATATAATTTAAAACACAGACACAATCATAGTATTGTGAAGAGGTTTTTGAGAAATTGCAATTCAAAGTAATAGCAATCCCGTTTTACTGCACTTTGCATTCATATTAATGTATAATGTTCCATGATTTAGGAATATGCCAGTAGTTGTCCATTCTTTCGATGTGTTTGAGCTTTAACGGTTGCCATCTGATTAGGAACTTTTCGTTTTAATTTTACTCGGACGGTCGGTATTTTTGTTATTTTATTTTTTGCCTACAGTCTGCATCCGTCATAATGTAATTTATTTTGGGTTGTATACATCACAAGGGCATGTGCGATTGGCTACGTTGAAACAGTTTGACGCATTTCAGTTAACTTTAAGCCTTTAGAAACTGAGGGATAACAATTACCATGTATTCATTTATTCAATTGAAAAATTTTGTATCTGGGAGCCAATTAATTTACCCATAAGTTAGTGAAATATACTGAGCCAAAAAAGTTTAGCAACATAAATATAAAATTTAATTTTATTAAAAAATCATAACAACATATAATTTTGATAATAAAAAAATGGAATTATGACATGTCAGAAGCAACATGAATGTTTAACACTCATATTCATTAGGATATTTTTTTGTATGGAGCGCGGGAGGGTCAAAAAGCTGAAATGAGTATAGTGTTATTCAAAATCAATTTCTCGGCCATGCTTAAAGGGCATCAATTAAGGACTGGCAGGCACACCAGCAGCTGCCCTTAGTCAATGCACTACTCTTGTGGCCACAACAAACTTGTCCCGTGTTGACGTAAAGCGAAGGTAACGCTCCTCTCTTGGCGATGGTTGTTTTTGTTCTACGACATATCGACCTATCCTGTGCTGTTGCAATTTGTTGATATCTGTTTTTTAGTCCCTAAACTGTTGACTTATGCACATTAAATCGAGCCAAGACGTCAGCAACACTCATGCCGGCATCAACCATTCCAAGAGCTAGCTGACGGTCATTTTCGGAGAGGCCTGATTGACGCCCCATGCAATTTTTTCAAACGTTTATGTGTTTTTTCTTACCAATGGTGGGTTTCTGAACGCTAGTGCAAAAAAAAATTAAATTTCGTTTTAAAAGTACAGGTACAGAAGGTAAAACATCAATTACACGCGCAAAGCTGAAATGGCGCGAAATCGATCACCTGGAAAAAAGTACGACTGCTTAAAAATCCAGGTAAAACTAAGGATTATATCAATGATGTTTGATAAAAAAAAAATCCAGAAACATCCAATAAAAAATTTAAAAAAAAAGTGTTGCTAAACTTTTTTGGCTCAGTACATATACATATTCTATTTAGTCCGAAGTCAAAACAGAAACAGATTATCTAGAATGACAGATAAGTATATATATATAAAAGATATTCCCATTTCTCATATCAAGCAAGATTTTGATTGGAAAACATACCACATCTTCTTAATTCTATATATATAATTATATTTCTGTATAGTCTGCATAGATAAACACCGCAATCTAAGATACAGCAATCAATCAAATTAAGGCGACCAATTCAATGAACATCTATTTATCCTTATATAATTAATGAACATGCACTATAGGAGTTGGATGCTGTTTGCTGTTGCTTGGATTGGTATGTTGTATTGTCCAATATTTTTGATAATTCCTGCTTTTTTCCTTCGCGTATTGTCACTCTTTAAGTATCGCTGAGTGCTGTCAAGTTTTAAATAAATTAAACAGAGACGTCACTTGTATATATCTATAATCTATTGCCACTGGGTGAAGAACAATAATTAGCTACCGCAAATTTCCAATTTGTTTGGCTAAATTTCGGTCGAAGTATTCATATTATATAAATGTAAAGTCAGCCCTGTATAACCATAGTTGTCCGATTGAGACCGTCTGGTATATAAAATTTGTCACATATTTAGACTACATATTTTTTTTTTTAAATTGTGACTCGGATGGAGAGTTGTCTCATTGGCACTCATACCATACCTTTTTATATCTACAAGTCTAAATTAAAATAATATTGCCGTAAATATGTCACTCAATTTTGATGTGATTGTATGCCATCGGTAAATAATATCATCATCATTTCGACAGACACAAAGCATAGCTGATCTGCCAGATATGGCATTTACTGGCATGCCACATTACATCAGATATATCTTTGCATTTTTTACTCTCTTAGTCGTTGAGAAAAGGCCTCACTCTACTAACGAAAGCTATATTTTATATAGCCTAGTTGGTCGAGTGGTCTAGGGCGCTTGGCCTTGTGCATGCAGTAGGTGTTGCCACATTGTCACAAAAACAGGAGTTCGATTCGCTTTGAGAGAAGAACAATGAATTCTGTAAGTTTACAGATCTAACATTGTTTGGTTAAATTTCAGTTGTAGATTTTCAGATTAATGGGGATGTGGTGTACGGGTCACGGATCCGTTTAAATAGACATTCGAATGGAATTCGGACGGGTCCACGTGGATGTGTCCTCTCACTCACCACTGATTGTGCAATCTCATTAAGCATGCCGGACGTACATCTTTAACGTATCAATTGACGAACAAGAAAAAGTACCTGTAATTGCTGAAAACGTTAACCATAAAATCATGTTTTTGTCAGATTTTGTTTCATTTCCTAAATATTCTGTCTCTTTTTTACCAGCCGTTATTCTTTTTAAAAAATAATAATAAAAAAGATACACTCACCTGTATCTTCGTTCCCCAGTTCTGTAATGGTCCTGAAACTGCGTCATCAAGTTTTATACCACTATCGACCTGCTACCTAGGCAATCAAGTTACCTGAAGAGTTCCATGCATAATATATGTAGAAACACGGTCCCGTATCGATATTTCACAATAAACTTTTATAGTTTCCTTATTTTCAAACAATACGGATAGGAAAATCAATCAAACTTTTATTACAGTTCTACCAAAATGGTAAATAATATTGATTTGGAAAGATGTTTTGCGTCAAATATACAATTATCAATTATTAATATAGAACAAAACAGGTAGTTTAATTTAATATAATGGGTTGGTTAAAGTGGTAGGTTTGATCAATATTTGCATTAGACTTTTGATATCAATATTTAAGTAAAATATTTAATCGACACTAGAGGAGGACAATTTTTTATTGATTGGTCTCTTTTAAAATGTAGATTGTCATGAATATGCATTACTTGGCACTAGATGTTAAGCAAAAAAAAAATTAATAAGCAACTAAAACGGAACGGGTCTGAACTGTACTGGCTCTAATAAACATCTATGCATGCATGCCTTTTGTGCTGACGTTCTTTTTTTATTATTATTATAGAAAGTTCTTTGGACGAGTGCCAAACGATTGGATGTACCGTACTCTGCGGACACCCCCCTCCCAATCAGATTACAAATACAAAGTTGGATATATGACATTGTTACCACTGTTCTGTCAAAAAATATTAGATTTAGTATATTTTTCTTTCAATTTCTTATTCTGCTTTTAACCTTGTGTGTGTCTGTTATAGTTGCTATATCCGAAACTCATTCAGTCATTTGGGTAATTATCATTGAAAGTTGGACAAACTGGGATTTGTTTATCACATGAAAAAAAACATTGGTGCTCAATATTTAAAGAGATTGACGAACCCTACAGAAACTGAAGATGGTTTTCTTTTTCATTTACAGCCGATTTCAGTGAGTGTGTAGCCAAAGGTAATATCTTTGGTTAGCTTGCTTGTTAGCTGAACCGTGAAGTCATTATTAGGTCAGTTATACAACACACCTTTCGAAGTAGCCTAGTCCAACAGACAGATAGATTGGTTATCTGCTGAACTAGTCTACTGTTAAAGGAGGATAGTTTACCTGATCTAACAATGACTTCACGGTTCAGCTAACAAGCAAGCTAACCAGAGATTTTACTTTTGGCTTCACACTCAATGAAATTGGCTGTAAGAGATACATTCAAGTGATGACAATGGACACACGTCAATGATATATCTATTTTTCTTATATATATAAAATAAAAAGCACTAATGGTCTTCGAGGTATTCCAGTAATTCCCTTTGGAATGGGTTTATACAATGTTGAACAACCAGCTCAGTAGGTATGAATCCTTTGGTTCAATCAATATCCAATATGAACAAAGCAGCTTAATAAAACTGTTTGTGTAATCGATATGAATTGTTTGGAATCCTGAAATGCTTTATAATTCCATTTCACTTCAATAATTTGGCAATATATATTTACAGCATAATCGATATTGCTCATAAATTTTAATTTAATATTTATGTAAAATTTCCAATAAAACTTTAAGTTTCTATTTACAATGCTTTAAGAGTTAGACTATCCAATCTATACTGCTACTTGCATAACAGAGTTAGATTTAAACTAAAACTATCAAACGTGTTCTGTTTATTGGTCCACTAAAAAGGACATTTTTTTATACAAAAGATACGCATACGAGACTGTATATATACATGTTATAGACTAATGCACACATACGAGACGTGTTTATATTGTTTGCACCCGAACGAAATAGGGAAAACTTTGATAAGTGCAGCTTTGAATTAAAAAAAACAGATCGAATAAAGCTAGGTCAGAAGTTTCTGTTTTGATTTACATACCAAGATAATTCCTCTAAAGAACCTTTCAAATTCCCCATGACGTAACTCAATTTTACCCGATAAATCATTTTGGATAGATTCTTTTTTTCAAATTAAAGTTTTCTTGTTGAAATATCCAAAGAAACAGTTTTGTAAAAGCAATGTCTACGTATATGCACGCGTAAACCGAACTTTGTTGTTGCCAATTCAAACATGGTCCGTCCTCTTCCTTTGTGGAATTTTGTATTTTTATACAATTCTGATTGTCTATTGATATATTACGATAAGGGGGCGGATTAAGGGTGGGGCAGGGTCGCATCCTTTTGTGTGCAAAATTTGGTTGGTTATATTAGAAATCACTGAGGTTAAACTTGAGCGGGTCCCCTCTGAGGTAGTCAGTGGACCCTCCTTATGAAAATTTCTGAATCCGCCACTGACAATTGCTGCATGATGACTAGTCCCTTATATGTTTAAGATTACGAAGATAATTTAACCTATACTGTCTAACTGTTACGATTTCCATAGAACTAAGCTAGCTTTCAATATTAAGCACATGAAACAGAGTATGATTAGACCGTTGGTTTTCCCGTTTGAATGGTTTTACACTAGTAATTTTGGGGCCCTTTATAGCTTGTTGTTCGGTGTGAGCCAAGGCTCCGTGTTGAAGGCCGTACATTGACCCGACCTATAATGGTTTGCTTTTTTTGGATTGTTGTTTGGATGGAGAGTTAGTTGTCTCGTTGGCACTCACACCAAATCTTCCTATATCTATATATGCCATATGTGATGCCGGGTTTTTTTTTAAGACGAAGCGCATGTTTTATTAAGATGTCCTCTTTATAACTATTTCAAAAACCATTTATATTATGTTGCTGAAACTGTGAATGAAAATTTGAATACTTTAGATTATTTCTAAAAGTTAGTTTTTTATTCTCAAGTGTAAATATGATACGTTTGTGTGTGCCAAAACCTGTTATTTGATTTTAAGAAGACTTTTTTTTTTATATATATTGTAAATAGTTCTTTATTTCATATTGTTATATCTTTGCATTTCAAAAGTATCTTATAATTCTGTATATAATGGCTCTCATTTATATGTTCCTAATTTCGTTGCTATAACCCCGTCCCCTTTTCATGCATGTGACCTATATATACCGAATAAGACTTGTTACCGGGTTTGTTCTATCATGAAAAACACGACGGATGCCACATGTGGAGCAGGATTTGCTTACCTTTCTGGATCACCTGAGATCACCCCAAGTTTTTGATGGTGTTCGTGCTGCTTAGTCTTTAGTTTTCTATGTTGTGTCATGTGTACTATTGTTTGCCTGTTGTCTTTTTTCCTTTTTACCCATGGCGTTGTCATTTTATTTTCGACTTATGAGTTTGGTATCTTTCACCCCTCTTTTAATTAGAATTGTTTTACAATGTATAAATATCGATTGTACTTGTTGAAAGATGAGACTTTAATAAAATATTGAATTGAATTGTATCGAAAACAGGTCTGGTATTTGTATCATACTGCTTATCTTTAATTTGTTTAAAAAACTGGGAAGAAATATAAACAGGTCACATTTTT
The DNA here is from genome assembly GCF_965363235.1 of Mytilus galloprovincialis. Lineage (NCBI taxonomy): Eukaryota > Metazoa > Mollusca > Bivalvia > Mytilida > Mytilidae > Mytilus > Mytilus galloprovincialis. The sequence goes on from NC_134845.1 coordinate 24,095,768, forward strand.
TTAAATTTTGTTGTTGTTTAAGACTAGATCTTTTAGATAATATTGAAAATTATTATTAGAAAACAAAATGATTGAACTCTTAGTACTAGTTTCAAAAAATATGTTCTGCTGTTTATCTGAGATTTTATAAATAATTAATAGTGATAACCTTGGCGAGTTATTGAGCCGTTATCAGGATATACAGAATAAACAAACTCACAGTGTAGATACTATTCTGTACGCTATCCGGAAGTCGCAAATTTCGAAGCGAGAACATTTTGGATCACATTTTAAATTTGTTGGATATACTTTATTAAACGGTAAGATGTTCATCTGTATATTGCTTAATGATTAAATCAGCTGACATCGATATTCACAAATGGTTTATAATTAAATTTAGCACATTCATTGTTCGTATCTTTGCCTTAATCAAGAGATTTTCAAGTGCATCACTAAGGAAAATCAGTCGGTGAACCTAAAAACAATCGTTTTGCACCCTTACTGTGCAAATTAACGTAAAAACCAGACTTAATTAACTAAATAAAGTATATTTTAAGTGGTGGTAAAAGTTTCAGCCAGATCTTTGAAGCCAGAAATAAGAAAATTACACTTGTTTGAATTTCTCACTGTACGATCAGTCTCGCTTGTGTATTTTGAAACTGTATGATCAGTCTTTATTTCACTGTATTCGAGTGGTGATTTCAAGTTATTTACGATACATTTATAGAAGGTGGCATTTTTCTAAAAAACACAAATGTATTTCAATAAATTCACATCCTGAAAACTTATCAAACATGTTTTTGCTTGATAGGGTGTACTCGCTTACTACATTAAGTATAAGGCTGTTTGAATGTTGCTAAAATAAGAGGAAGGTTTGTTGTTTATACAAGTTTCAGAAATGTCCTCCGTTATACTTAAAATTGTACAAACACACAGATTTAATTGTTATATAAAAATGCATGTATTTACAAACATTCGAGGCCGTACTGTAGCCTATAATTGATCACAGTTCCTTCACTTTGTTTTGGATGTAGATCTGTCTTTTTCACACTCAATTGTACACCACCTTGTAAAGCGGTGGTTTATAATGATAATGAAGTCCGTATTTCCGTTCGTCCGTTGGACCGGTACAACATGTTTAGCCGGTTTTGTAAGCACATCTCCTCATAAACCATTTAATATACATTGGGGTTTCCAGACATTTTTAAATGGAGAGGGGGTCCAATCCAGGAGAAAAGAGGATTCCAAATATATGTTCCCATACAAATGCATTGATAATGCATTAAAAGAGGGTTTCAAACCGCCGGATCCCATTTTTGTTGAATCCGTCACTGGTATAACTATTAATTATTTTTTCTCGGATTCCGTATCATAAATGATAATCACTGGCATAAAAAAGAAGATGCGGTATGATTGCCAATGAGACAACCGTCCACAAGAGACCAAAATGACACAGACATTAACAAATATTGGTCACCGTACGGCCTTCAACAATGAGCAAAGCCAATATCTCAAAGTCAGCTATAAAAGGCCCCGAAATGACAATGTATAACAATTCAAACGAGAAAATTAACGGCCTTATTTATATAAAAAAAGGAATGTATTTCGAATTTGATTAAAAATCTTTTATGGGGTTTCCTTATATAAGATACGGACATTACATTATATGGGGGCACCCATCAGGTATTTCCAACCGGGACCTCCAAAACGTTAAAAAATTTCTAAAATTGCTCCATTTTTAATCAATGAATGTTTTATGGACCTTCTATTTCGAATTTTTGGTAAAAATGTTTTCAATGTTTCTATATCTAAAATACGGACTTTGTCATAGCCTTATATTGGGCGTACCTTTTTTTTATATCCACAACTTCCTTCAGACACTTGTCATAACTTAAATTTTACTTAATGAATCTTTTTCAGATTCCTAATCATTTAATTCAATTTTGAACCTCTTATTTTGATTTTTCGAAAATTCAGCAGTTTTCTATTTCCATTTTTTCCACTACCTTATTGGGTGGTACCCATTTACTATGCGCAACTTTCAAAAACTTACCATATATTAATAAAACTTCCTCATATTTTTTATTAAATGATGCCCCTGTGCACCTATAATTTAGTTTATTTTGGTGGTTTGTTTTTTCCAAAACATGGACTATAGAAGTGGCGGGGTATTATTTCGTTAATTCTTTCCTCAATACCTAAAGTTTTTAAACAAAGCTTTCTCAATCTATTTTTTTGTAACTTTAAAAGAGACAAGCTTGATCTATGTTATCACCAATTGGTCAACGGCAGACGGTGTAAATAGTCTTTAAAAATGTAATAGCTAAACAGATAACTGCAACGACACACTATTACAAAGTCAACAAGCGAATCATGTATTGCTTTTTAGGCATGTAATTTTAAATAAGACTGACGGAACAAAAATATAATTATTTTCCCGTCTACAAAAATCATCAGAAATATATTTGTATTGTCTGATGAAAGAAATTACACGTTATAGTTCCATGGACAGTTCATAATATCACATAGACACGTATATACCTTCAAATTGCCGTTGTTTTTTTTTCCCTTCAAAATCACGACTGGTCGTACAGACAAAAAATCTGAAATCGCTTCTAGAATACAGTCAGTTTTAGACTGATCGTACAGTAATTTATTTTGGGATCCTCAAGGAAAGCATATTTTTTTATTTGAAATACGAACATTCTACTTAAATACGGTAAGAATATTGAAACAGTATATATTTAACTGTAAACTGATGCAAATATTTGCAATAAAAGATTATTTGCTTTGTACTACGAGAGCAAAATTGTCTATCGATTTCACTTTTTTCTATGAAGTTGGTGTGATGCACACGTATATTTTATATTCTAATGCACGTTTTTGTTACAGTTACTCATATTTATGATGATATACATACATTGAAGATGTGCAAATCACTTTATAGACATAGGAGTAAACAAATGATGAGAAAAAGCACCGAAACAAAACCGTTTTGTTAGACAGTTGGAAATCCTCGCTTCGAAAATCGAGACTTCCGGATAGCGTAAAGAATAGTATCTACACTGTGAAACTGCATAATCTTATTTTCCATGTAAGATGTAGACAATTTATTTTAAACAACGATTGAAAGGTACACTAAAACAGCTGTAAGATATTTGTCCTTCATCACTGCATATCTCTTACTTAAGTTTTAAATATAGCCAGGCCGTGAAATCGGGATACAACGATTCTAGTAACTTTCAAACAATTTTGAGTGGGCGATTTGGTCAAATTTAGTTTGTAAACACAATATATATATTTGACGTCATTCTCACCCCGAATCATCATTAATTGTCCCTACTTGATAATGACTTAACACGATTGTCTTCGTGCGATTGGTAATCAGCTATAAGTATAATCTGACCTAGCACTACATGAATCAACCAAAGAATAGAATGTGTCAGTTCAAACTAAATTTATTAACAACCTCAACTATCATTACAATGCATTTTCAAAATACACAAAGCATATTTTATGTAAGCCGGTAACATGTAAAAAGGGAATTTGCGCACAACATAAAAAAGATGAGGGGGGAAAGGGGGAGGGGTAGGATTTGAGACTTTTAATGAAAATTTGTTTTTGTTTTCATAATAGTTCATGACGAATCCCTCTTTATTTTCAGTTGGCTAAACTGTACGGATTAAAGACAAGTGGTATAACACTTTAAAATTGAATGTAATTGTTAAAAGCATACAGTAAAAATGTTTCTAGTTCGTTATTTTCTATTCGAGATCTTATAGTGGCAAGATGTAAAACAGTTTTCAGTAGTTAAAGCATCCCGTCTGCAATGGCTACACTTTTTGCCTGACAATAACATAGAATAGAAATTTTATGAGTAAATTTTACTGAAATAAAAACTAAGCTGAAAATTATCTTATTTCGCACATATGCAACATATCATTAATTAAGTTTTTGTTGAATCTGTCAGAAGCGTGGTTACAGTACGACTTCTAAAGTAGGACGACACAACTCTTGCCCTGTCAATAACATGACTTCGTACCTTTCCAAAGCAAACAAACGAAATAAAAATAAAGACACCCTGCCAAGAACCAAAACAAATAAATAAATACCAAAAAACTGTTTCGTTCGAAAACGAAGCGACGTAAGCAAAAACCCATGTTAGCCCCATTACGATTGATAATTTTACATAGACAAGAAGTTTACATCCCTCTTTTCTTCTTAAAATCTTATTTGTTTTTCGACTAGAAACAAAAATAGACCTAACAGTGAAAATATAGAAAAACATATTAGTAAGTACTAACAATCCAATTGGCACAAGAAAGTAAACCAACAATGCCTGCTTGTTTCCAATCCAACACACAATTTGTCCATACTGCGGACTAAAGTCACTGACTGTAAATGCATCTAAGCACACTCCCGATACTACAATGATCATTGGGCTAACCCATGCGTTTATAATTTCATATTCCGTATCATTCAACTGAATATAAACACAATCACTCCGAACTTTGCCCCGGGAAAATGTATCTGGTATGTCTTCACTTGAAACTGTCGGTTTATATACACATTTCCCATTTTCATAAACAAGAGGAATTATGCAATTAACCTTTCTACAAACATCGGTAAAGAGATCATACAGTTCAAATGTTGGGCAGATTTTACTGTTTCTTTCTGGTTTCTGCGCTCGACGTCGCTTGACATATGTACCAGTAGCCAGATTAGTGTGATAATCAAACAAAAGTCTGTAACTGTAACTAGTTATTTTCCTTTTCTCACCGGACGGTCTCAGCGTCCATGCACGAGCACTGCAGACAAGTTGATCAATACTTACATTGTTGCAAAGGGCACAGTCTTTATTTTTGTAAACATGATCATTAAAAACTACTTCAGTTGGTCCATCTTGACATCTGCTCGCACTATGTGTTGATAAACAAGTATCTGTTATAGGGAAACATCGCCTAGTTGTGTATCTTGAATCAGCGCCCGATGTTGGTGGATAGAGACGCTTGCTACAATGTTCATCGTTTTTCATACTTTCGAGTGTTCTATTAACGTCTCCTCTGTGAGGCCAATTACAAGAAAAACCTGTTTGCCAGGACAAGAATTCTTCTCCATGACATGCTGCACAATACATGTTCCTATACATATATCCAGTAGCTTTACCGCTCACTGGAATAAAATTTTGTAAACTACCAAATGTTTCGCATTCTTTTTTTAGTTCGGTACTTGCGCCTGTTGGACATTTCTGCACCACAAATACATACGAGTCCTCATCAATCCCAGGAATATATTCACAACTAAAATTTGGTTTAAATGTTTGAATGGTTTGGTTGATAGCGACATCAGAACAACAATCATCATATACAGTACATTCAGAATCACAATTACAATTCCTATCGTCAATATCCAATTCTTTGCATGACCATTTTTGTTGGCAGAATGAACTATTTAAGTCGGTTACATCTTCCTTGAGTATTTCATTAACAATCTGCATTACTACAGTTCTAACAAAAAACGAATAAATAAAGAATATCAGGGCAAATTTAAGTGTGAACATGTTAAATTATTTCTTGTATATTCATCGTCTAACGTTCAAATGAAACTGAAGTTTTAGCTACATCTGCTGATAGTGTATATGTAATTTTGACAGACAACACTCGGTGTGTTTATGTATCTAACTCCACTCAGAATCTCAATTAGATTCGGAAATATAACACATACACACAATGATTAATCTTTTACTTTGTTGATTATTCATTCATACTTATCCTCACGATTCTAATTTCTTTAATTATTATAATAAATACATTTAAAAAAAGAAAGAAATACGTTAAATAGATATAAGGAGATGTGGTATGAGTGCCTATGAAACAATTTTCAATACAAGTCACAATTTGTTAAAGTAAATCACTATAGGTTTCAGTATTCCCAGTAGTTTAGTTTTTTATATATGTTATTTACGTGTAAACTTTGGGAAGTCCCATTTTTTCAAAGACTTATTATTTTTTTCCCTTAGTATCTTCTGCATCATTTTTGGCTCATCTGAATCAGCCCGCCCGTCATCACTTGGCGTCTGTCGTCTGTTGTTCATCACCCGTTAACATTTACAAAAACCTCAAGTCTCATCTGGAAACTAAAACCAAACTTGGACACAATAATCCCTTGGGTTTATTGTTCAAGAAACTTGTCCGTTGTTACAACTTTCCAGCCAACATAACCACCAAGGATGGACATATTAAACAATTTAAAAAAAAAAAGGTTTTTCTAAACAAAAGGGGACATACGTACACTATGCCCCTCGGCCTAAATCTGCCACTGATGAGTGTAAAGTGTGGAATTTCTTTTCTCAAGTGTGCAAAATGAAGTCTTGACACTTTTCTTCCGAATTCAAAATAATTCTATTTTATAAGTGATGCCCCTCATTTTCCACCAGGGTAGAGAAGCATCACTTATAAAGTATTGTTATTGTTAAATCGTATATGGATAAGAGCAAGAAAACGCGTATAAAGAGTAATGGAGAATATCAACGAAAATTGTTATCTATATGCAAAACAAACAACTCAACTTTAATGTATTATATATATTTGTATACTAGTACTTTCAAGGTATAAATTAACTACTAGTATATCTCAGAAAACAGCACTGAGTTGCATATATCATTTTACTAAAATACATTCATGTAGTTGTTAACGTCTATGTCATTTGTTCTCTGTCTGAGAGTTGTCTCATTGGCAACCATACAACATCTTAACTGTCGGCTATTGTTCCGGGCAATTTTTTTAAACATCCTTGCGTTCGCCCATTTAGATACCTGATATAGATGGCAAAATATCTGATTCGATACTCTCCTTTCCTCATTATTACATTTGAAGTAAATACTTTTAGTATCTGAATTAAACTGAGTAGATGTTAGATATAAGTAATCAAGACAGAAAACAATAACACAACAATACCCGAAAATACACACAATCTGTCCAGTAAAATCAAATTTCTTATCCCAACTGCAACATATTTAATGTTCAGCGATGTACTACTTTAGCCCCTAAAGCTGTGTTCTGATATCAAGCATATCAGTACTAATGTTGTACCGACTTTCTGTGCTGCGTCTGATGACTTTTAGCCCCTGGTGTAAAACAAGAGAAAGTTCTAGTAAATATTGATGTTTATTATTTGAAATCAGTAATCAAAGTGACCGTTGAAAACATAGATTGTTTCCATGCGGGCGTGGTCACATGATCACTGATTTCTTAACTTTCTCCTGTTTTCACCAATCAAAAATTACCTTGTAATTTAGCTCCCTTGACCACAACCTATTTTCACTGGTTGGTCAATAATCCAGTCATGGGTGACAGGTGTTATAAACAATTTCACACATGAGTAATAGGAAAAGGTTGTTTAACAAAAGCCTTAATTTACATGTAAGGTACATAATCCAAAGTAAATAATTTAGCACTTACATGTCTCTTTGTTATCCGTCTTAATTACGTAATCTAAATATTAAAGTTGTATGTCATTCTTCTTATCAAAAATTAACATTCCAAAAATAATGTAACTTATGTAAGGAGAAATTTTAGAAAATAAAATAAAATTTAAATTTCAAAATACTTTAACTCAAATTGTAAAAATTGAATAATTTTCACTTAAGTTTTGGTCTGTTATATTAAAATTTTGTCTTTGGCAATTCATAATTTTTCTATAACAACTCTTCCTCAACCTCACTAAGCTTTGTCCCAAAGCTTGAATTTGAAACATCATCTGAACTGATAAAATAAAAATAATAATTATATATATATACATGTAAAAAGAATAAAAGTATGATAAACATAATGTAAAAGTTCATATAGAGTCAATGTTTATATATCACAATCATGTGAATGTAGTTTTGTGATCTAATGCCCATAAAATACTTAAGTTAAAAAATTAAAAATACATATATGTATGGTCATAATTGCAGATATTCAATAAGACACTTCCAAAATTTCAAAGTATGTATGTTAATACACTTGTAACGGGGAGGCACTGAGGTATTGCTTGTTTGCAAATATGCATTTAATAAGTATTACGGTACCAATTTGCATTATGAGGAGGGATATTAACAATTCACACTAGAATATGTGTGTTTTAAAAAATAGTACTGATGCAGTTTTCCAATAATGAAAAATCAAGTAAACCAGGTGCTAGTGCAACAGAAAAGTCAAAGTACCAATAAATTTTCATATTAATAAGACAATATAACAATGTAAAATTCAAATATATAACATGAAAATGAACGATTCATTGCATGCTCACTTCTTGCAAGCGCATGATCTGCAATCTCATGATCTGCAATCTCTATAGTATAATGTAATCTAAAAATATGTTTAATATATTTGTGTTCTAAATCCTACAAAAAGAAATAAACTAAACATTAATACACTCTAAACTCCTCCACTTTGGCTCTCGGTAACATTTCACTGGACACTTAACTTCATCATACATAACTATATTATTGGAATGGATTCTAGTTTCTCAGGACACTCAGTTGCTAAAATAAAAAAAAAGTGATGATTAGTCGAATGAGCACGGCCGTACTCTAGCACTACTGACAACAAAACACTGATGCATTCTGTTAGGTTTGACTTCACATCATAATTTGCCTATCAAATTTCTGAAATTAGAAAAAATGTTAATCAAAGGGTCAAATAAATAAAGAATAGTCCACTGCGCAGATTCGAAACTGGAGTTCAATCCAGATTATTTGAATGTAAGTGAGTTATTCGCCATTAAAGCTTTATCTGTGTTATTCCAGTGAAATTTGTACAGTAATTTGTTTTCACCTATGGCCTCGTAAAATATTTTTTCTGTTTTCTCCTCCTTCCTCTCCTAGTTTTCCTTGTAAAATATTCTTGTATCAAGCCCTCTCCTATATTCTGTTTTGGTTCCCATGTCGGTTTGGAACCATCTTTCCATTTTACAAGAAAATACTGTATTCCTCTTGTTTTCCTGTTATTTAGTAGTTTCTCAACTTCATGAAACGTATCATCTATAACATTGTTTGGTTCATCTCCATTATCACTGTTAGTATCTGAATCTGTACTCTCATCGTCTGCAATTTGATCATCTTGATAATTATCTGCAGGTTGGTTATTTTGCGCATCAGGTGGATTATCTGGAACTGGACGTTCTGGAGCTTGTGGGGGATCACGGAAATCAGTGGGATCTACATATTGCCTAAGATTGCTCGCATTGACCATAGATTTATGTTCCTTCTGGTCACTGCAGCGTCTTAATTTATATGTGAAATTCGGCCCACAGTCAGTTATGTAATAAGGACCATTACATTTATCAACTAATTTTGGTGAACGACCGACAGGGACCACATGTTCTTTAAGTAAAACTTTATCTCTAAGCCTAAATTCAGGAATTTTGGTATTTTTGTCGTATCGTTCTTTCATTTTTGCTTGTTTGAGCTTAATATTTTCAGCCGCCAAATCTTGGGTAATTTTGAGGTTTGAAATTATTTCTTCTAAATGGTGTTTTGCATCTTTTGACAGATTGTCTTTTGGCAAAACAGATGCGTCAAAAGGTAAGTTCATCTCCTTGCCGAACACCATTGAAAAGGGAGAATACTCTGTTGATTGAGTAGATGGAGAATTTCTAAATGCCATTAAAATACCGGGGAGTTTATTTGGCCAATTGTTCTGGTCCTTATCACTATAAGCTCTGACTGCCTGTATAAGTGTACTATTGGTCCTTTCCACTAATCCATTTGTCTGGGGATGGTAGGAACTTGTATGATGCCTTGTAATATTCAACATTTCACACAAAGCATTCACCAAATTCGATACAAAATTTCTACCAAGATCTGTGACTAGACACTTCATTGCACCATAACGACTAATAATTTCACGAAATAAAACCTTTGCAACCTCAGAAGCTTCTTGAGTTTTCATAGGAAAGGCCTCACTCCATTTAGAAAAAGAATCTACTAAAAGCAACACATAAGAATAACCTTCGTTAGTTTTACTGAGTTTCAGAAAATCCATATGCCATCTTTCAAAGGTTGTGTCAACTGGCAGAGGATTAAGAGGTGGTTTCTTACCCTTTGTATCTCTTTTAATTCTCTGACAGCGATCACATGATCGAATGTAGTTTTCAATACTTTGGTGCATTTTAGGCCAAAAGTACTTAAGACTCAAAGCATGATAAACACGTTCGATCCGAAGATGTGCACCACCTACGAAACTATCATGATAACTTAAAAGAGCATCCTCTCTAAGAGCTTGAGGGAGACATAATTGTTTAATCCACTTTTCACCATTGTCAACTCTGACTCTCTTCTGAAACCATTTATACAGAACATTATTACAGATAGAGTAATCTTGAGCAGATTTTTGAACTTTTGAACTCTGATCATTGTCTGCAGGAAGAATACCCTGAGTAAGAAATTTGTACATATTTCCAAAATCATGACAATTTTGTTGCAACTTTGCAATAGCAGGAAGGTTTGACAATTCTGGTCTGGCAATAACGGGATCTAATGGAGCAACCATAGTGTAATCATCATAAAAGAATTCCACTTGGATACTCTCAAAAGTCTTATCATTGCCACTAGCTTCTGTTCTAGTATTCACTTCAGATACCTTTACAGCTGCGACTTCATTTTCATCGTCAGGCTGTTCAGGATATGAGCGTCTACTGAGAGCATCAGCTACTTGATTGTTACAACCTTTTCTATACTTAATCTCAAAATTGTAATGCTGCAAGTCCATTGCCCATCTTGTAAGTTTACCTGTATTTGCCTTCTGGTTCATAAGATATGTCAATGCTTTGTGATCAGTATATATAGTGAATTTGCCAGTAGCAAGATAAGTGTTAAATGTTTTTACACCTTGAACTACTGCATAACACTCTTTTTCAGTTGTATTCCAAACCTGTTCAGTTTTGGATAAACTTTTACCACCAAAAGCAATGACACGCTCTTTTCTCTGACTGTCTAATTGACCTAGAACAAAACCAATAGCTGAATTTGAAGCATCACAAGTCAGCATAAAGGGTTTATTCATGTCAGGGTAAGCCAGGACAGGAGGTGTTAATAAAGCTTGTTTTAAATTGTCAAAAGCTACTTGACATTTCCTATTCCATTTAAAACTTCTTTCTCTTTCCTTCTTTAACAACCCATTTAAAGGAGTGGCAATCTTAGAATATGAATCAACAAAGCGTCGATAATAATTGCACATTCCCAAAAATGAGCGGACCTGTTTTTGTCTTGTAGGGACATGAAAAGTACTAATAGCTTTTGTCTTTTCAGGATCAACCTTAATACCTTCTTTTGAAATGATGTGCCCTAAGTATTTCACCTCTTTTGCTGCAAACACACATTTGCTTGGTTTCAATGTGAGATTTGCATCACGAAGACGAGTGAAAACTTGTTCTAGATGCGAAAGATGCTCTTCAAAAGTCCTACTAAATACCAAAATATCATCCACATAAACTAAAACAAATTGCCAATTAAGACCACGTAAAACATTAGACATGAGCTGTTGAAAACTTATAGGAGCATTTTTAAGACCAAAAGGCATTCTGAGAAATTCATAGACACCATTGCGAGTAATAAAAGCAGATTTATGTCTTGTTTCCTCGTCCATCTCGACTTGCCAAAATCCACTGTGAAGGTCGAGACAACTCAGAATTTGAGGCTGCACTTCACCAATCGTGTCAAATACGTTTTCTAGACGGGGAATTGGAAAGGACGAATTTTTTGTTTGAAGGTTCAATTTTCTAAAGTCCACACAAAATCTGTACTGCTGAGGCTGACCAGGTGCAGTTTTCTTTTTCACTAATATGACAGGTGAATGATACTCACTAGTTGATTCTTTGATGATGTTGTTTTTCTTCATTTCTACCAAATGCTTTTCTGTTTCTTTGTGCATATGAGGAGACTGGTTATAGAATCCCATTTTGACTGGTCTGGAATCCCTAAAAGTTTCAATCCTGTGCTTGTATCTATTAGTAAAACCTAATTCAGATAAATTAGTAGCAAAATATCTCTATAAGAAGCAAGAAATGTCTGCATTTTCTGTCTCTGCTCAGAATTTAAATCAGAAGTGCTGAAATCAAAATTAATAGGTTCCTTGACTTCCTTAGTTTGCTGTAAACTAGCTACAGATGGCATGTTATTATCTAAATCATGAATAAAATTTAAATCAATGTCTGATACAGAGGCTAGCACTTTTGTTGCGGGTATGTGTATTTCCTGATTTGTAGGATTCATCAATCTTATGACCGCTCTTTTCTTAATAATTTTGACCAAACATTTAGCACTCGTAAGATTGGAATCCGCTAAATTACTTACTGGTTCCAAAAGAACTATTTCTCCTGAATTTCTTTTTGAAATTTTGACACCAACATTCATTTCACAAAATGGAGAAATAGTGACAGGGTAATACGTTCTAGCAAGACCAGTACTAGACGTCTGTATCATACATACTTTAGGTATATCTGCATTTTCTTTATCTGGTACCTGTAATACACTTTTAGAAAAATCAATATTAATCTTGTTTGCATGTAAAAAATCCCAACCTACTATAAAAGAATGATGTAGCCCATCTATAACATAAACATGATAATTAAAAACAGCACCTTTAAATGAAATTGGTAAATTAACTTTTCCTAGCACTTGTAACCTATGTCCACTTACACCTTTAATTGATGGAATATCTGATTGCGAAAGTTTATCAGAAAGGGCCAACTTGCTATAAAAATCAAAGCTACAGCAAGTAATTTCTGCACCAGTATCAATCAATGCATGTGTTTTTCTGCCATTGATATCAATAATTGAAGTATTTTTCTGCATAGGCAATACCAAATTTACCTCTGCAAAAGAATTTCTACCTCTGTGCCTATCCTTTGACAAATGCCTAGGGACAGGCGCGAATCCCTAGCGGTGAAAAGGGGGGTTTTGACCAGATTTTTGTGAACCTCTGCATTTACGACCATAATGCCCTATCTTATGACAATTAAAACACTCTTTATTTCTTGCTGGGCAATTAGTACCACAAAACATACCACAATTTTCACATGAACCATCATCTTGTTGTTGTTGTTGTTGCTGCTGCTGGTGATATGGATTCTGTACTGCTGCTGGCATTGGTTGGCTGTACTGTTGTCCATTATACACTACTGGCTGTTGTTGAATGTACTGTTGTTGCGGTACAAAAGCGTGTTGTTGTTGGTAACCCTGTCCTTGTCGATAGTTTGGTCTTGGTTTGTTGTACCTGGGTTTGTTCTGTTGTTGAGGCTGGTTTGGTTTTGCCATGTTAATCGAGGTATGTAGTCTTCTAATTTCCTCTAATGGTTCCTGCATCTTGGCCTCCAGTATTGCTGCAATCGTATCAGCAGTTATTGACGATGCTGGTACAAGTTGTTCCGATTTCTCTGCATTTTCTGCAATGGCCCTTAATTGTTCCAATGTAACTGGCTTTGGAAAAGTGTTGTGGACTGTTTTCCCTATCTCCCCTCTAAAACCTTGAATTGCAATGCCTATCTTTATGTTGTCAGGAATGTCCTGTCCTGTGGTTTTTTCTTGTAATCGCGCCATAAACTCATCCACTCTTTCATTTTGGCCTTGTTTTAATTGGAGAATGTTAACATCAAACAGCCCTTGTGATTTTTCAAAGCATTTGAAAAATTCATCCTTTAATAGCTGTAATGAATTATGCACAGTTTCTGAAAGTGTTGCAAACCATTGTTTTGGAATACCATCTGCCATAAAGAATGGGAAGGAATTACACTGTTGTTGTTCGCACATTTTTTGTATGAGGGTCCATCGTATAAAGTATCCCCACCATTGTGATGCAGATGATTTTCCATCATAATTGTTGAGGTTAATTCCTGAAGGCATGTTCACACTTACTTCTCTAATCACTTGGACTACTGCAGGTGTTGATGATGTTGATGCAGTTGATACTGTTGATGTTGCTGTTGATGCAGTTGATGTTGTTGATGCTGTTGGTGTGGTCAAGGTTGACGTATTTTCTATTAATAGGACAGGACCTGTTGATGTTGAAGCTGTTGACGTTGAAGCTGTTGTCTCTGTTGCTTGTTGATGCACTCTTGCTTCTGGTCTTATAGTATCTTGACTTCGGAGAAGGTAGCTATTCAGTGGTGCTGGCATTTGTATGGTACTGATGTTATCTTCTTACTTGTTTGGGACTAGCTTTGGATCTTTCGGTCTCTCCACCAAATGTTGTACCGACTTTCTGTGCTGCGTCTGATGACTTTTAGCACCTGGTGTAAAACAAGAGAAAGTTCTAGTAAATATTGATGTTTATTATTTGAAATCAGTAATCAAAGTGACCGTTGAAAACATAGATTGTTTCCATGCGGGCGTGGTCACATGATCACTGATTTCTTAACTTTCTCCTGTTTTCACCAATCAAAAATTACCTTGTAATTTAGCTCCCTTGACCACAACCTATTTTCACTGGTTGGTCAATAATCCAGTCATGGGTGACAGGTGTTATAAACAATTTCACACATGAGTAATAGGAAAAGGTTGTTTAACAAAAGCCTTAATTTACATGTAAGGTACACAATCCAAAGTAAATAATTTAGCACTTACATGTCTCTTTGTTATCCGTCTTAATTACGTAATCTAAATATTAAAGTTGTATGTCATTCTTCTTATAAAAAAATAACATTCCAAAAATAATGTAACTTATGTAAGGAGAAATTTTAGAAAATAAAATAAAATTTAAACTTCAAAATACTTTAACTCAAATTGTAAAAATTGAATAATTTTCACTTAAGTTTTGGTCACTAACATTAAGTGCTGCGACTCATTTCACAAAAATGTTTTGAGAAAAATACTCGCAAGTCATAAACATTTTAGTATAACCAAGGATTATAACTCACCATCAATTTTTGTCATAAAATTTTTTTGTGGTATTTAGTGTGTTTGGCTTGTTAGCACAACTTCTGATTAGCGCAGAAAAAAAGTGTCTAGTAAAATTAATGTTATACATATGACTATTTTGACTACCCATTATATAATGTCTTGTTTTCCCTGATTTTTTTGTTATCTTTTTTTTTTTTTTTTGCTGTCGCTGAATGTTAATTATTGAAAAAGTCATATGGCATTGATGTAGCTCACACGTCCATGATCAGGAAAAATAAATATTTACAATAAAAAAAAAAACACACATCAAAAGACTAAAAAAAATGGCAGAGGGATAAATGAAGTTCTGAAATAAAACTATTTACAATTTTAATGAGTCAGTCTGTAAACAAAAAAAAGAACATCTGATTTTAAAGTTGATTAAAAGGTGTCCATAGCCCCTAGGAGTGATATCCATTAAATTTCATAGTGCTGGTCAAGCGTTATACAACTAAATGGTCAACGGGGAACGAACTACATTGTAAATTGAGCCATTTCATCATTCTTCTAGTTAATTTATTCGGAAACTTACAATTATGTACAAAATTATCTCGTACTTCTTTCTTTTACTTGGACTGATGTGCGAAGGGCATTTACCAATAGTGAAAAACGGTACGTACTTATCTATTCTTAACGTTTTCAGAATACACTCGTGAAAAACTCCGGGCACACTTACTAGTAATACAGAAAAATATAAGAATAAGAAGTTGTGATATGACTGCCATTAAGAGAACTCTAAATCAGAAACCAAGTGACATTAACAACTCAGTATAGCTCACGGTACATCCTACAATAATAACCAAAACCAATACCGCATAATAAGGTATTAAAGGCCCCGAAATAACAGAGATGAAACAATTCAAACGAGAAAATTAACGGCCTGATATATCTACAAAGCAATACACTCTGTGTAAAAAATAAAAGACTGACGGAACTATTGTTATATTTGTACATGTTTTATTATTCATTTCAGCAACTTCGAAGTTTCTGGGCAACGCTACATCTATTGATGCGACCGACGTTAGCAGTCTTATAGTTATACGAGACCATGGTCATGATATTGACACTAAGGTATAGGAAATGTATTTTATATCAAATAATCTTTTTCAACAAGTATTTTGATTGATCTGGCTGCCATCTTTGGTTTGTTTGTTTTTCATGATCCTGAGTTCGGCTGTTCGAAGAAGGGACGCCGTCTCTTTGAGAGCACCAGATTTCACAATCGGTTTTATGACGGGATTTTATAATGTTTGAGTTTTTACGGTGTTTGAAGTATATGCCTGTTATTCTTGTTCAACACACTTCGTTCGAGTATTGTCGTCAAAATGAGCATTTTTGTAAAAAAAAATTGTTAACTCTAGATGTTGTTCATATTTTTTACTATTATAACTTAGACCTCAACGAAAGCTTTCAAGTGTAAGTTTTTGTGCCTTATACATATGGGTGAATAACTTGACTTTTATTAGACCGCTACTCGAATATGCATGTGAAGTTTGGGATAATATGGGTGTGGGTTATTGTAAAAAAATAGAACAGCTGCAGCTTGAGGCAGCCAGAATTGAAACAGGTCTTCCTATTTTTACAAGTAATAGAATTATTTATAATGAGATTGGTTGGGAAACTCTAGCTGAACGACCCTGTTCACACTAGCATTTTTTTTTATCGATCTAATTTGAATCGATCTAAATAAAACCAGTTAGCGTTCACATTATCTTTAATCATAACGATCTCTATCGGTCTAATCTGAACCACTGCGTTCACACTACAATATTAAAAACGCAATCGATCTAACCTCAGGCCCGCAAAACTGTAAACACTGTGTATAAATAGAATTGATTTATCAAATTCATGTGTTGATACACTGATACACACACTTGGGGAAAAAAATTGGATAAAGTTATTGTTTCTCTTGAATCACAAATTAAAATGTTGATACTGGTGTTATTGCTGTTTTCTTTAATTTTGAAAAAAAAACTGTAGCAACGAAGTTACATCACGACGCCGGAAATACTGCGGTTCCTGCAAAGAAAAAAAAACAACATAAGAAAAGAAGACACAGATTTCGCAAAGCTATATGCTACGGCGAAGACAACATGTTTTCAGTTTGTTTTAACGGTCTTTTAACAGAGAAATATTTAAACAACGAACCTCTGAGATAATTTTGCCGCTATACATGCGCATACGTTATTTTCGAGTTAAGACACAGCTTCTTTTTTTAATTATGATCTTAACAGAGTCAACATTATTTCAGATCCGTCTTGTAGTTGTGGTGCTAAGTGCGAAGATTCACGTCACTTCTTTTTTTTATTGTCCTAATTATGCGAATATAAGAACCAAATTATTTATCTACTTTGGTTACCAGATAACTCTCTACTGAAATTTGAACATCTTAACCTCCGGCGATACGTCTTTAACTAATGTTGAAATGAAAGAATTGTAAAGAATGTATATGAATTTATTAAAGAGTCTAAGCGGTTTCTAATTGTGTAATATAGCACATTATAAAGTGCAAATACATGCATATTGTGTATAACCATTTACATCATCACACACCATCTCTTCATAGTTCCAGTATTTTTTATATATATATATAATGTATTGTTTGTATGCATGCTTTGTAAATATTCTATTGTTATAAATTGTTATGGGAGAAGACTATATAAGTTTGATTAACTTGTGTCTCATCCCTTTTGCACATTTAAGCAAATAAAATATGTTTAAACTAAACTGAATAACGTTATTTTGATTTCATGTAGTAAATTCCACTTGATTAGGATTCAACAATTCTTTGTCAACAAAGGCTGGGTAGATATATCTCTACTGCTTTTAATTTTCGCACACGGCTTCTTATCACCGGTATTAAATTCTATATACACCATATTGTTTCATTGAATACGACACATTTTGTTTCATCAAATAACACGGCTGAAAAGATAAAGACGTTTGATTTATATAAGATAACTAGTATATGTAACCGACGGGAAAGTGACACCCATGTCCCGCAAATGTGCGTAGACCCAGTCTATATACCCATAACGTTTTAAAAATGAAACAACCGACACCTTGAATTTCAATGTCTTAATTAATAGTGAATGAAACAAAGCATAACTTTAAAAACACATGGGTGACGACTGCTGTTTGTATTTAGTAACAATCCTAAGTATTGTTTGGATTTTAAACTTAAATACAATATATTATCTTAACTTAGATAAATGGTCCTCGGCCAGAGTTTACACCCTCAGCTTACTCTAAATTTCACCACATCAGTACTGAAATGAATTAATTAAAATGACTTTACACGAAAGTAATGATGCCTAAGCAACACAAACCACGCTCGAAATACTTTGACGAAGTTATAGGTGCTCAGTTTTGTATAGGTGCTCCTGGAAGAAGGGTTCGTAGCTCCTGCTCCACTCATTTAACCCGTTCGAATTTCTTCTGTCTAGCTGGTACCCTTAGTTGCATAACAAACTTTAGTCGTATTAATTTGATTTAATAATGTCAGTTGTTTCCTGGGGAGTTATAATAAATGCCTTAAAATGCCAATTTTGAATATATTTCTTTTCCTATTTTCTTGATAGACTTGAACTTTTTAGCATCATATAACAGCCTGATGATATTATCAGTCATACAAAATTTACAAATAAAGCATAAAATTGTCCGGTAACCTTAAAGCACAATTTTAAACTATTTCGATTTTTGGCACATTGTGTAGGGGTTTATTTTTCTTTATTCTTTTAAAATTTACAAAATTTTTCATAGACATTGTTTCAAATTGTGAATATTTTTTTCCACCGTCGAGACCTTTTTAATCCGGACTTTGTCCGTCTCCGGTGACGTTGTCATTTCAAGATAAAGTTATCTCCCTTTTGGCGCCAAGCGAAAATAGTTGAAAAAAATAGGTTATTTTCCCATGAATTATCTTTATATACTTGTTCATCGCTTGACAGAAAAGACACAAATTGCAACAGGATCATAGGCTCGTTTTGAAAAGATTGACAGATGGCTAATTTGGGTGTCTAAGAAATTGATCCCCATTTCTGTTTCTGGACATTGTATAATTGTGTTGATGCACAGGGGCTTGTTTAGTGGGTCAGACGAGGTTTTACTGTCAATGGCGATCGCTATCCTATATAAAATACCAAAAGGGAATAAACAAGTTGGTATTTTATATAGGATAGCGATCGCCATAGTAAAACCTCGTCTGACCCACTAAACAAGCCCCTGTGGCTGATGTGTGTCATATAGTTACTCACTTACTGCTGTTACTGTTAGCAATTATATATTATCTTCCATATTGATACCTTTTTCGGTTTCCCCGGGTCAATTGACATCTGAAAGCATATATCTTTAGTTTACCTCACAATGTCCATCGAATTGCTATCCTTTTTCCCTTAAACCCATATGTCAATCAGGGTAGATCATTAAATTCATATGTAACAGGATTGCTGCATTTGCATAGTAGATAATTAGTCAGCCTTTAGTGATTGAGCTGAGATAGTACTTCTTTAGTTCAGTTGCTATTGAACAGAGGTCCTTGGTTTAGGTGCACGAGGAGACAAAGTGATTTTGTTATAGATTGATGCTCTCCTGATCCTAAGCTTAAGGTCAATAATATTATGACACAACTCTTTGTGCTGGATTTTTTCATACTGGTACTTAATTTCTCCATTAGTATTTTCACACGGTACTTATTGGTTAATTTGTTCAGAGCAGGAATCAGGGGGTTTTCAAGGCTATATGAATCTTTAAATCGCCCTGAACGTAAATAAATTATTACATATTCTCCAATTATATCTACTGTTCTCCTTACTTGCTGGTGCTAACAGGGTTTGAAGATCTATTTTGATGTTTTGAATCTCCAGCTGACTTTCCATTTCTTCTCTTTCCTGGTGGTATCTCGGACAGTTTAGTAGCTAATTACTTGTGAACAAATTGACGACCGCTTTTGAAATTTTAATATTGTGTTACCGATGCATAAAATTTAATTGAACTCAAGATAAATATTGATGATTTTGACCTTTTCTGTTGTGACAGATTTTATGTAATTAGTTTATTTATCATCAACCAATGCTCGTAAAATTGGAATATTCGGTTACTGTGTTTTCCTCTTCACAGTATGGCATGAGGGATTGGCCTATCTGATGGCGATATTTATTGAGCCTATTATAGCAGGTTCTAAATTCCGACATGATTCTCCCTATAGCTAGGTTGGGATAATCAAGTGGATGGGTCTTACCTACAATAGGAGATAATTCCAGGAGTTGTCTCCCAGCTTCACTTCTAGTCCATCTATTTTTCCATTTTAGTTTTTTGTTTTTGACATCTTAACTGCACTTTTCACATCAAACATTGTTATGACCTTGTACTGGTCATTTAGATTTGAGGCCTCCTATGCTGCATCTTTTGCTAACTGGTCCGCTACATGTATATGTATCTAGTTCCCGGCTATATTAGCATGGCCTGGGATTCAAGATAGGGTAGTTTGTAAGTTGCCTCTCGGGAGGGTCCCAATGCTTTCCTTGATGTCTGTGATAGTGTCGATGTAGTTCGATGACTTCCAGTTAGGAGTCAAGATGCCAACCGCTGTCTGGCTATCTGATAGAATCCTTATTTTCAGTTAACTGTTTTCTAAGTGTTTAAATGTAGTGTTCTAGGACCATAAGGATAGCTACGAGTTCCGCTAAGAGTATTGAGCCTCTGCTAGCTACTGGTCTTTTTAGGCTAGTTCCTTGGTGGTTCTCAGTATAAAATAACTGCTCCTGCTCCACATGTTCCTGGATTTCCCTGACAGGAGCCATCTGTAAATACGATAGCTGTTGACTCTGAGCTTTCTCCTATCAGTTCTTGTACAAATTGTTTGCTTTGGGCAGTTGGTTCTGCAGTGCTGTTTTTCGAGCTTCCTTATCAACTCCAGTAGCTTGATGCGCTCGTCAGCATAAAGTCTACTTCTGTCTTGTAGGTAAACTCTGGTTCTATCAGTTTTATGTTTACTTTTCTTGTTTTTAACAAATCCATAGCCTGATAAATAGCCTTACCAAATGGAGATTCTTGGCGTTCATATGTTTCATTGTTGGTAAGATACTCTACCAGCTGGTGTTTGATTAGTTCAGCTTTATATTTGGATTGGATTTTTGCTATTCCTCGGACTGAGATTTCTTCCATTCTCAACTAAACTTTTTTATGAGATTGTTTCCCTTAAATACTAAGTCATCTGTAATCAGTTGAGCTAACAGATGTATGTACAAAGTACTTCTTAAACTTAGTCAGTTAGACATGTCAGAGCCCTGTATTGTAACATATATGTCCTGGGTAAATCCTTGAGGAGACAATGTAATTTTGTAATATTGATCATATTCTCCCAACACTAAAAACCATAATTAGAAGAAATACTTAGTCAGCTACCATTGAAGATATACTTTTGAACACTTTCACATGTTTCACCCATTTGTTTTCAAATTATTATATGTTGTTACTGATGACAAATTGGAGGTTTAAAGTTTGATATTGACAATTTTAACTTTTACAATTTAGGAGTTGAGGTCCTTGATTTACTGTAAATTTACACTTTTTGTTGTTTCCATGCAATTACTTGTGAACAAATTGACGACCGCTTTTGAAATTTTAATATTTTGTTACCGATGCATAAATTGAACTCAAGATAAATATTGATGATTTTGACCTTTTCTGTTGTGACAGATTTTATGTAATTAGTTTATTTATCATCAACCAATGCTCGTAAAATTGGAATATTCGGTTACTGATGACAAAATGATTGTCAAGTTTGAAATTGGTGATATTCACTTTTACTGTTGAGGAATTATGATAAATCTTGTTTTGAAATCAATTGGCTTATTGTAACATAAGATTTTGATATGCAGTGACGCATCTAACTTAGACTTATGACTGCCAATAGTAAGAGACAATCTGATATAAATCTTATAACATACCAATTGCAATTCTAACTTTTGAAACACCTGAAATAGTTAAGTTATTAAAAACTCTAAATAAGAATGTTTGAACTTTCAGACTATAATAGAGCCATATAAACCTGGTAGATGTTGATATTAAATAAAAAAAAATCAGACATTTTTTTATTTTATTACAACAAGGTTGAAGACCACGTAATTATTGACACACTTAAAAAGAAATGAGTCAATGAGACAGCAAAAAAAAATTAAAAAAATTTTGATTGCTACCTTCTTCTTTATTTGGTCTCTGGCGGAGACTTCAAAATCATACCACATCTTATTTTAATATAAAGCCGGAAGAGTTTGTTTTGTAGTAAAACAGATAATAATTTCGAACTCATCATAAGAAGTCATTGTATTTTTATAGTGTTTTTTTTGTAGACTGTCAACAAGGAGTCTGGTTTAGAACACAGTTTAGAGGCACAGTTTGTTGAGACCCCTGCAGGAGAACTAAGGGTAGGTAACTGTAAATTCAGAAATTCTTGCAAGGATTTTATTAATGCAAATATAAATCAAAATGGGTGATCCTTAAGGATGTACACCTCTGAGGAGCCAAACATTTCTAGAATTAGACTTTTTTTCTAAACCTGAATTTTAGGTTTATATGACTGTAAAAAAATAATTGGTGAAGAAAAAATCATATGGTGGTGCACTTCTTTTTTTGCTACGGCCCTTTGAAAGTACGCAATTTTAATGATTTTCCTATTTTGCATCAATTTTTACTTATTTTTGGGCTATTATCATGAAAAAAATCACAATTCCACAATAAAACTTTTTGTCATACTTTCGATAATAATGAAGGAGACCTATCTGAATAAATTTGAATTAAAAAAACTATAGGAAGTGTTAATATAAGAAATTTTCAGCATATTTTGATGCTTTTTTGTGTCACTTTTACCATGTTGTCAATTTTGTAAATTTGTGATTTTTCTCTGTTTTAGTACAAATTGCATATTTTTTCAAATTCTTTGTTATAATAGATTGAAAAATACATATCTTAGATATTTGAAAAGAAAAAAGGGATGTGGGATGTACATGTTTCTGGTAAAATCATTTTTTGTATCCCTCACGCATTTTCTAAACATTTTGGCTAAAAAGAGGGTTACAGAAAAGAGCGACGATTTACAGAAAAGAACCGAAAAGGACCAAAAAGAACCGAAAAGGACCGAAAAGAACCGAAAAGGAAATCGATTTTTTTTGTAATTGAAGGAAATTAGCAAATTGCAAATCATTGCAAAACCTTACACTGTGACAGGACTAATTTTAACTTACATGTGAAAAATTACAGGTAGGGTCGGATGCCTATCTTATAGAATAGAAAAAGGAAAAAGAAAAGTTTTTATTCACCAAACAAGGGCCCCTAGGTGGGCATATAGCATACAAACAATAATATCATAAACAATAACATATACAATACACAGACAATAGATATTTAACATAAGTTATAAAAAAAGATATAAAAAAATACTACAGAAAACACGCAACAAAATAATAGCAATATACTATAATTCAATTTATATTCGTGTTGACATTGACTCATGTGCTCCAGGTTTATTAGTGTATTTTACCTATAAAAAGAAAAACAAGAAGCATAAGCAGTTAGTGCTGAGAAATATATATACACATATAACTACATTGAATTACACACAGTTTAAAAAAAAAAAAAATTTACTGCACACGTTGTAGTTTTGCCGTAGTTTTCCTATCAGCCAGTTTCCTTTTCCTCAGACCTTTCTTCTTTCCTTTCGACCTAGCTTCATTGACCACTCTTCTGCCATCTGTTGACTTAACCAATTTGGTCTTAATACGGTATCGGCGGAACCTGGCAAAATATTTGTATTTTTCCATTAAAGTTTTGTTTGCCCAAACATTCCTGGCAATCTTTAAAGGTTCATGTGTGCTCGCAAGCGTATAAGGTCCTCTCCCTATCACTGCTCAGCCTCTTTATAATTCACCTCTACCAAGTCTGTCATCTTTATCATGAAGTCAACTTATGACTGAGGCTTCCAATCGACACCTATCTTAAGAACATGATTGTAAGATTCACTATAGTTGTTAGTCCACTCTGTTCCAATTCTTCCTGCATTTTGCGGCTCATATATTTTCCCTCTGAGTACTGGCTTCAAAACCGTTGAAAAGTATCCTTTCAATGATGTAAACAATATAAAAAATCCGTGTATATATACATTGTTTTAACTTTATATTATAAATATATGTATCCTCTTTTCGGTTCTTTTTGGTCCTTTTCGGTTCTTTTTGGTTCTTTTCGGTTCTTTTTGGTCCTTTTCGGTTCTTTTCTGTAAATCGTTGGACTTGACTTGACTTGATTGGTAATAAAATTTGAAAAATTGATTACTCAAAAACTATTCATAGGAAATACCCAATTTTTTCACAGAGTTAAGTTTGATTATAACATTTTTTAAATTCAGTGATATTTTCCACTTGTATCACATATTTTAGAAATAATTCCAGAACGAGATTTCAACGAGACTGAAACGTCAGAAGAATACATCCTTAAGTCCATTCTCCAAAAAATCTCAGTAACATATAGACAATAATCATTTTATAGTTATCATGTACATGTTAACAAAGACATTTATTGTAAAAATAGTTTTATACCAAATTCCCATTTGAAGTTAAGACCTAAGAGTACAAAGATGTGGTATGATTGTCAATCGAATGAGACAGCTCAGTTCACCAAAGATCAAATGATGTTGAAGTACCGGTAAGCAATTATTCAATCTATCCTTGATAGACAAAAGTCAGTGTGTACATGTATATCAGTAATTGTGCGTTATAAAGTCAATACAAGGCAAAATTGTACAAAACGTATCTTCTGTTAGACAATAAACATTTTAGTTATGTTTACAAAGACATTTATTGATAAATATCTATAGACGCTACAGTTTAGACCTAGAAAGCATGAAAGTTACAGACAGAAAAGTATTGCTTTTGTTTTAATACTTGATGTAAACTGCTGTTACGTACGTACCCAGAGGCGGATTAAGGGGGGCCCGGCCGGCCCCCCCTTTTCAGAAAAAAAATGGTTGCTTGATATAGGGAATCACTGAAGCATGACTAGAGCGGCCCCCCTTAGGCAGTCAGTGGGCCCCCATTTATGAAAATTTCTAGATCCACCAGTGGTACCTCATATGAAAGTGTACCAATGTATAATCAGAAAAAGATAGTCTTCTTTGATATATGACAAGTCGCTCTTTTCAAGTTAATTTCTGTATTATACATGAATAATACATAACCAGGAATAATTTCATGACCGACTACTTGAGAGGCCATACATGTATGACAGAGAGCTGACACTATAAAGTTGCTCTATTAATTCATGCACAAATTGATGAAAGTGCTCTGATGAGAAACAAAACTGCATTTAAAGATGTAATGTTATTAGTACAACTAAAAATTTTTGCTTGCATTGATAATTTATAACACACTGGCTAACGTTTCTTTTATGCCTATATATGTTTATGATGATTGAAACCGGCTACAGTAACATGCACAGGCTGTTTTATAGGGTTTACCAGTGGGCTCCCTCTTTAACAGAACTTGTTCCAAACTTATGATAAAGACTAGCCACTGACATGTATATAAAACGCAATGCAGTAACTCGTCCTGAAACGTGTGGTCAGTTCTTTTTTGCCACAAAAATGGTTTTGCACCTGTTTCCCGAGATTGATGGTTTCCGAAGATGCAAATTCGCATATATATAGCTTTAATGACATAATTTACAAGAATAAGATTTTTTTTAATTTCTTTGACAATTGACTAAAAATAAAAAATTACAAAGGTTAACATACAAACACATTGTCAACTGTCGTTATACACTTTGCAGTACAATGTCCATCAAATAAAACAGTAAAATTATGCTTTTTCGTCAATTGAAACTTGAGTGAAAATCAATAATAATTACATTTAAGAATGAATAAAGTCCTTAACCATTACAACATTGTCTATACGTGACAGTTAAAAATAAGAACACAACTCGATGCATGTGTACAAAATATTACGTTCCGATATCGTAAGTGACGAGTAGTAGTAGTAGTAATAGTGGCGAGTACCGAAGTCTCGCCGCGGAAGAGATTACGATAAACCGCGAGATTCCAATCCTTCTTACTATACAAATCCTTGGTTTGAGCTAATATTAGTTTTGCTGCTTTTATATTTTTTATAATTTGCCTGCATTTTGAACGGACATTTATCTATAAAACCAATATTCAAGTATATGTGCCTCCTGATAAAATGAATAAGACTAACGCATTTGTATTTGTATCATTAGGTAGATTTCATTCCTTGAATATTTGTCCAAATAATAAATAGAAATGTAAAATGCCAATTTAATTCAGTTCACAAAGTTGAGTAAAAAATTGAAAAACAAGATTTCAATTTCTAGAAAAAAACAGCATATAAACAATTTGTCTCGTTCTTTCGGAGAGATGAGAATTCTAAACTTTCCATATAAATCCAAATATCTCATATCTTTATAGAAAGTATGTATACCATAAAGATGTTTATCAGTCCCAGCTGTGCCACCCTTAGTCCAGGGAAACTCAGTATCCGCACAACCATTAGGCATGCCATTGTAGCCCATTCCAACTATTCTTTTGTCCTGATTCACAATACAGGCTCCAACCTGAATAATATTTGTTTGAATGGGAAAGAAGAAATTAATTTTTCCTACTCATAATCACTTTCGCACTAAATTGGTCGATTGTATCAATACATTTTTGGTTGTCGCCAAAAAGTACTCAATGAAATTTACTATCTGATAACAAATAAACTTCAAATATATCTGATTATCATTTACATAAATGTTATTTGTGTATTATTTGATTTAACGATGAACTCAAATTTGAAAATAAATATTTTGAACGTCGCTATCATGTTGTTTACATTTGCTATATTAAGTAATTCTGTTAACCTTGTTATTCGAAAAATTTATAGCATCAATAGCCATAACCGGATGCCCTCTTGACCAATCATATAACATATTCCCTCATAAGCGAATGAGGTCGGTATGCTTTTCATTACTCTTAAGTATTCCATCTGTATCAATTTGTGAGAAAGATCCAAATATGATATATAAGAAGCAAACACTCGCTTAAATTAAGTAACACTGTAGAAGTTTTGTATTTAGTAAGGTTTGCTATCGGTAAATTTGGATATGATGGATACAAAAACTGCTTTACTGGCGATGAATAGAAGAAGCAGGGTCAGCAAAACGGATATTTACGACTATCAGGAACACAATTGACAATTAAAATTATTGGAAAAGTCTAAAGGTAAACGTTGTAGAGAAATATGTATGACATACCCTTACAAAGCACGTGTGATCACCCCCGTCCTTGGTTTGGTTCGTGTTACTCGGTCTTTAGTTTTCTATATTGTGTTTTTTTTTATACAATTATTTTACTTTTTTCTTTTATGCTATGGCGTTGTCAGTTTATTTTCGACTTTCAATGATTTGCGACAGGCATATACAAAAAGTGATGGAGTTCACCATGTGAGCGGGACAGTGTTGTAACAGTACAGCACAAGAAAGACTACAACAATCAGTTGAAAAAGGTTAAACTCATCAGGTGGATACAAATACAATTTAATGTAATAAATATGCTGTAATGAAAGGAAGGGAGCTGTACATTCCTACAGCAAATTACACTAAATACATAGTTGTATTCGCTTTACTGACAAGTAGTTAAAGCCAATAAAAAACTAATATAAACAATCATGCCCATTAAACTTGATTATCAATCATTACACATTCATTATCCAACATCCCATGGATTTAGTGTGAAGAAATCATAAGCAGTCACTGGAATTTTTGTTGTATATTTTTTGTAACAATATTTGGTCATAAATTTTTGACGTATCCGATAATTCTTTATCTTTGAAGAACTAATGACAGTTTTATTTACAAAACAAGTGGGCGTTCGATTTATTAAATCGAGGATATGATAAATGAAGCAGAACCAAAGAAACTCAGGAGTTACGGATAATAGTATCATTCTACACATGTACAGTTAGCCATATCATTGCGTTTTTTACGGCTGATTTCTCAATTTAGCTGTTAAATTTTAAAAGAAACTCCTTAAGTTTGTATTTCAGTTCCAGACTTAGTTATACGTTAACAAGAACAGATATACCGAAGAATAATACATACATTTACTGATTACAGAATTTACAAAAGAAATTTTGATCAGAACCAACGTTCGCTATTGCAGTTACGGATGTCACTTTAAACCCAGTGCGTATTGCATTAGAGGGATATTTATTTAGCGACAAGCAGTTTTATTAAAATCAAGTATATTTGTTGAAAGTCTAAAGACTTACAGAAATAACGAATGTCTTTCTAATGTAAATTGATGATTCCATTGTTTGAAATTTTATGAAATAAATTTGAAGCCTTGAGCTCTCTTTGTAGTCTAAGAAAGACAACCAGATATTTCTTTTTCCTATAAATAAACTTAGGATAGATATCAGGATTGAGTTTTGTTATTTTCGCAAGACGTGCGTTTCGTCTACAAATGTCTTATTAGTGACACTCGAAAATGTTAGAAAAAGCCAAATAAAATACGAATTTGAAGAGCATGGAGGACTAAAATTTCATAAAAGTCCCAAAATACAGATAAGGTAATCTAATCCTGAGGTAGACAAACCTTAGCATTTCAAAATTTTAAAGTTTGGTAAACAGTTAATTTAGAATTATGAATATTTCATTGATAATTGAAATTAACACAAAAGTGCTGACTACTGGGCTAGTGATACCGTCGGGGAATTTAAACTCCACCAGCAGTGGCATAATAATAATGCAAGGTTTAGCCGAATATTGCATTTTTAAGAGACAGTAGACAAAATTAGTGTAGAAAATGCGAAGTATTAGAACTGCTACAGAATATTGTTATCTTAAACAGCGTTACTAATATGAGCAGGAAAAACAATTGATGTAAACGATTGTTTGAAACCCTACTAATCAATTGAAATTATAGACTGTTTGACGATATGATCATTTTGTCTACGATGAACAAGCTCCGACTGAGTATTCCAAGCTCTTAACTACCATTAGACTATTACACTTTTGATAATGATCTTTGATACATTATTGGAAGTATATACAATAAATTACTCTGATGCAATGTCCAAATCTAGCTCAATTTTTCATTTAGGTAGTAAAATGTAGTGTGGCCGTTTATATAATTGCATTTTCTAAGAATATTTTATATATATTTTTTTTATTTGAACACAAAACATATACTAATTCTAATATTTTACTTTGGTACTTTGCTATTACCTGAGTTATCGGATCTTTACTTCTTTGCGCTGAAACAAAGCATAGGGACATGAAATATTCGTCCCATTCAAGATATCCGGAACGTTTTGCAGTTTCAGTACTGGAATCAACCATTGTTTGTTTTGCAGTTTCAATACTCGATTCAACCTTTAAATAATTTTAAATAAGGATTTACATATATGATATATGATGCATAATATGCAATCAATAATCTAACAAATACAATTAGACTAGTTAAAACTCTTAAATGTCACATGAGTTTGTTTTTTTTTTATAGGAAGGTTTGACAAAATAAAGGTTTATTGTCACTATTTGTCATAAGCGCTTCAACTGTTGTGGGAAAACCGATTTCTTGGGGAGATATATTGAAATCAACTTACCATACATTGTTTGAAATAACCCCCCTAATACATGAAGGCTTTCAAGGTGTAATACCACCAAATCATGGTACGTCACATCCAGTTGTATTCAAAAATAGGTCGAACAAATATATTCCCATAAATTTGACAGGTAATAAATCCTACGGGTTTGCCTTCGGTACGGCAGAGTTTGTCTCTATATTTCAACCCGACAAATTGTATATCCTTATGTTATTTTTGATTTAAGATTAATATGATGTTTTGGTTTGGTGGAGGTGAAAAAAGAGCATCCATTTATTTTCCGTTGACGTTCTCCGTAAACAAAATGTGGTTTTATTGTGTACTCAGAATGCTACATTCTTTTGATTTTCTCAAGTTTCCATTTAGAATGTTAATATGTATGTGTTTTGTTTTAATATGTGTTAAAAAACCGTTTACCAGAACGTAAAAGGTGTCTGCACATAGCTTAATAGACGTTTGTCATACACGTAATCGGTGTTTGCATATAACGCAATAGATGTTTGCATGTAACAGATGGTTGAACATAATGTAATAGGCATTATCACGTAACGTAAAAGATTTTTGTACAAAACGTAATAGGTGTTTGCAAATAATGGAATAGGTGTTTGAACATAATGTAATAGTAGCTGATACATGATATAATAGAAGTTTGCAAACTATGTAGTAGGCATTTGCATATGAAGTAATGACGGTTAACAGAAAGTATCAATTGTTCGGTAAAACGCATATCAGCTATGTCATGATATATAATAGTTTGTACAGACGATACATTGTATAAATACAACATAAAGCCAATAGAATATAATATCCTCAGGTTTTCATAGAGCAATAAGGTATCAAAATAAAACGTTTAGAAGTTTGACAGGTGATATCGGATATGTTCCTTACGTCGTAACTACAATCCCATTCCCTTTCATGAATGTGATCTACCGAATCAGACTATTTACCGGATTGGATATATAACATGAGCAACATTACAATAAAATTGAGAAAGGAAATGGGGAATGCGTCAAAGCGACAACAAACCGACTTTAGAGCAGACAACTATGAACTGACTTAGTAATACGTAAGGAAGAATATACACAACATAGAGGAAATGTGTAAGAAAGAAATAGTGGTTGATCAAAACGTTTAGAGATATCCACGGAACATAAAGTAGATACAACATAATGTAATGCATATTGCACATAATAAAGAATAGCAATGACATATCATATAATTGTTTGACCAAACAAACAATTTGTTTCACATACATAAAGAGATTCAGTGTCAGAAAATAAAGACAACTACACATAACCTAAAATTGAAATAAAAGCAAACTTTTTTTTGCCATCGATATTACTTGCGAACACTTCCTATAGCCATTCGCCCCGATACAATATAACCGTACAATTTGGTTTTTGATAAATCATTTGTTGTATAACCAATATAACCGTTTAAAGCTTAGTTTATAATATAACAATAAATCGCTGTAAATTATGTGTGATGATATTGTTTTATATTGGTATGTGGCAATATGATAAACTATTCTGTCAGTTAGTCTGTCTGTCTGTCCTATACTACTGTACGAAAAAAAGTATGGTGTATAATTAATGATTGGCTGTGTAAATAATCTTTCTGTACAACGCTTTGTGTATAATAATTTTTTGGCGTATAAAAATATATAAACGTTCAAAAAAAAAAGGGACGAAAGATACCAAAAGGACAGTCAAACTCACAAATCTAAAATAAACTGACAACGCCATGGCTAAAAATGAAAAAAGACAAACAGACAAACAATAGTACACATGACACAACATAGAAAACTAAAGAATAAACAACACGAACCTCACCAAAAACTAGGGGTGATCTCAGGTGGTCCGGAAGCTGGATGTTTTTCTTTAAATTATCAGCCGTATTAATAATATTACCGCACAAAGCTTTATGTATAATAAACAATTAGCTAGTTTATAAAAACTGTAAACGCACAAAAAAAATGTTAAGTATAAAATAGGAAAGGCGTAATGATTACTATAGCCGTACAAAGGTTGGTGTGTGATAAATAATTAGCTGTGCATTTGATATAACCGTTCAAACATTGGTATATTATGAAGAAATAGATGTATAAATAACATGATTCGTAAATCAAGGTCGATTTAAATTTGCCGTACAATAACCTTACAAAACGTATTTATCCTTATAATTTTCAGAAAATTAGTATATATAATTTCTACATGAGCATGACCTATTTTTAGCAGGTAGCAGAAAGGTTGATTTAATGAAAACGATCAAAGGATAGTATGCATCATCTATTTTATAGTGTATATTATGTTTCCTTGTGGACAAGTTATTTATTTAACGTGTCACTGCGTACGTAAGCGTGTAAATAAACGTCTATAAAAGACTCATCAGTGACGCTCGAATAAATAAAATATGTTTAAAAGGCCAAATAAAGTACGAAGTTGACATTTTTGCCAAATACTGCTGCTAAGGTAATCTATTCCTGAGGTAGAAAAGCCTTAGTATTTCAATATTTCAAAGTTTTGTTAACAGTTTTAAATTTATTATTATGAACATACCAATGATATGAAAAAGTATTGTTTACGGGCTTCACTATTCGACTTTCTTTTTCGCCTTGTTAAAGTGGTTGAACAGGTTTTTTTTCCATTGTTATGCATTGTACCTGAGTAATAATTTTACGACCTGAAACAGTGAAATTTCAGATGAAATGACTACTGTCCACTATGAAAATTTTTTCGAGCTCTCTTAAACCTGTATAATGTCATTCCAAAATCATCTCTGTCTAGAAAAACACGAAAACCTTCATTGAAACACTTCTTTCTGTACTGGATGTGTACAATTTTTATCAGCACCTGAACTGAAAGTAAGAACATCATTATATTCAGTCAGCTAGAAATAAGTGTTTTGAAAGCGGCAGGGCGAATCCAGTATTTTAAAAAAATAAAAAGGGGGGTCCTAACCCAGGACAAAAAGTGGG
This sequence comes from Mytilus galloprovincialis, assembly GCF_965363235.1. Lineage (NCBI taxonomy): Eukaryota > Metazoa > Mollusca > Bivalvia > Mytilida > Mytilidae > Mytilus > Mytilus galloprovincialis. The sequence continues at coordinate 24,128,295 of NC_134845.1, forward strand.
TTGGGGGTTTCAACTACATTTCCCCATTCAAATGCATTGATCTTTCAAAAAATGGGGTCCACCCCGGAACCCCCCCCCCCTCCCCTTGGATCTGCCACTGAGCGGGTACGGTATATAGTTTAATACATTTTGTATAGCTTCATCCATCGAGAAAGTCCGTTTGTTGCTAATTGTATCACAAAATATACATCAGAGGTTTTCTATTGTTCGACTGCTGTCATGTTGACGTATGTGAAATATCTTCAATATTTAAAGCCTCTGGATCACAGAGGGTGCCATATTACCTATCATTTTTATTCTAAAACGTGCTTTGTATATAGAAATAAGAAGATGAGGTATGAGTTCCAAATGAGACATCATCTAGTAAAATAAGCAGTTATAGGTTCAATGCTGAAAAGTACGCTATAAATGACCCAACAATTACTTGTGTAAAACAATCCAAAAAAAAACAAAAAACAAAAACAAAATAAAAAAAACTCGGACCAATATTATATATAAAGGAGAAGAAATATATGCAATAAATAAAAATGTTTATAAGTTTATATATATAGGAGCCTGTAATTCAGTGGTTGTCGTTTGTTTATGTGTTACACATTTGTTTTTTGTTCATTTTTTTTATATAATTAAGGCCGTTAGTTTTCTCGTTTGAATTGTTTTACATTGTCATATCGGGGCCTTTTATAGCTGACTATGCGGTATGGGATTAGCTTATTGTTGAAAACCTTACGGTGACCTATAAATGTTAATTTATGTGTCATTTGGTCTCTTGTGGACAGTTGTCCCATTGGCAATCATACCACATCTTCTTTTTTTATATTAGATCCAACGCTGCAATTTTCACAAAACATGGATAACATCATTACAGCTTATTTTCTAATAAATGTAGAGCAAAATTCAAGGATCACACATTTGCCTATAATTATCTATACGGAATATACTCGTGAATATAAGCACCGGCTGTTATCGACGGCTTACTTTACACTAGTAAGCTTGTCTCTTGGGTAATTGTTTTTTTTTCGCTGAGAAAACTATACAGAAAAAAATAAAAGCATGAAAAGCCTTCTCAATTTATGGTCATACAGAAACTTGACATATATTGGCAAAACAATTGTTATCAAAACGTTGGCTCTCCTACTTTTGGAACAGGTTCTGACAGTACTTCCAAATCCACCATTCATTTTATACAAGAACTACAAGGAATTTTCATCAATTTGTTTATGGGATGGAAAACCAGACAAAATAAAAATGGAAAGTTATTATAAAAAAATATGATGAAGGAGGTTTACAATTCCCACATAAAGAAAGTTTGTGTATGTCATGGTTTTATAAATTGCTAGATCCTTGAATATTTCTCCCTGGACAATTCTATTATTGTGTTATCTAGAAAAATATGGAGGGGGTAAGATATTGTACTTGACAAAAGAGGGTATGGAAAAAATTGCAAAAAAGTTAAATCCTTTTTGGAGGGACATTTTTCTAAATCTGGCTTAATTGAAGCCAGAAAAGGTGAAAAGTGAAAACAATCCCAATAAAATCCTGGGTTAACCCATTTGGCTTTATATCAACATTAAAATTTGAGGAAAGCCATTTATTTTTGAAAATTATTGTTATGATGGTATATTTTTTTTATAAATGATCTAATCTCAGATGGAAAAAACATACTGACATTTGAGCAGCTTAAAACTCAGTATTCAGTTAAAACGAATTTTGTCGCATATAATGGTCTTGTTAGTGCAATCCCAGATATCTGGAAGAAAACAATTGCAGATCATGGTAGATTAGATATTATTGAAAATGATATTGTAGAAAAACTCAAAAATGATAAAAAAAAAACAAAACATGTAAATATTTTTATCAACTATTTCTAGAAAAAAAAGAAAATTCTTTGAGATCACAAAACAAATGGTCTGATGATTTATGTGTTAAGATTGATGATTGGCAAAAAAATCTATTCGATGGCTTTTCAAGCAACAAAAAACACTAAACTTCAAAATGTTCAATCGAAGTTATTACATACAATTGTATACACAAATTCTGTTCTTTATAAATGTGATTTAATACAAACAGAAATGTGCACTTACTGCACTGAAACCAAAGAGAGCTTATTTCATATTTTTGGGGAATGTACATGTACATACAGCAAAAAAATTTGAATAGCACTTCAAGATTTATTATCAAAATATGGATTTACCCTTAAACATATTGGAGAAATTTGACCAATATAATGTAGTACAACATATAATGTTGATTTAAAAAATATATTTATAGCTGTAAAAATTCAGGAGAAAAACCTTCTGTGAAAGGTAGTAATGCATATTCAAAATACTGTATAAGAATAGAACAACATACAGTAAATTTCGTATCGCCTGCACAAAAGGAATATATAGATAAAAAATGTTTGACATTACAATCTGTCCTAGGTGATTTTAATATTTTATAACTGGTACGAAAATTAAAGTTACATTTTGTTTTATGTCTTGCTATTTAGAGTTTCATATAATAATATTATCTTTAAGACCATACTCGAAACTGTACATGTGTGTAATCCTGCTTTATTGTTTTCTGTCTTTATGTAAAAAATAAACAAATTACAAAAAAAACATCCACAGAAGTGCTAACTACTGGGCTGGTGATACCCGCGGGAAAATAAATCTCCACCAGCAGTGGTATCGACCCAGTGGTTGTAAATAAACTCATCATAGATACCAGGACTAAAATTTTACACTTACCGTCAGACGCGCGTTTCGTCTACAAAAGACTCATCAGTGACGCTCAAATAAAAAAAATGTAATGGCCAAATAAAGTACAAAGTTGAAGAAATTTTGATAAAGTTTGTTTACAAGTACACATCAATGTTTGATATACTATTACTGATTGCTATCTTGATAATACGTTTAAATCACATTGACAAAACTGTTTATCTATACCCTTATATTCGGCATGCTTAAACAGCTTCGTTTTTTATAAATTGTAACAGATTACTTCATACAAATCCTAGTCATAGTAGAATCCCCATTATTAAAAGCTACACAACGTAGTTAAACAAATTGATTACTGTAAAAGAAAAATATAAAAAAACAAAATGCAGAAAACAAATTTTTCACCTTGTATTCTTTTAATCAATTCAAGTCCAACCTTTTTAACAAATAGTATACAAGCATTATTGATCTGTGTACTTTTCATACATTAATTCCAAACAATACAGCAACTACATTTGGTAATAAAATGTAGGAATCTGGATTAATAACAAACTTAATTATATATTTAATATAAAGAACTAAGAAAAGTGAAAACACAAGACGATAAATTGTGATTTTGAATATCTTCATCATACAACACATTTGTCCTTGTTTTCTTGGAAAGGCAAAGAAACATTTCAAGAGCGTTTGTAGGTTTATATTATCTTTTATCATATGCTATTGAAACCGATTTTTGAGGAAGACAAATACATAAAACAACGTCGTGTTGTTCACCTAATTACACTTTAGTAAATTTTCTAAATTGGTAGATTGCATTCGTGCAATGGGAAATAGAACTGTAGTTACGACATAAGGTACATATTCGATAAGATCTGTGAAACGGATATTCTATAACGATCCACCAACTCGTGTTGACGTCCGTTAAATTTATGAAGGGATAATTTCAACTTCATCATTTTGAAATCTTGCTTAATAGTTTCCTTGTTAACAGCAACACTCTATAAGGAAATCAGGATAAAAATACAAGCTCGTTAATATCGTTTCAATCGTAAGATATATACTACGTATGCTTGTCGCTGGAATGTTGCTTCGTAGAAATGGAAAGTTCACAATTGGGATGCTGAAATCATCTTTTCTGTCATTAGTTTTATTTTCAACCGACCCTCATTGTCAATTTCCAGATGTAAGTCAAGATACGAGAAAGACTCTGTTGAATCTGTTGTATCCTTTATCTCTAGTTCGATTGGACAGATGCGTTAAACATATTCACCAAATTTTGAATTATAATGATTATTTAGTGCGTGAACATCATCTATATTGCGGAAATTAAAGTTAAAGGCAATTGCTAACTTCTTTGTTTTCTTCCTCAGAAGTTCCTGTATGGAGTCAGTCCCAAAGAATATATGAAACAAATTGGCAAGAAGAATGAATAAGGTAGGATGCAGGCATATCAACACGTCAACATAATTTAACTTACTTAATAATCATCTGCTTTATCAACTCTACGTGCAAATTTCTTTCTGCTTAAAGTGAAAGTGAAAGAACAAACAATGAAAACTTTATTATTTTCTATTATTTAAAAGCCGGAATTTTATGCACAGTCTTCCCAAATTTATTTTATTTTTTGTTATTGTAAAACAAGTTTTAATTCTTACCTTTTGTGATATATTACACTGAATACAACTTCATATACTATATAGGATATCAGTGAACATGATGTGGGCTTAGAATTTGATTGGATAAAATGTATCTTTGAATATTTGTTTAAACACATACACATGTACTGAATCTGTTTGAACATATCATAAAAATTGCGGTAATCTGTTTAATATCATGTTTACTCTTACACTGTTTTCATTTCACGTCGTCAAGGAAATTAAGTAGATGCAATAACAAATGTACCTTTAAACTTTTGTTGAAGGCAGTTAAAACTAATTAAGGGAAGAATATAGTATTCTTAGGTCGAAAATATACTCGACTAAAAATAGACCTTGGGAAAAGGGAATACATTGTATGTGTGATTTTAATTGCAAGAACTGTCAACTGCTTGGATAATCCGCCTTTAGTTATTACAGGTTTTAAACTGCATTTGGAATACAATTTATAACCAAAGGCAATATAATGTATTAAATCTCTCACTTAATTCGACATAACTAAAAATCAAAACAAAGTCGAATCTCATTTATTAGATGTATATGATCATTTGATAACAAACAAGTAGTAAAACAAGAAGGTTGTTGAGAAGTATTTGTTCTCTATTCAAAATCACAAAAAAAAACATGTTTGTGTCAAAATGGGATACATATATCTATTATCGAACAAACATGTAAAATGCATTGGTTTGTTGGTCCGAGACCACCATTAAAGATTTGGGTAATGATTTTTAAAGTAAAGTAGTGATTTGGTGCAGTTGAAAAAGGTTAAAAATTAGCACTTCGGAAGCTGTCAAAATATTTCAAGACCCCCTTAACATAAAATTGTCTATATTTTGAGTTAGAGCCGATGAAGTTTTCTATAATTTAGACATAATTCGTCCCAAACATAGTACAACACACTGTAAAAATGTTATTGATAAAGCGCAGGTGGGATTTTTTTAATTTGCATTTATTGTCTAAAAGAAATGCACTACGAAATAATTGTGGTCTCGGACATAAGAGGTGAAATCAGAATTTGTACTTTGGCAACTTCCTTGAATGATTTGATGGTGTCAATTTGTTGAATAGCATGAAACGTAAGGATTTAAACCTTTACTTGATAGAATTTTTGCAAAAATGACCATTGTTGGTATTATCCCAGTCATTAGACTAACAATGGGCCAACGTTGTGAAATTGTCGGCCAGTTGGTCGACCGTTAGTGTTGGCGGCACAACGTTGGCCCATCGTTGGCAAATTGTCGGTCCGTTGGTCGCAAGTTGATGTTGGCTGCACAACATAGGCCCAACGTTGGCAAATTGTCGGTACGTTAGTCGCACGTTGATGTTGGCTGAACAACATTGGCCCAACGTTGGTCTGTTGTTGTAAATTCATATTATTATCTCATTTTGGTTATGAATAATCGGGCAAATGTTGGCATTATGTTAGAAGCAAGAAAGGGCCGATATGAAATTTCATTAATAAAAAATGATTATGAAATATTTTACGCTTTATTTCTCTTGGGAGGCGGATAATTTCGATTGCTGTAGGCTTTATAAAAAGTTAATGTTATACCGAAAGTGTTTATCAACTGAAATTACATTTACAACTCTATGTTGGGCCAATGCTGGGCAAACGTTGGTCATATATTATATTCTATATATAAGCCAGGTAAAATTTATACTGGAATATCCTTACTGTAATAAAAAAAAAATGTATATCGTAAACATAGATTGCCTGGTTAAAAATTTTAATTTATTGCAATCATTATTTATAATAACTTTATTCATTAAACTTTGTGAAACATAATAATTAAGCAATTATATGCAGAGTGATATTTGATACAGCCAGTCTGTTAATCAAGCACATTCTGATAAGATTGACCATATGTTCGACAAATTTTAAAGATAGTTGCTATGGTAATTAAGTTTATAAGAAATCTGAATGTAATGGGATGGTCATTTTTGTGATTATTTCCTGATGTGTATTGGGAAGAAAGCAGAAAACGTGTAAAACGAAGAAAACAAAAAGAGAAAATCATGTCATCTGAGATTAAAAGAGAAAGAAAGTCACATGTAAGTTGTAAAAATCTGATATATATACGATTAAGAATGACAAAATACAATATGATTTTTTAATCTGAGGGATGTTGTTAAAAATTAAAACATATATTAATTTCTATTATTTATAATGTTGATCTTGAAGTTTATACGTTTCGGGCGAAATATTTTCTAGATTTTAAATCATTTCAATCCTATTAATCATCATGAAATATTTGCCACTGAACATTAGTATCTTCAAACAAATTTTAAATTACCAATATTTTAATAGTTTTTTACTAAAATCTATAACGATAACATGTATCACCATTACTAAAGTTAAAGGAAAAAAATCTGTCTATAGGTTACAATACACCATTAGATTTTATGGGCGCAGCCATTTTATGAGCATAACATGGTATTCAGAATTAAGAGTATGGGTAATCCTGATTGGTCGATATGTGCGCCCGTTATTTTTTATTTTTAGAGACTTCGTGCACTCTGCTTTATACAAAAGGCAAAATATCAACACGTCAACATAATTTAACTCAGTTAAAAACCATCTGCTTTATCAACTCTACGTGCAAATTTCTTTTTGCTTAAAGTGGAAGTGAATGAACAAACAATGAAAACTTTATCATTTTCTATTATTTAGAAGCCGGAATTTTATGCACGGTCCTCACAAATGTGTTTTCTTTTTTTGTTATTGTAAATGAAAGTTTTAATTCTTACCTTCCGTGATATATTACACTCAATACAACTTCATATACTATATTAGAATATCAGTGAACATGATGTGGGCTTAGAATTTGATTGGATAAAATGTATCTTTGAATATTTGTTTAAACACATACACATGTACTGAATCTGTTTGAACATATCATAAAAATTGCGGTAATCTGTTTAATATCATGTTTACTCTTACACTGTTTTCATTTCACGTCGTCAAGGAAATTAAGTAGATGCAATAACAAATGTACCTTTAAACTTTTGTTGAAGGCAGTTAAAACTAATTAAGGGAAGAATATAGTATTCTTAGGTCGAAAATATACTCGACTAAAAATAGACCTTGGGAAAAGGGAATACATTGTATGTGTGATTTTAATTGCAAGAACTGTCAACTGCTTGGATAATCCGCCTTTAGTTATTACAGGTTTTAAACTGCATTTGGAATACAATTTATAACCAAAGGCAATATAATGTATTAAATCTCTCACTTAATTCGACATAACTAAAAATCAAAACAAAGTCGAATCTCATTTATTAGATGTATATGATCATTTGATAACAAACAAGTAGTAAAACAAGAAGGTTGTTGAGAAGTATTTGTTCTCTATTCAAAATCACAAAAAAAAACATGTTTGTGTCAAAATGGGATACATATATCTATTATCGAACAAACATGTAAAATGCATTGGTTTGTTGGTCCGAGACCACCATTAAAGATTTGGGTAATGATTTTTAAAGTAAAGTAGTGATTTGGTGCAGTTGAAAAAGGTTAAAAATTAGCACTTCGGAAGCTGTCAAAATATTTCAAGACCCCCTTAACATAAAATTGTCTATATTTTGAGTTAATAGTTTTTTACTAAAATCTATAACGATAACATGTATCACCATTACTAAAGTTAAAGGAAAAAAATCTGTCTATAGGTTACAATACACCATTAGATTTTATGGGCGCAGCCATTTTATGAGCATAACATGGTATTCAGAATTAAGAGTATGGGTAATCCTGATTGGTCGATATGTGCGCCCGTTATTTTTTATTTTTAGAGACTTCGTGCACTCTGCTTTATACAAAAGGCAAAATAAAAATTATTCCGTAGCCCTAGAGGCACTGAGATGACTTTTTAACGCTAGGACAAGACACGTATTTTTAAGGGCAAAATTGATAGGCATGGGAGATAAGTAGAAAACACGCTGAGAAAAGCAACGCGAACCTATATTTTTGGGACCAAAAAATACTGTCCTAATAACTTTTCTTTGATTCTAGCAAGGTTTCGTTAAAAAAATCAATTTTTTAAAGTCTGTATCTCGAAAAAGGCTACCATTGTCGCCTATGGGGAAATTAATTGTTTATTTCAATCTATAGATGTACCTAATTCCGTAATGTTTCAGAAATGTGGCATAATACTTTTCTACATCATTGAAATATAAATGAATTTGTGAGTTTTATTGTATTTCTAAATTGCTTCTATTTCATTGAAATATAAATGAATTTGTTAGTTTTATTGTATTTCTAAATCGCATGCAAACATATACGATATATTTGTGAAACCTGATCATATACACACTTGCATGTGTAACAGTGTTTTAGATATAAAATAGAGTATTTATTTCTTAATCTTATTTAAAAATCTTATCTAAATTCATTGCAAGAATATGTTGTAATTTCTATATAATTATACGGACTCGGCTGAATTTAGTTTTTTGTCCTCGGTAAAACTTTTGCAAAACCAAACCGATATTTGAATAGTTTGTAGGAGTAAATACCAGTCACAAAAAGCTAACGCTTGAAATATAAAAAAGGGGGGGAGCGGGAGGCCGGGGGCGTTAAAAAAACAGAGTGGCTATTTGTCCGGCTAGCCGGACGAATAGTACCAGGGCTACTTGTCCGGCCATTGCAATGAGCATGTCATATAATGTGCTTTCGATAGTGTGTGTAATATTATCTTCAGTAGCACCGAGGGGGCGCGTGTAATCTGATCACTGATTTTCATTTTAAGATCATGGCTAATAACGGCGATATCAATATTTGTGATAAATCTTGCTTTTTTCGAAATTTGACAATGAAAAACGATAGTATGAACTTCAAAAAATGATATAATCTTATGAAAGGGAATAAAGAAAGGGGGGTACAACCTTGAAGTGGGGATGTTGGATATAGGATTATAAAAAGTGGGATAATAAAATACAGGGGACAACAAATTAAGATGAGACTAGGAGAAAAAAAAGATAAGAGTAATTTGGGAAAAGGAGCACACCGTGTCACCCCGACCCCTCACGTAAATAAAATAAAATCCAACCTAGAAATTCTGAACAAGATTTTAACAGTGTTGTTCACTTTTTTTTAATATTTTTTTTTTGGGGGGGGGGGGCATTATAAAAAAATATCCCATCTCTCACTCAAAATATGGATAACTTTATGTCAAGGGTTTTATAATTCTATTTGACAGCTACAGACATAATACTTTTGTACCTTTTTCAGCTACACAAAATCCTTTACGTTAACCTAAAATGCACTACTGAGTCAATTAATGTATAGGTTTGGAATAACATCAATTGACAAATGAACAAATGAACAAATTAATTACGAGAAAGATTCCCTGTTTAAATGTTGTAATAAGCATGTAGATCATTAGTCTAGCAAACTACTGGGTAGTTTATCTTTTAACCAATGCAAACAACCAAACATCAAATATGCCTTATGTGCTTACTAACAGATCCATGACAGAGCACCCAATACAACAACATTAACGTAAACGTTTGTGGATATCACGTTAAATACATATCTCTCTGGTATCTTTAGCTATTGGTTAAAATAGGAGATTGTATGATAAGGGTAATTATTTTGACCCTGGCAATGCAAAACAACTAAAACTTTTCAAGCATTTTAAAACTATGTAAAACATAGGCAAATACACTTGGAAGACTTTAGTGTCACAATGTCTATGTATGATTTCATAAATATGTCGAAATTGACATGTTCGAACACATACTGACAGCGAACCCCATACCGAATTTACCGACCCAATAAATATCGTATTAGAATACTATTAAACTGTACTAATAGCAGTTATTTTAGGCTGAAATCATCAGATGTTAAAGAATTCTTGTCTTAAAATGTTCTTTTATCATTTATTTTCTTACCTCCTCAGATTTCTTCAATAAATAAATAACATTTACGTTATGGTCAATCAATGAAAAATGAATGCATGTTATCAACCCTTGTAATTCGATAAAGTAAATATCCATCATTTAGTTTTTATACATTGTTTATCTACATTTTGTATCTAATAAATATTCATTTAGCAAAGCTTACATAATAACAAAACTTCAATATAACATAATATCTAATCTACATAGTTATCAATACCAAGCTTCCACATAATTAAATGATTTTGATGTATGTGATTAGATAAATACGCAACAAACAAACAGTTACTCTATTCAGTATATATATTGCATATATATAACATAAATGCGCCATAGGGTGTGGTAACTGACTTCATGCTTTAGATACACGACCTGGTATTGTGTAGTACTGTTTTAATGGCATTATTGTAAAATCATTATCACCGATTTAATATAAATTCTCATTTGTTATTTAAAGTATGAGAAAACGTAAACCATTATATGAAAAAAATGCAAAAATAAAACCCAATTAACTATGCGTTGATTCCGTATAATGTTTCAGAATTTTGTTCTAATTTTAGACGCATCGTTATAAATTTAATGGAGTTTGATGAAACTGTCATACAAGTGAGAGATTTAGCGCTTTAAAACCTGGTTTTATCCACCATTTTCTACATTTGAGAATGCCTGTACCAAATCAGGAATATGACAGTTGTTGTCCATTCGTTTGATGTGTTTTATCATTTGATTTTGCCATTGAATTAGGGACTTGTAGTTTTGAATTTTCCTTGGAGGTTAGTATTTTTATCATTTGACTTTTTCTAATTTACCACCGAACATACACTGAAAATAGTCATTGGACAAAATAAATATAAATATAAATATAAACAGACACGGATGATTCTGTTACTGCGTAATTTGTATTCATCCGAGGTCTGTCTGATTTCATGTCATAGATTCAAACATTATAAATCGTCATTTTAAATGTATATAAATGACTTTGGTTAGGCCGAATCGGTCATGGAAATAGTGACACCCTCATCCGTTTCATCTATAGCAACGTAATCCTTCCTTAAGTATGAAGGTTAAAAGTTAGGGTTGCATAAATTCACAGATAAAACAATACATTGCCCAAATTTTCTTTTTATGCTATTTCTTCAGAAATTATATCTAAAATTACAATACTGGAAGTGTGGAATGTTTTCTACGAAGCCAAAAATAAAACAGTTCGTTAGTCAGAGGGAACCAAAGCTGGCAACTGTAAATGTGTGTTCATCAAAGTGAACATGAAATTAGACAAATCTTTAAAGATCTGTCGAAATGGTTAAGTCTAAATATGATGACTTGAAAAAATGTTAACTTCTAAAAATCTATAACAGCATTAAAATAAAGGATGAAGTGAAAACACCGAAAACAAGGAAATGCCGTCTTAAATTGTTCATGTATTTATGCTAAGAAAAATTAATTAAATATGACAAATTCCTATGAAATTGGTTAGCAGTTACAGATGTACATCCCGCCATTGTGTTAGTGTGCTATGTCAATTTTGTATTCTTGTCCTTTCGCTTTTCCTTAAATGGTTAAATTATACCCTTAAGTACATATCATAAGCACTTGGGAGTTAATGTCAGTAGTGACACAAAAACAACAATCGTATTGAAAGTATAATCACAAGTGTAAAGATGTTAAATGTTTTACCTAAACTTAAATACCGATTATCTCGAAACAATTTAGAAAAACTATACTAAGTTTTTATTAGACCCATTTTTGAATATGCCACGGAAGTGTGGGATAATTGTGGCATAGGCTACTCGCATTAATTAGAAAATTTGCAATTAGAGGCCGCAAGAATAGTAACAGGTCTACCTATATTTACAAAAACTGAAACTTTATATTCTGAGGTTGGCTGGGAACCTTTTTTTGAAAGAAGAAGGTGAAGAAAATTACAGATGTTTTACAAAATGAACCAAAAGCATGCACCAGAGTACCTAGTATGTCATATTGTTCCTCCTTGTATACAAAGTACAACTAACTACCCGAAATGATCATGATATTATTGTTCCATTTTGTAGACTTTCCCTTACTACTGAATCGTTTATTTTCTCTACAATACGTGAATAGAATAAATTGACGCTCGAATGAAAAAAAAGTAACGTCCATATAAAGTACAAAGTTGAAAAAATTTTGATAAAGTTTGTTTACAAGTTCACATCAATTTTTGATATACTATTACTGATAGCTATCTTGATAATACGTTTACATCACATTGAAAAAAAAACGTTTATCTACACCCTTATATTCGGCATGCTTAAACAGCTTCGTCTTTAATAAATTGTAACAGATTACTTCCATACAAATCCTAGGCATAGTAGAATCCCCATTTGTAAAAGCTGCACAAATTTACAGGAGTAACACGATGTGGTTTAACCAATTGATTACTGCAAACTTTTCACCTTGTATTCTTTTTATCAATTCAAGTCCAACCCTTTTGATAAATAGTATACAAGCATTAGGGAGCTACCATTTGCTTTTTATGGGGGGGGGGGGGCTTGAATGAAAGATTTTGTCCTGTATTTTTTTTTAACTGTAATCTCTGTCCTGCCTTTTATTTTTCACTCTGTTCGGTCCAGCCTTTATTTTCATAGTTTATTCTGATTTTTTTTTACCTTAATTGTCGTCCTGATTCTTTTTTTTTGCAAGTGTTTCATCCTGCCTTTTTTTTTACTCAAAACTCCTGTCCTTCCTATTCCCCCCTCTAGAAATCAAATGGTATCTTCCTTATCTACTGTCTACTTTTCATACATTTATTCAAATCAATTCAGCAATTGCATTTGCGAATTGGTATTAGAATAGAGTAATCTGGATTAATAACAAACTTAATTATATATTTAATATAAAGAATAAGTTAAAGTGAAAAACAAGACGATAAATTGTGGTTTTGAAAATTTGTATTGATTCACTTTATCATACAACACCTTGTTTCTTGGAAAGGCATGAGTGTATGTAAATATATATATTATCTTTTCTCATGCGCTTTTGAAACTGATTGTTGGGAAAGACAATTTCATAAAACAGCGTCGTGTTGTTCACCAAATTACACATTTGGTAAATTTTCTAAATCGGTAGATCACATTCGTGCAATGGGAAAAGAATTGTAGTTACGACATAAGGTACATAGCCGGTCTCATCTGTGAAACGGATATTATATAACGGTCCACCAACTGGTGTTGACGACCGTTAAATTTATGAAGGGATAATTCCAACTTCACCATTGTGAAATATTGGTTTGATAGCTTCCTTGTGAACAGCAACACTCCATAAAGGAAATCATGATAGAAAATACAAGCCCGGTAATATCGTTACAATCGTGAGATATATACTCCGTATGCATGCCGCTGGAATGTTGCTTCGCATAACTGAAAAGTTTACAATTGGGAAGCTGAAATCATCTCTTTTGTCGAAAAGTTTAGTTTTCAACCGACCCCCGTTGTCAATTTATAGATTTATGTCAAAATATGTGGAAGACTCGGTTGTATCAGTGGTAGTTAGATTGGATAGATGCGTTAAACATATTCACCAAATTTTGAATTATTATGAATATTTAGTGAGTGAACGTCATCTATATAGTGGAAAGTAAATTTAAAGGACATAGCTAACTTCTTCTCTTTCTTCCTTAGAAGTTCCTGTATGCAGTCAGCTTCAAAAGAATATATGAAACAAATTGGCAAGAATAATGAATAAGGTAGGGTACAGGCATATCAACACGTCAACATAATTTAACTTACTTAATAACCATCTGCTTTATCAACTCTACGTGCAAATTTCTTTTTGCTTAAAGTTAAAGTGAAAGAACAAACAATGAAAACTTTATCATTTTCTATTTTTCAAAAGCCGGGAATGTATGCACGGTCTTCGCACATTTATTTTATATTTTGTTATTGTAAAAAAAAGTTTCCTTTCTTATCTTCTGTGATATATTACACTCAATACAACTTCATACTAGATAGAATATCAGTGAACATGATGTGGGCTTAGCATTTGATTGGATAAAATGTATCTTTGAATATTTGTTTAAACACATACACATGTACTGAATCTGTTTCAACATATCATAAAAATTGCGGTAATCTGTTTAATATCATGTTTACACTTACACTGTTTTCATTTTAGGTGGTTAAGGAAATTATGTAGATGCAATAAAAAATGTACCTTTAAACTTTCGTTGAAGGTCGTTAAAACTATTTGAGGGGAACATATGGTGTACTTAGGTCAATAAAATACTCGACTAAAAAGAGAGCTTGGGAAAAAGGTATATGTGTAATTTTAATTGCAAGAACTGTCAAGTGGCATAATGATTACATGATTATTGTTTGAACATAAAAGTGTCTAAAAGGTACAGTGTTTCAAGCTTTATAAAATCTCAAAGCGACTTTGACTACCTAAACTCATAAATTAATAATTACTGAAAAGTTAAGGTCCACTATTAATATACGGATGCCTCTAAACGCATCAATACTGATCACATGTACAATTAGGCAAAAACAGTACGAGTTTACAACAAAATGAAAACAAAAAAAAACAATCCAACATGGTTATTTAAAAACCAAAGACTTAGCTAATTTTGATTGTGCAACCAGAAACGACTACATTTCCCCTCAATATTACGTATATACAGTGATACATGATGAGTTTGTTTTTTACTGACGAGTAATTATTTTAGCTATCTAGGATTGCCGGTGCCGGTTACAAAAATGCAGGAAGATAGCCTTTTTAGTCAAACTATTTTTTTTGTTTATAAAAAAAGAACCAGTCGGACCAGTTTTTACAATACGTCTTTTTGTTTACAAAATGCAATGTTTTATACTATTGCACTTAGATTGATCAACTAGTACTAGTATTATTACAGATAATTCGAGTTTGTTGCATCCACATCTAATTCACAGCGCTTTTAGAGTATGCATTTCAGATTGTTGTGTATAAGAATAATTGTGTAAATTAGGAATCCACTACAGTAAGGACAAATAAGGGGAAACAGTTGTATACCGGTCTTCATAACACGGAATTATTAGAGTAATAAATGTATTACTAGGAAATTAACTACGTCAGGGATTTGGTTACCACAAATTACTAAAACAACCTTTTCCAACTTCTGCCAAAGATATCAAAATATGAGCTACAAGTGAAGTTGTACCTGTAGAAGACTTTCAAACGGAATATCACATCCTACAACCGAGACCGGAAATTTAGATACGTTCGGTTTAAACTTATCAATCCTTTGAATTAAATAATTCCTTAAAGTAGCCTAATCAAAACTGGAGTTCAACTTTGTTTCTTGTTAAAAAAAAATTATTGTTAAATTTTGTATAAATATTGGTTTTTATTTAGTAAATAAAAACCATACTAAATGGTACTCTTCCTTGGTACTACACTTTGTCGATAATTATTTTTTTGCACTCGATTAATAATCGTTTACTCTGATATGTGTTTGTAATTGATTGCACTCGATTACTTTATTAAAAGTAATTACAGTGTTTATATAATTATGTTGCTTAACTATTTAAAGTGAACATTTAGAAATTTATAAAAAAATTTATTGCCAAACTTTATGTTGACAAACGTTTTCTAGATGGAAGCACTTATATAGGATCTAACTATTAAAAAATTATTAAGTGGGTGATGATAAACATGAACACATTCTTGAATTGAACTCGTCAATTGCATCAATCGCTTCTTTATATTGTGTAGGCCATACATGTAGTTTTGAATATAATCATTTACAAAGTGAGAGGCTTGCTCTAAAGGATTATATGAAAGAGAAGAATTAGTTCAGCTAAATTTTTAAAGACTGAAATTTATAATTTATGATTATTTGAATGACTTTACCCTTTGTTTGGATAATCCCTCTTATTAACGCGCGTCTGGCGTATAAAATTATAATCCTGGTACTTTTGATAACTAATTACAGGTTTAAAACTGCATTTGGAGAACAATGTATAACCAAAGTCAATATAATGTATTAAATCTCTCACTTAATTCGACATAAATAAAATCAAAACAAAGTTAAATCTCATTAATTAGATGTATATGATCATCTGATCACAAACATGTAGTAAAACAAGAAGATAGTTGAACATTATTTGTTCTCTATTCAAAATCACAAACAATATATTACATTTTAGTGTCAAAATGGAACAACACAATCATTTTAATTATTATTATTACTTTTACTGTTCATTCTGTTTTCTGTTATATTTACTTTACGTGACTCTGTATTTATGTATCCCGTCATACTTTGAAGGACAAAATTATTTTATGTCTACCTGTGCGAATTTCAAACGCACATTTTAAACGAGTACTTAAAACCTTCCATCCTTTATGGGTGGTTTTTACATAGATAAATAAAATCGTATAATATAAGAAAAATGAGGATGTTAAATTTGATGTATGCCTTTTAATAGTGCTTCTTCGTTACATTTGTTGATTTATAGTGATTAAGATGATAACACAATGTTGACTGCTGTACCCCTATTTTTGACATTTTTACCTATTGTGTCTGTTTGTTTTGTTCACGCATCGTTGACAATGTAATGGAATTTGATGCGACTTTCATACAAGTGAGTTTAGCTAGCTATAAAACCAAGTTCAATCCACCATTTTCTACATAAGAAAATGCCTGTACCAAGTCAGGAATATGACATTCGTTTGATGTGTTTCATTTTTTGATTTTGCCATTTGATTTGGGACTTTCCTTTTTGAATTTTCTTCGGAGTTCAGTATTTTTGTGTTTTTACTTTATACATATACCTATTATCGAGCAAACATGTAAATACATTGGTTCATTGTCAGAAGGATTTTGTATAGGGTTAATCATAAAATTAATACAGCTTGAGAAAACAGATCTTAATAATTAAAGGTATTCGAAAACATCTTATGTATAGTTATTACATTCTATTGTATCAGTACTTTAAACTGCTATGAATACAAACCGTTGTATATGTTTATTTATCATATACTTAGACTAAATAACATATGATTTTTACTGGATGATAATAACATCAAATTAACGTAAACTCAATATTTTTTTCGAATTGGTGCTTAGCGGTCTGATATGAAATTTTTATCACATGCTTCGATTGTTATCACATGCCTTTTCGTAATGTTATCGCGTGGCATTTCGGTGGTACTCGGCAAATTCCGGAAAATTCAACTCAATGCTACGTTTTCAGTGAAAAATATTACAAAGAAGTGTACAAAACAATTATTTGGATACTTGAAATTATATTGTGTAAATTAATAAAAACAAAATTAAAAAAAATTAAAAAAAAATTAAATAAATGCATTTTTTAAAAGTTTCAAACATAATTTAGACAGTTACGTTTTAAATAAGTTGACTTTTTCAAACAGTTTTCATTATGTATATTGTTGAATAATTTTTTTTTTCTCGATCTTCCATATTAAATACTTTATTTCTCTGTTGAGGCATATGATAGAAAGATATTATATTGAATGTACTAAATCTGGGGTCCGACGTCCGTGAACTTTTCAATCTTTAAATTTCTATTTTGGAACCACGTAAAAGGATCAATATATTAATTTGTTATTTTTATTTATTGTTGAAGCATATGATAAAAAGATCATTACATGTCATTTTTCTTATCTCATGTATTATCAGCCCTCAAGCCATTTTGTGTATCCATTATTTCAATATTGAACCTAGGACCTAATACATGTGATATGAAAAATGACATGTAATAATCTGATATTATCTAATTAAAAGTAATCAAAATGTTATCGAAAATTAATCCATGATTTAATTTACATCAATGTTTTGTCTGCAATCGATTAAATTACGATTAAATGTAATCGAATATGTTGTCAATTACAGATTACTGTACTACTTATGATTTATAAGGCATGAAGTTATAACATCTTCATGCCTTATAAATCATGTACTGTAGTACGTCGCTAGATTAAAACTGACGAGGAAAGGTAACACACGGCCTGCGAAAGCTCTTTTTTGCGAGCCCAGGTGGTCGTTTGGTCTAGCGGGACGGCTGCAGTGCAGGCGATTTGGTGTCACGATATCACAGTA
This sequence comes from Mytilus galloprovincialis, assembly GCF_965363235.1. Taxonomy (NCBI): domain Eukaryota; kingdom Metazoa; phylum Mollusca; class Bivalvia; order Mytilida; family Mytilidae; genus Mytilus; species Mytilus galloprovincialis. The sequence goes on from NC_134845.1 coordinate 24,146,612, forward strand.
GCATGGGTTCGAATCCCGGCGAGGGAAGAACCAAAAATTTGCGTAAGCAAATGTACAGATCTTACATTGTTGGGTTGATGTTTAGACGAGTTGTATATATATATATATATATATATATATATATCAGTCTAACGATTTGCACAACGGTACTGATATAAGATGTTATAATACGAAAATGTTGTTATTAAATCGTGCTGACAAATATTTCGGCTCAACAAATGGCCTTCTTCAAGTGTCACAAGTTTTAACAATACTGATATATAATGTATAAGGTGTAAAAATAGATCAGTAATAATACAGGTAAGTTTTGGTCGATTGATTTTTAATCCAAAAGCCTGAATATCATAATATAAACAAAACACTATAAATCAATATACGTGACTGTGTATATTAACAATAAAAATGAGTGAAAAAACAAAAACGCTAGTATTTCTTATTGATGCCGTTTGGATGATGTACATTAAGTTCCTTTATCCAAAAGCTTTCCCGAACCTGTCGCTGGGCATCACTCCAGTGAATATTCTGTTCAATCACTAGAATTTTCATGCGGTTAAAGTCATCAGGTTTGTGACCCGACTGTCTGAAGTGCTGAGAAACTGGAAGAAGTGGCTTCTTAGAGATATCACTCCTATGGCCATTGAGGCGTTTGTGGAAAGGCTGCTTTGACTCACCAACATATTGGAGGCCACAAACCGAACATTCTAGTATGTAAACAACATTCATACTTTTGCAGGTAACATTGCAAAATATCTTATAGTTGTTTTCGGTTGCCTTACTGTGAAATGTTGATGAATGCTGCATCTGTAGGCAGCATTTGCAGCGTTTTTCTTCACACGAACGACATTCTCCAGAAGTACTTCTATTATCAGACACTTCAGCCCGCACCAGCAGGTTCCGCAGACTACTAGGTTGCCTAAAAGCTATCATTGGAGGCTCGGGAAAAATCTTGGATAGTTTGGAATTCTTTTCAACTGATTTCCAATGCTCACGAATGACACCAAAGCTGTTTTTGAGAGATGGGTGGTAAGTAAGAACACATGGAGTCCTTTTATTTTTCTTTTTAACTTTGTAATCCAATAGTTCACTCCTGGGAATTGATTCCGCTTTCTGAAAGCTTTTTTTGATATTTCTGTGTTTGTAGCCCCTTTTTTTCAAGCGAGTTTCAAGTTGACGTAGTTGTCTTTTAGTTGTTTCTGTGTTGGAACATATTCGCTTGACTCTAAGTGCCTGACTGTATGGAATACTCTTGGTAAGATGAGCAGGATGGCAACTTTTAGGGGACAAATATTGATGAGTGTCAGTGGGTTTAGAATATAAATCTGTAGATATGATGCCCTCTGTGAGCGAACTTGAAGTATCGAGGAAGTAGATTTTGGATTTAGACTTCTCATGAGTAAATTTGATACTAGGATGTATGTTGTTGGCATGAGTGATAAAAGTATCTAAATCCTCGTCGCTTTTATTCCATTTCATATCCACATCATCTATAAATCTAAACCAGGAAAGCGGTTTTTCGATGGAAGTTTCAAGGAGTTGTTTCTCTAATTTGACCATAAATATGTTGGCATATGACGGAGCCATTTTGGTTCCTGGTGCGGGCTGAAGTGTCTGATAATAGAAGTACTTCTGGAGAATGTCGTTCGTGTGAAGAAAAACGCTGCAAATGCTGCCTACAGATGCAGCATTCATCAACATTTCACAGTAAGGCAACCGAAAACAACTATAAGATATTTTGCAATGTTACCTGCAAAAGTATGAATGTTGTTTACATACTAGAATGTTCGGTTTGTGGCCTCCAATATGTTGGTGAGTCAAAGCAGCCTTTCCACAAACGCCTCAATGGCCATAGGAGTGATATCTCTAAGAAGCCACTTCTCCCAGTTTCTCAGCACTTCAGACAGTCGGGTCACAAACCTGATGACTTTAACCGCATGAAAATTCTAGTGATTGAACAGAATATTCACTGGAGTGATGCCCAGCGACAGGTTCGGGAAAGCTTTTGGATAAAGGAACTTAATGTACATCATCCAAACGGCATCAATAAGAAATACTAGCGTTTTTGTTTTTTCACTCATTTTTATTGTTAATATACACAGTCACGTATATTGATTTATAGTGTTTTGTTTATATTATGATATTCAGGCTTTTGGATTAAAAATCAATCGACCAAAACTTACCTGTATTATTACTGATCTATTTTTACACCTTATACATTATGTATCAGTATTGTTAAAACTTGTGACACTTGAAGAAGGCCATTTGTTGAGCCGAAATATTTGTCAGCACGATTTAATAACAACATTTTCGTATTATAACATCTTATATCAGTACCGTTGTGCAAATCTTTAGACTGATATAATTCTTTCCTTATCTGCATAGTATCGCCTATTCTAGACGATCCGGTACATAGTAAATTTGCTGGTTGGTCGTTTTTATAGACTTATATATATATATATAAACAAATGTAAATTGAAAACAACGTTCAAACATATGATTGCGTTGGATAAAAACCGCAATTTCTATACGTGTGCATGTAAGAAATTTCGTTGTAGAAAAGTCTAAATACAGCACAAACAACATTTTTCAAAAGACCAAAACAGTGAAAAAGATTTTAACAAAACGCATTTGACTAGTAGGTCGAACAACTGATGTTCGTAAACCCTACTGACTGCCATTGACGATTGCCAAATAAATTGATCACAAGGTGTAACAAAATGGATCTCTATAATAATTTAATATCAAGTAGAAAACAATAAACTTAACAGTATTTGTATATCCCCACTCCTGTTTCACTTGAATTATTGTCAGCTTACTCTATATATGTGCATGTTTTCTAAAACGTTTGAAATAAATGCAATTCATCGAATGTTTGAATGTATATTCAGAAATCCATGTTATTATAAACATTTAGCTTGTTTTAAAAATAAAAAAGGGACAATAAATTAATTAATGATTACATTTAAAATTCAAATAGAAATAAAAACTAATCATGCAAGAGAAATCAATACTAATAACGTAGAAATGACAATCTGTTACACAGAATAATAGTGGTGCGTTTCCTTCCAGTGGGTCTCAGTCAACATATACAGAAATATTGGTAAGAATTTAGTCTTAGATGCATGATTTGTTATTAGTTATTAGTGGCTTTGAACTAGCTGTCAGTAACTGCGAGTACTCACAGATCTGTACTTAGTGCCTTCTGTTGTTAGGATATACAAGTATCCGGCCACGGCCACTCTGTGTTTTTGTAAGATGTATTTCTATTTCTATTCTTCTGAAGAGTTCAGCCTTTTTTCAACTGATTAGTATAGTTCGTTCTTATGTTTTACTGTTACACCAAGTGTCACAGGTTATGGAAGTGGGGATCCCGTCAACATGTTTAACCCGCCACACTCTTTTTGTATGTGCCTGTCCCAAGTTAGGAGCCTGTAATTCAGTGGTTGTTGTCGTTTGTTGATGTGTTACATATTTGTTTTTCGTTCATTTTTTTTGGTACATAAATTAAACCGTTAGTTTTGACGTTTGCACTTGTGATTTATAGCTGACTATGTGGTATGGGCTTTGCTCATTATTGAAGGCCGTACAGGGACATATAGTAGTTAATTTCTGAGTCATTTGGTCTTTTTTTTCGAGAGTTTTCTCATTGGCAATCATACCACATCTTCCTTTTTTATATAACAGAAGCGGTAAATATTTAACCGTTTTAAATTAGCTAGATAAAGAACTTTTAGAAAAAAGCATTTCCACATAGATTCACACAGCAATTTCTTTTAAATCTTTGATGTTGTTACTTTGTATATCAAAGAGACAATAACCGGACCAAAGAGTAGATAAATATGTTGAATCCTCCAGCATTGTTGCGCCTATCCCAGGTCAGGAGCCTCTGGCCTTTGCTAGTTTTGTTTGTTTTAAGTTTTAGTTCATTTCTATATTTTGGAGTTTGAACTAGTAATCATTTGGTTGAGGGGTCAGCTGAATCCCGCCTCCGGGTGTGGGATTTGCTCGCTGTATTAAAGACCCAATGGGGGCCATCGGCTGTTTTTTGCTATTTTGTCGAGTTATTGTCTCTTTGACACTTTCCCCCTTTCCATTCTCAATTTTCTAAGAATGTTAGGTTTAAATGAAAATTAAATCCTTTAATCTCCGAGAACAATTAATGTAAGTCATTCATTTTTCAGGAGTACAGTTGTGATATAGATAATATACACTGATTCAATCATTTTCCCTACAGTTCATTTTATGCACATGCAAATACATGTATGGATGGTCTGTTATTATATTTCAAAAATCTATACAGATGGTATACATGCATAACACTTTTATGCAAAGAACTTTTAAAATACACTAAGACAGAGAGCACGATCTAGTGATATACTTTGTTATACTGGTCACATGTTACTTGATAGCTTTGTAACTAAAGTATATTTATATATAATTTATGTATGTTAAATCCACGCATAAAAGATTGAAAGATTTTAAGTACTAGGACAGCAGGTTAGATTAATATTTACTGTGATGTAGAATCGCGCGTTTGACGTCTGAGTGTAATCGTCACACAGGTAGAGATATAAAATAGTTTTGTCGTTCAAAGTATGACAAAAATATAGTCTATAGTTCTTTAAGGATTACCTTCTGCAGAATGAAAATTAGAAATAAACGTTTCCTTCTTGTTGCTCGTCTATATTCTTATTGTGTTTTTCTTCCTAAATAAGAGCCATGTCATTATGTATAAAAGAAACAAAGGCATATAGACAAAGCATTAGGAAATATGAAAGACCAGAATACAAAAAAATGATAATAGAACAATAACACAATAGCGGAATGTTTAAATACAAAGCCACGTCATACGCATAAAAAAAACCCACTTACAGTCACACGGAAAATGCAAAAATGAAAGATACAGTCCGTGTAACGTAAAAGTTAACAATACGAACGATGCCCGAACCATGTACGGACGATGCCCGAACGATGTACGTACGCTTCCCGAACGGTGTACGAATGCAAACGAAACGCTGACCGAACGTTGTACGGACGCTGAACGAATGATGTACGAACGAAACCATGTACCATAAACCATACCATAAACGATAACATTAGCGCCCTTTTATGGTACATAGTATGGTTTTGCGTACATCGTTTCATTTAGCGTATACCGTATCCTTTAGTGTACATCGTATCGTTTAGCGTATATCGTATCGTTTAGCCTACACCGTTTCTTGGCGTGAATGGTTTTGTTTAGCGTATATGTTGTTTTTTTAAATATAAAACATGAATGGTGTTCTGTTAAATCTTTCTATATAGGTGATAATATGCGTAAAATTTAGATTGGCTGCATGTTTTAGTTTTTAATTAATAATTTAGTAGATTATAATTTAAGCTGACTCGATGTTAATCCAACGTTATTTACATCAAAAGTTTGAAAAATAAACACTGAAATAAATGTAAACAATTTAAAAGATACAATTATGATTTTTTTAGCCGTAGAAATACGTACTTGGTGAATTTGCGAGTAAACTACAGTCTGCAGAGAATTCAGTCAACATTTTTTGAAAATAGCGTAAGGTATCACAATTTTTTTCCCCAAATGAACAATTTATTTTAAATGGAATCCGGAACTTAATCTAACTTTCTTACAAAAGTATATTCGGGGTCTTAAGGTTGACTTTTTGTTCAAAAGTTTTGCTAAATATTTTTATGTTTTCTCTTTTATAGCATGTATTTTAAAATCGACTGAATAGCAGTTTTATCTATATGTCGTAATTTAACCATATTTTTTTAGATGATAGAGTTTTTTTATTCACTTTAAAATCAGACGAGAAAAATTCAAATAAAAACAATTACTAATTATGTGCCTCATCAACTCCAAACATAAATCCCTACCAATGTACAAACGATTGTGCATTATTTAACCTATAAATGCATTTGACTTCAAACAATCATCAACAATTGTCCGGCAAAAAAATAGACCATTTCCCTCGATTCTTTATTTTTTTTATACCCTGTTCCGCTGATCTTTATTTTGACCGTTTCACTCTATTTTAAATTTATATTTTTTTTCTTTATATTCCTGTATCTATACCGCCTTTATTCGGAGCAACCCATCCTAGATATACATATGATACACACGGTCTATAGGTCATCGCTTGTGCCGTGATACACATGTTTGCATAACACAGGATGTCCTTGTTTATATTCATTTAAGAATTGAATGCTTCTTTTTGTAACTTCATATGGGTGTAAAAGCGTTGACCGAAGTACATTTTGTGTGAAGCGCTTCATTCTAAAAGTTTGCTCACGGTAAACGCTTTTACAACCCTTTGAAGTTACAAAAAGAAGCATTCAGTACTTATAATTACATTTTTAGCTAGGATTATGAAAATACGATTTTTATCATTTTTTTTATTTAATTTACCTGTGCACTCTATTGTGAGTTCTCGTGTCATCATGAATGATAAATTTTATTGTGTAATGGAATTGACTAAGGAATAATGGGAGATAGCAGTGTATCCAATCAGAATAACGTATTATAATGAAACATAAATCTAATGAAATTATAACATTCTAAATGTTCCCTAATGATACATCTAATAGTTACCACTGGACATTAAACAGCTAACTATAAATTCATCCGTCATATACTTAGTTGTGTTATTATGTGAAAATCAAACAACATGATGAAACAATAATTATTGCAGATTTTTACTACGGAAATAATGGGAAATAATTATAAAAAAAAACCCCACTTAATCACATCCTTTGGGCAGAAAATAAAGTCTAGCCTTTTCGCATTAAAATACCTTATTTTCATAAATCTATTTCTAAATAAGTTTAAACAATTTTAAATCAAACGGTCGTTTTCTTTTTTGCCGTAAACCTCCCCCCCCCCCAAAAAAAAAAAAACCAAAACAAAACCAACAATTATTTTCATTTCTTATCTTAAACAGATCAATTGTTTTTCAATGGTCGGTGCCTGTTACAATTTATAAAATCTAACAACGTGTTTGCCAGAAAGAAAGCTTCATAGAACAGGAAAACAACAATGTCTTAGAAATACTTCCAGACCCTATTTTCTAATTTCTGTTGAATTGTGGTGCAATGTTAAAAAGGTAACTTCTGAATACTGATTTGTACCTCTTAAGCATATGTGGTGAATAACAAATCTATGGTATAGTCTCTTTTTCTTTACTCGCATTTTTAGTATTCGACTAAGTCATGTTTTATTTATGAAAATTGCCCATTGCTGACGAAGGTTAAACATTGATCCCTAGGTTTTCAATTGTTTAGTTGTTAGGTTACTGTCTGATCTCGCAAACCTGACATTTTATGGTCATTATTTTTTGCATCCAATTGCACCAATGTATTAAAAAGATTTTAACGCGACACTGTATGGAAGTCGTTATTCTACATATTAGACTATTAGTATTTTGCTTCTATAACGAAAAACGAAACTACTTTTAACAATTCGCTTTGAGGTAACAAAATATGGCCTTGTCTCAAAAATAAAACAAAACTGGACTAGAGAGAAGAGTTGGGAAGTAGGAATTCCGAATTTTAATTGAATGTTCTAAATCTTAGTGTATGTCTGATATATGATTGTACAGACTCAAAAATGTCTTTGTTTTGCTGAAATGAAAGGTCACCGTCACCAGCCAAACAATTATTTCTCTTGCTTCGTTGATAAAAGGGCACTTAAAAAATAATGAATAATATCCTCAACAGGATGACCACAGCTGCATGCGGAACTGGGTTTAATATTAATAAGGATTAAATCTACATTTGAAGAACTGCACCATAATTCTCAACTGTGTATCAATGATATTAGGATTTATATATCACCACAACTAACATAGGAAGTGCTTACTGTGAATAAATACTCAATTTACTATTATTTACAGCAAGTTATCACATATAATACCATGTTAACAATTAGGGTGACAGTATTTGAAGGAGACAGCATCAAGGATTTTATAAGACAAAGCTTTTGGTTATACTCAATCTTACTAATAAAAGTTTTCTTAATTATATTTAATAGATATATATCCGAGATATGATAATGTAGTTTTCTTTTTTTTTATATCACACTTGATCATCAATGATGGGATAATGTCTACTAAGAGAATTTAACCAGAGACTGGATAACGTAGAAATGACCAATCAAAGATCACTGTACGGTCTTCAACAATGAGCAAAATCCATACAGCACAGTAAGATATTAAAGACTCTGAAATGACAAATGTAAAATACACTCAACCCTGTTCAAACATAACCGCTGTCAAACTTTGAACAATAGAAAATTCTGATTGGACATTCGTTACAATTTGGCAAGCCCTCATGAATGGGGTCATGAATTGGCGAACGTCCTATTATTATAAGTTATTAGTTATTAGTTTCCTGTCTATTCTATTCTAACCTATATCTTAGAATTGGTATGTTCATTTTTTTGGCGTGCGTCTTCTGTGGAGAAAAGGGAGGCCAATAGCTTACCTCGAGATGTTGGTCATATGCAACTTTATTATAGTAAAGCATACGTTTTACCTCTAGCGAACTCTCTATCTTAGTGATGTATCAATCATTTTCTTCAGGTCGATCAATTTCACATCTTGTCGTGAATATGCGTGATATATTTGCCACTGGACATTACGGGAGCAATCAATTTATCAGTTTCATTTAGTGATGCATGCTAATTATATATGCAATGTAGTTCTAAAATGATAATTGTCTAAAATTGTTTTCCATTTTTATGTATTTTATTTTTTAACGGAAATTTTAGAATTTCTTTCCGAATCTTTCTCTTGGAATTTATTTGTTTGTTGACATTTAATAAAGTAGTCCATATCAGGGGTTACACATTGTATACAGCCATTCTAGGAGAAGGGCAGTAGAACAGAAAACAATCTCCATATATATGCATTGTGTACATGCAAAAACTTTGTGGACCAATTACTGTGTCAAATCTTTATATATATATATATCTGGTAAAGTTGTCATAAAAGCAAAAACAGACGAAAAAAGTTGGCTACAATTTATAATAAGACTAAACTTATTTTGGACGTTTCGTTTCTTCTAAAGTGTTAAATTCAACCATGCGACTGGCTTACTTCGAGTTTAAGGTCACCTTTTTTTCAGAAATTTCAATCGAAGTTCGTATACTAGTATCCCTTCAACGATTTATTCAAATGGTTTTTAACGTATAGATAGCGCGAAACTCTCACTACACCATGCTTAGACTATTTGTATTTCGACCAAACAAGGCTGCATATTTTTACAACCGAACAACCAAACGTCCGCACCCAATTTTAGCAGAGATATGCTGTCGAACGGGCGAAGTCAAGAGATGTGAATATTTCTATACCCAATCAATCCTTTGGTTTTGAAAACAATTTTAAAGGTATACATTAATACGTCAACAACCCAACGACCCATATAAATCAAAACATTAAGAGTCAACATACATATTTTTGTAATAGAAAGAAACCTATACAGAATAAAAAACCGAAACCGCAACAAGACTAAATAATACGGGATCAGTGATTTTTTAGACAAGTGTTTGGTAGAAAAATTTAACGTGCCCTTTTTTTTATTTCGATCATTGAAACTTATAGCAGGTGTAATATAAATCAGTAGAAGAAAAACACTTAACTTTAAAGTAACGGTAAAATAAATATGATTATCATAGATGACGTCCAGTGGAAAATTAAATGAATACTAAGGACAATACTATGGAATGGAAATATAATACTAGTATGAAAATTAAGCCTACTTAGTATTAAACCGACACACTGAGATGGATTTTTAACGTGTAAGTTCACAAGCTAACAGTTCGTAGGAAAATAATACTTTTGTTAGACCCGTTTGGGATTCGAACTAAAGTCCTCTCGCTCTCGAGGCGAACGTATTCTCACGAGAACAACCAGGAGAACGGTCGCAAAGTGTAGAATATCATACCAAAAACTCGAGCATAATAAACAATACCGTTTAACAGAATTTTCTACGGAAGCGTATTAGCGCCACACATTCTTTTTTCTATTTTTCTTCCTATGTTTGCGTTACAACGCAAACTTAAACCTTTGCGTTACAACGCAAACCTTTGCGTTATAACGCAAATATCTTGATTTCAATTATTCATTAAGTTTTGCATATGTTCCAGACCGTATGAGTATTTGGACCGTACGCGTACGGTCTGGACCGTATGCGTACTTTTTCAAAATACGCATACGGTCGGACCGTACGCGTACGGTCTGACTGATATTAAGAAGTTGGTCAAGCTTATTAGATACAAATGTATATGACAGATCAACATGACTTATATCTCCAATTAATATAAAAAGTTCAACAGCAATTGACATAAAAACTTAATATTTTAACTATTTAAAAAGATCACGCTTATTTAATCTGTTAATCTCCTGTATTTTGCAGGCCGGTAATTCATTAATTGCAGCTCAGTATGCTCATTGAAATTGAAGTTATCGGAAGTGAACATAATGTGGGAGGACAGTTGTTTTAGAATAGGAAAGGAGCATGCATTAACAAAACATGTAAATGTAAAAATACGACGTTCTTATTAGAAGCAAGTGTCACCTTCGGCCAGAGTAACAAAATATACACATGGAAAAAAGTATTGCAACACCAAATTGAAATTGAAATTAAAAAAACACTCTTTATTTTTTTTATATATAATTTGTTAAAATAGAACGAGCTGAACATTTTTTAAATATCACCTGAGTTTGATCAATAATTATCGACTCGATAAGTTCTTATCTGCACATACAGCTACTGTACTCGTAAACAGCAAAACAGGTGTTTTTATCCCCATTGTTTTCAACACTTTAAATAACCAAGTTTATAAAGTTGTGTGATTGATACCTTGTAATGGGTCCTCCACAACCCTTAACCGCAGCAAGATGGCAGGTTATCAGCATGAGAGAAGCAGGAGTGTCGCTGTGACAACCGCACGTATTGTTGGTCATCACCATTCCACTATTAGTCGTTTTGAGAATAAAATCAGGCAATAAACGATGTTAAAGACTATCCGAGATCAACAGGACCTCCTATGCCATCTGCTTGGGAAAATCAAGCATAATGAAGCTTGGTCAGAAAGAAACCCATTGCATACAATACAATCCTAAAATGAGAGTGGTGGGCACACAGGAGCCTTTTAACAAAAATTGTTCGAGATCGACTCATCGCTACTGGTTACCGTGCGATAAGACCATTTCGGGGACCTTTGCTTACGAACAGACACACAGTTGTCCTTATCCAATGTAGTGCAGAGCTCGCCAAAGTTGGAAATTAGCATCGTGGAGGAAGATCCATTGTTCCAATGGAATTCTGTTTATCTTCCTTGGTCCGATCGTAGCCCGGATTTGAACCATATCGAGCATTAATGGGACACTTTTGGGCGTAATGTGCGCGAAAGGACACCCCAGTCCAAACACGTGATGAAATAAGCAATGCCCTTCATCAGAAATGGTTACTGCTACCTTAGCAACAAATTAGTCGATTTATGGCAGGAATCAGAAGACGTTAAGTGAAGGTTAACCGTTTGAATTGAGGCTGCGCACAAAGTACTAATTCTTTGGCGTATAACGATCAACCATGATGTGAACAATCATCTTAAGATCAAATTTGAAAGGTCTGACATTGTAAAGTTCGACTACAGTAAAAGTTGTAAAATGCAGTTTTTTGTACAAAAAACACTTCATTTTGTTATTAAAATTGTGGTTAGATAAATCATTTTTTTTCAAACATTTTTTGTTCGTTAAAATGCCAATGTAATCATAAACTATGTTTGAATATTATTTTACAAATATTTCATCATATTCCATCCAAAATAAAAGGCTGATTTTTCAAGTTTTAAAAAATCAAGGTGTTGCAATACTTTTTTCCATGTGTATAGAATTCACGGATATACAACTAAGCAAATATTTAATTTCAATTGTTCGCTTATTCACTTTATCATCGGCCATCTATTTTGTAATAATAACAATTTGTATAACTAAAAATAAAGATTTTGATAAATGTTTGTTTAAATTTAACCCATATGATCCCAAAACGTATGATCAGCTGGACCGTACGCTTATACTCATACGGTCCGACCGTACGCGTATGGTCGGACCGTACGAGTATACGTATACGGGCCAGACCGTACGCGTACGGTCCAAATACTCATATGGTCTTGAACATATACATGTCCGTCTGTCATTCATTTCGGATGTAATTTACTAGTAGATAAAAAAAGAAACATACATACAAGGCCAAATCATTATAATAAATATGCATAGGAATAATGGAATACTTGAAGTGCAATTATACATAAATTAAGACTGATTTGTGCATCAGAAAAGTATATAATTTAACAAAAAAATAGATATAGTTTAAGTATATAGTCATATTTAAATTGAAAGATAAAAAATAATGTCATACAATTGTGAAACCTCCAAGTCAAATAGACAAAATGATCTTTCTGCTTTACAATGAATTATTAATAAGGAAACATTTTTTTTTTAATCTCAGAATATGATCAAGATTCTTTGATAGAAAGTCATTGAATTTTCATTTCAATATAATGAAGTATTTTTAAGATGCTTGGGTAGCAACTTGAATAGAGAGAACATAATTTTATTAATAAAACATCTTCATTCTATACATTTATTGCCAAAGGGTAGCTTGTTTGAATCTAACCTACTTTACACAGTTCTCAAACGAGAGCTTACTTTGGAAGTATATTTATATTCGGTTATAGCTATATTAGCAGGGTTGATTTTTTTCTTAGATATAATTAACCTCAATTTACTCAATTTTCTTTGTAATATATATACTAGTAGTAACATGGATATCGTTTTTGGGGACCTTTATAGTTTGTTGTTCAGTGTGAACAAATGTTCAGTGTTGAAGACCGTACTTCGGTCTATGATGGTTTACTTTTACGAATAGTGACTTAGATGGAGAGTTTTCTTATTGGCACTCATACCACATCTTCTTGTATTATTCTGCTCATTATTAGTCATTGGTATGATCTAATTATTCAAGCATTTTACTTTGCAAAGGTTTGCGTTAACTTATAACGCAGACAAAGGAAGAAAATTTAAAAAAAAAAATGTGTGGCGCTAATACGCTTCCGTAATTTTCACCGTTACTAATGCGATTTTAAAGTCATGGTCTTATCTGAATTAGATGTGTTATGTGATATTGGAAACTACACGTATACATAAAGATGGCCGACACCAGAGTATATTGAGAGGACCACCACTCTCTGCAAATTGAAAACTCTTGTTTTAATTATTTTAGTGGTCCCACTACAGGCTAACGAGCTGTTGCAATGCTAAATTTCTATCCTTATTAAATCTACCTCCATTATCCAGTGGTATTTTAAGTTTAGTAATACGTCCAATCTTACTGTCGAATGACTGTTGGAAGTTCTTCCTAATATATTTAAAATTAATGTGTTCTCGTCATGAAAATGAATGAAATATTTGCCACTGAAGGTGAGGCAAACAACAATGAAGCAACATCAAAAATGATTCCATTTAAATAGTACACGACATGATCTTGTAAAATGCTTTAATATCAATTTTAATCACTGAATAATAGTTCAAACATTTTCATGTTATTTTGAGCAATTAACCACAAAACTGAACAATTATAGCTTTTTCAAATACTTCTTTACTATCATCACGGTGGGTATGGTTGTCCTGCGAGAGAACGTACTGTGCTGGTGATTCGGTCCTGACGGGTGCTGGTGATTAATGAAAAAATGTAAACAAAGACGAAAATGATGATTTTTGACGTTTTCACTCATAAAAAATGGAAGAAAACAGTTGAGATTTTTCAATTTCGTTTCTTATGGGTTCATATATAAACCATTAAAAAATTGACCCTCTAAACTGTTTCAGTAAGCGTAACACAAAAATGCTCATTTTCAGAAAATCTCGAACTGAAAAAATAAAACAAAAATGCTCATAGAGTCCGCTTTCTATACCGCAATCCACACGACAAAACAATTTTGTGAAAAAACATTGCAATTTAGTAAAATTTAGCATTTTCTCAATTTATTCATGTCCTGATACTGTGCTGGTGGGTCCTGTCATTGTGCTGGTGGGTCCTGATACGGTGCTGGTGATTTTGGATAAGAAGTTGGTCATATTTGAAACAAATGTTACAAAATCAATAAAATTGGGCAGATAATTGTTGCCAACAGTATCTATGACTCCTATTTTAGCTCTTGTGCATCCATTTGGCTGTTTAATATGTGTTTTCAAATGATCTTAACTTGTATTACATAATAACATAAAAGGGCAACATCTTTCGTCCAATATCAGATAACAATATATAGTATCTAAAATAAGTTAAAAATTCCACAATACTATATAATTCATTTTATGTGTCAATTTGTTCGAAAAAAGTCGAAAAGAAGAGAGTTTAAGTTAATGTCATGATTATCTGTCGCTTTCTAGATCTATGCTTAGCATTTATTTCAGATGACATGGACTCCTCACCCTGATGACCCTGCTGCCTTTCATAACTTTATCCGTATACATATATTAATAGATAAACAAAAGGCTGCAACTGGTATTTTTGTATTTAAAATGATTCGTTGTAACGAGAATATTTGTGGTGACTGGAAACTGTGAGGGTCAAAATCTTAAATTGCTTATAAATGTTGCTGGACCCAGTTTATCTGATCCGAATTTTCTGAAATGTGCAAGGTAGATAGACATTTTGATTTGTTTACTCGGTAATGAACCCTTGTGTTGATCCCATGCTAAACATAACAAAAATCTCTGTACAAAGGTCTGTGAATTTTCTACAAAAATAGTGATTTTATTTTCACTAAATTCTCTTTTTTCTACTAAATACAATAATGAATTATAAATAATAATGCTTTGCAAGAAGTTTCCCCTTGATATATGTACAAAATTATATCTCTATTATTCATTGTCTGTGCTGTTTTGATACTATTGCAGTTTGCACATTTCGTAATTGACATTGTCATAAACCGTACACGAAAAGATAAAATATTGATATAAGTACTTAATTTGCATCTTTGAACCCCCACCCCGGCTTGTTTTTTAGGAGCCTGGTGTGTCTAAAAATGGTCGATTACAGACAGCCGAGTACGCATTTTACTTTCCAGGCGTGTTTATGTTTTTTAAATATAAATTAAGGCTACATTTTAATATAATAATTCTATGAATTCACAATATAAAAAAAATGCAGAAAAAAAAATGAATGAAGTGAAATATCTTAGTAAGGAGTCATAACTACAGAGATGGTGTGTTTGACACACAAAACTTAAAAGCTTAGTGATATTACCAATATTAAAATAAAAGTGTATTTTAGTTGGGTATTTTTTCCATTTACTCATTTTCAATTATAATCAAGGCACATTTGATTTTTATTCATGAAAAATATTTAAATATAGAAAAGTAGGACACATTGTTCACTTCCTCCCCCGTAATTCTTTATCAAAAATATTTATTTTGAAATGAAAAAGCTAAGAACTCTTTAGCTTTTTTAGTGTTTTCTAGGTTATCTCGTCTTCATTCTCTGACATATTCTAGCTTGCCCTTTCATAAAATAGTGATTTTTTTTTAGTGTTCTATCGAATTTTCGAAAAACAAATACCTGATAACCGCTTAGACAAAAAAAAAATATGTTGGAAAAATCTTACAGCAAGTGATTCTTAATAGCTATAGCCTAGGTCACACTTTACCGGATAGCTCGAACGGACGCCTAACGGATAAAAAAAAAGTTATCCGTTGACAAAATTTGTATCTGTTGGGAGTCCGTTGGTGTACTAAAGCCTCGGTCACACCTTACCGGATAGCTCGAACGGACGCCTAACGGATAACTTTTTTTCAATCCGTTCATGTCCGTTAGACGTCCGTTCTTATCCGTTAAGCGTCCGTCCATATCCGTTGCATGTCCGTTAAGCGTCCGTTTTATCCGTTGACGTCCGTTCTGTCCGGTGGAAAATTTTGAGCATGTTCAAAACTTTGAACGGACGTCCAACGGATAAAATGTCCGTTGAACGTCCGTTAGGCGTACGTTAGGCGTCCGTTTTGTACGGTACTCGTCCGTTTTGTATCCGTTACGTCTCCGTTATGCATCCGTTGGAGATCCAGTAGACCAATTCACCAACGGACGTCTACCGGACGCCTACCGGACGTCTAACGGATAAAACGGATGTGAAACGGACATTAACGGAAGGATAACGGATAAAACGGATGCCTACCGGATGTAAAACGGACAAATGCCAATTGAAATTTCGCGTTAGAAATGCCAATAATTGGTATGTCAGATTTTCTTGAGTGTCATGAAAATTTATTATTCGTGATTGATCTTGGAGTAAGAGCACGTCTTCGCTACCAAACAGCTCTTATTCAGGCCAGACTCAACTTAAATGTAGCAAATATATACCTTATAGCTGTCGAAAGGAGGAGAAGAAGAAGAAGACAAAGGAGATGGTGGACACGACCATGGCTTAGTCATGAAAGACGATGCAGTTTTGGTCTATATGACCAACTCATGACCGAACTTAGGCGGGAGGATCGGCAGTCCTTTGTACACTTCCTTCGAATGCCCACAGAGATGTTCGACGATATATTGCAAGTTGGACCTCGCATAGCCAAGCAGAATACCTTTTACAGAAATCCACTGGAACCAGGACTCAAGTTAGCAATTAAACTTAGACACCTTGCTTCTGGAGCAAAATATCGTAGCATGCAGTACGGATGAAGAGTTCCGTATAACACATTATCCGTTTTCATACCAGAGGTACATAATATAAACAAATTCAGAAAATCAACTTAAACTCTATAAGACTGAATTACCACACTGCTTCTACCTTGATTTTTTTAAATCAGAGTAGCTCTATATTTGCACACATATCATGCTAAACAAGACGCAATACAAAACAAAATCAACTAAACCTGTTAACTAAAGTGACACTCGTGTGTAAAAACGTAAAAAAAGAATCGGATAAATTGTTCTATTTGTTTGGTACGTGTGACCTTGATACCTGTCCTACTGACCACACTTTCCCAGAAGCAAATATTATAACATATATACATGCACTAGATACAATCATTTTAATGTCACGTGTATGTGGTTTATTGCTTTTAATTTTCAGATGGTTTATTGCTTTTAATTTTCAGATGGTTTATTGCCTTAAATTTTTAGATGGTTTATTGCCTTTAATTTTCAGATTATTTTGTTCATCCGTTTTATCCGATACGCCTCCGTTAGGTGTCCGTTTTATCCGGTACTCGTCCGTTGGATGTACGTTTGACGTCCGTTCTGTCCGGTACGTATCCGTTTCACGTACGTTCAATGTCCGTTGTGTGTCCGTTAGGCATTCGTTACATGTCCGTTAGTAAACCAACGGACTCCCAACGGATAAAAATTTTGTCAACGGATAACTTTTTTTTTATCCGTTAGGCGTCCGTTCGAGCTATCCGGTAAGGTGTGACCGAGGCTTAACGAACATGTAACGAATGCCAAACGGACACACAACGGACACTGAACGTACGTGAAACGGATACGTACCGGACAGAATGGACGTCGAACGTACATCCAACGGACGAGTACCGGATAAAACGGACACCTAACGGAAGCGTAACGCATAAAACGGATGAACAAAATAATCTGAAAATTAAAGGCAATAAACCATCTTAAAATTAATGGCAATAAACCATGAGAAATTTCAATTGGCATTTGTCCATTTTACATCCGGTAGTCATCCGTTTTATCCGTTATCCTTCCGTTAATTTCCGTTTTACATCCGTTTTATCCGTTAGGCGTCCGGTAGACATCCGTTGGTGAATTGGTCTACCGGATCTCCAACGGATGCATAACGGATACGTAACGGATACAAAACGGACGAGTACCGTACAAAACGGATGCCTAACGGACGTTCAACGGACATTTTATCCGTTGGACGTCCGTTCAAAGTTTGAACATGCTCAAAATTTTCCACCGGACAGAACGGACGTCAACGGATAAAACGGACGCTTAACGGACATGCAACCGATATGGACGGACGCCTAACGGATAAGAACGGACGTCCAACGGACATGAACGGATTGAGAAAAAGTTATCCGTTAGGCGTCCGTTCGAGCTATCCGGTAAGGTGTGACCGAGGCTTATAAGATACATTTTTCTTTTACAATTCAACTTTTAAATCTTACGGGAAACTATTCCAAGCTTTCACTGTAACCTCGCTCTAACTTATCCCCCTCCCTCCCCCCAACCTCCCAAAAAAAACACCAAACAAACAAACCCGCAATACTATTGTCATTCTTATAGTCAGCACTCAATTGTTCACAAACAAATGTGTTTTAAGCTGCTAAAGACATGATTCAAACGCTCAGAAAGTCCTTTGTTCTATATTTTGCTCTCCATTTTTATGCAAAACCTTTCACATTTTTATTTTATGGGTTATTGTTGAAGGTCGTACGATGACGTATGGTTGTTAACACATACTTACTTTGGTTTCTTATGGAAATTTGTCCATTGACAACAAACATACCACATCATCTACATTATATTAAGTATTGTATAAATTACAACGTATTTCGGTGATCTTGCAAAATGATCGTAATCCCGAAAATCGTAAACATATTTTCTTATCTTAAAAGGGGGCAAGAAGGGTTCCATTAACAGGCCAATAAATAAGATTACACGTCAGTTAATTTTAAAAAAAAAATAAAAAAAATAGGGGTATTTTTTCTCTCATTATAACAGTAAACAGATTCACAACAATGTCAATTTCAAGAAAGCAGACAACAGCTAATTAGTCAATAACAGTACAGCATCAATGATCTTGAATATATGCCACTTTTAACTAAAATATAAAAGCACAGAACCAGGACATAGGAGCACAGAACCAGGACCGTTTTTCTTATCACCAGCACAGCGTCAGGACAATTCCGTTTAACGATTTTGCACGACTTTTGCAATATAATATTGTTGTAATATACTTTGCATGGTACTTATGACACATCAGAGAAAAATTAAGCAACAAAACAGTCGTTTTATTGCCGTTCTGATACAATGTAAACAAACCCACCAGCACAGAATCAGGACCCACCAGCACCCGTCAGGACCAAATCACCAGCACAGTACGTTCTCTCGCAGGACAACCATACCCACCGTGATCATGGTTCTAATATTCTGCCGTTTTGTGATTGTGTATAATTATATATGAATACATGTATGTCAGGAGATTATAAAACGTAGAAATGTAAAAGTTTTTTTCAACGTTTTTACGTATCATCTAAAGCCGAGAAAAGAGAATGCCGGGCGACTAAAATAAAAGTGTTTTTTCTCATATAATACTTTGTAATTAATTAGAAAAATGATGAAAATTTCTCATCTCTTCACGTTTTGATCGAGCCACTTCAACCTCAAATCTTGCTGCAAAAGGTTTTACATTTAGGCTACTAGTAGTAAATACTATTTTATTCGTTGCAGTTTACATGCGTTGTTTTTTTTTCTTCTTCCATTCAAAAGAATAAATTAATATTTATAAATAAATTGGACTGAACGAACAACACTAATTATTTCGCATTTGCATATAACGTAGTTTAGAAAAATATAAGATTGGATTTTTAAAATAAATTAGCGCACATGCAACACACTCCCTCTTTGGAGGAGTCCTTCAAAAAGGTAAAATTTACCTGTATTGGAACATGTATGTGTGGTGTATGTATATCAATTGTTCCATCTACAATATACGGAAATGACACGCCCGGGTATTGTAAAGCTATTGAGGGACTTTTAATGTCAAATTCATATCCCTGGGCGAAGGAATTACCGGTTGGGAAAACACCGTGTGTATACTGACTTATAAAAGTGTTTTGGGTTTTCATACTGTCTAGGCAGAGAATTAAAGTTTAAACAATTTTTGCAGGTTATAAATGAAGAAAAAAAAACGTCAAAGTGAACGGAAAATGAGCTTTGCAAACGTGTCTCATTAATTTCTATCTAAAAAAAACACTATTAAGACAAGGATTTGTATAGTGTATCTCACTATGCAAATTCTTGATAAAGATAAAGAGAAGTTATTTTAAAAGTCTTAATAAATGATCACAAATCTAACCTAAATCCGATTCCAATTACTTCGTGATTTTAAAATACGGGATTTAGGGACTTAGTCTAAACGTCCGTACAATGTATAGTAATATTTCTTTTCTTCACTTTTAGCACAAAGACGAGATACATGAGCACAGAGCCACGTCAATTTGATACCACCAAAAACAGACCACACAGTAAATGTAAGAATGCTATGACACGTATTATGATGATATACGACGCCAGTACGCAGACTATATATACTCCAAGACCATCGTTTATTATTTTTGAAGTTTATACGGAGTATTTATCAACAAGATCTTGGTAAATTCCGATGTACTTTGTTTTAGAAAAAGGATGAGACGTTCTTTGAAATACCACTGATTCATCAACTTTCTTCTCTGACACTACAGACGTTTCACAAAGTCTGTGTAGGAGCTACAGTATCTAAAATACTGAATAAGTTGGGAAATGATCTGAGAATCCATCTTCTATTAAAGAAAAAAAACTTAAAAATCATATAGAAGACTTTTTAACAAATGAAAGACGAAACCTTCACCCGTATGTAAAGAGACTCGAAACAATGCAGCAAAAGGGAAACTTCAATATCAAGTAGAGTTACAGTTACTGTTTATATATTTAACAAATATTTCGAGGCTGGAGTATTAACATGCATTCAAAAAAGTTATAACGGCAACCGGATTTTTTTTATTTTCATATTGCCAAATGATAATGTAAATTTAGAAACTATGTAAAATTGCAGTATTTGTTTTTTAAATCGAGCTAGCACTTTGAAATTTAAGATTCTATGCTGAAAGTTCCAAAACATATGTTTAAATGTCAAAAACTATGTTGAAATTTCAAGAAACTAGAGATATAAGATGATGTGGTATGAGTGACAATGAGACAAACTCTCCATTCAAGTAAAGTAAACCATTTAAGGTCAACATAGGCTTTCAACACGGAACCTTAGCTCACACCAAAAAGCAAGTTTTAAAGTGCCCACAAACTATCAAAATATGTCATGTATGTGTAATTAGGGTACCTGCTAGTTAACAATGTTATTGTTCACAACTGCGAAGATCTGCTCACCATGTTTGCAGTCAAAATAAGAATCTTTAAATTTGTAGACGATACTAGTATTTATAGGCTAAACATATGGCATAGGTATACGTACTTACAATCATCATGACATAATCTGATGACAATACAATTGCTAAAAATCTAGGCTAAACATAAGGTATAGGAACTTACAATCAGCGTGACTTTATATGATGACAATACCAATACTACAAACATAGGGTAAACATAAGGTATATGTACCTACAAACATCATGACTTAATGTGATGATAAAACGAATACTAAAAATCTAGGCTAAACATAAGGCATAGGTACTTACAATCATCATGACTTTATCTGATGACAATACCAATACTACAAACATAGGGTAAACATAAGGTATATGTACCTACAAACATCATGACTTAATGTGATGATAAAACGAATACTAAAAATATAGGCTAAACATAAGGCATAGGTACTTACAATCATCATGACTTTATCTGATGACAATACGAATACTACAAATATAGGCTAAACATAAGACTAAAATATGTGTAATTAGGGTACCCGCTAGTTAACAATGCTATTGTTCAAAACTGCAAAGATCTGCTCACCATGTTTGCAGTCAAAATAAAAATCTTTAAAGTTATAGACGATACTAGTTTATAGAAACAGTTTTTGCATACATCCTTTCTTGCATATAGCAGCAATGGATTGTTTCTCGTTTGATAAGATGGTTAAACTTAAATTTGGTCAACACAAAAAAACATAAAACCATAAAAGTGTTCTAAAAAATTTCTTTTTTCCTTTAGAAAATATCTGACGTTCAACTTGTTGAATTGACATTTTAAAGTTAATCGATAACGTCCTAACATATATCTGGTATACTTGTGACCTATTCAATTGTCAGTGTCACGTGAAACACAAATATAAACAAAACAGAAGTATAAACCGTAGATATATGCTAATGTATGAAAGACCATGGCGAAAAATATGTCGGATACCTGTAACCGTTTATATCTACCTTTCCGATTGCCTGGTTTTGGGTATGCATCAACCGGATACTGAAAAAACTGTTTTAGGTACGTCGAGTCACAGTTACACAAATCTAGTTTTTCATAATCTTTATGATGCTTTAGTATATTTCAATCTACAAGTACAAATTCATTATGAAATTATACGAAAGGGCCTGATTCTGAACGTATATACATAACTCTAGGGTAATGCACAAAGTACCGGCAGTATTACAAGGATGTATCAGATGCATGAGTTCGAATCCCGCCGAGTGAAAACCAAAACTCTGTTAACTTAAATGTATAGATCTATAATTCTTGGACGTAATTTGTGAAAAGGCTATTTCGAATTATTAGGTAGAAGACAGTCTGTCTTAAAGTTGTCACTCATCTAGACGTGTATAATGAATTAAAAAGGTGATATAACGTAATGGTAATTACAAATCATTCTTTACGATAAACAAAAACATCTGATCTAAATGGTTTACCATCTATTTGCAACTATCCCTTATCGCACTATTTTACAAATTCTGAATGATTAGTTATCAAAGGTACCAGGATTATAATTTAATACGTCAGACGTGCGTTTCGTCTACATAAGACTCATCAGTGACGCTCTGATCAAAATAGTTATAAAGTCATACAAGTACAAAGTTGAGTACCAAAAAGTCCAAATCACATATGGTATATCTTATAAGTCTAGATTCTGCACTATTTTTACATTGAATGTTCTTGAACGTTTTAAGGGTTTCTTTAGCCCTCGAACCTAACCCTTTTGGTACATCGTACTTAAGCAAACTCACGACCCTCGCACTTTAGCGTTAGCCATCATCGTACTTAAGCGTGACCATCGCATTTAAGAGTCATACATGTATTTATTGTGCTATATGTGGATGACAAATTAGGAACTATACATAAACCCATAATATAATATTGCACAATCGTGCACACAATTAAAAAAAAAAACATTTCGGCTGAAAGGACAAAACTTGTAAAAAGGGCCAGGCGGAGGCAAGAACCAATAGCATACATTATTACATTAGTTGCAATGAATAACATTGCTTTCGCAGTAAAATAAAAACCGATAATTTCACATGTGAAATAAATTTGCATGGTTATTTCACTCCTCTGACGTCATAAAACAATAGGCGTTGTCAAGAAGTCAGCTCAAAACAAATTGATATGCTTAGAAAAAAATATAGTTCCTATCATTTTCTAAGTTAATTTTTTGAATTTGCAATTGTTATTGCAAGTACATAATAGTTACCAGGACTATAATTTAATACGCCAGATGCGCGTTTCGTCTACATAATGTCTGCAGTTATGCTCAGATAACAAAAATATAAAGCCAAACAAGTTCAAAGTTGAAGAGCATTGAGAACCCTAAATTCCAAAAAGTTGTGTCAAATACGGCTAAAGTAATCTATTCCTGGGATAAGAAAATCCTTAGTTTTTGGAAAACGTTTTGTCATAAAAAAAAACCATATAATTGATATTCATGAGAAGTGCTGACTACTGGGCGGGTGATACCCTCGGGACGAAAAGTCTACGAAATAGTGGCAAATGTTGTCAAATAAAGCTTAAGGCAACAATAGCATACCGCTGTTCGAAATTCAGAAGTCGATTGAGAAAAAAACAAATTCTAGTTACAAACTAAAACTAAGGGAAACACATATATATAAAAGGAGAACTAGTACTACGAAACAACAGAAACACAACATCAAAATGTAACATACACAGTAACGATTTATATGTATAATATAGCAATGGCCATATTCCTGACTTGGTACAGGACATTTCAATAAAAAGAAATGGTGGGTTTAACCTGGTGTTGTGGCATGCCAAACCTCCCACTTTTATGGCAATGTTATATATGAAATTAAAATGACATTACATGACAGGACTACAATACAAATAAATGGGAGGACATATAGGACAGAGAAACACACGAATACAAAGTTACCAGGTTTAGAATATAAGACGCCAGACGCGCGTTTCGTTTATACAAAATTAACCAATCTCATCACGGGTGCACATTGTAGATGTTGTAAAATTAATTTGATTGATCTGTAAATGTACCGATCATTGGTTGATTGATTAGCTATATTTCGTGTTACATATGACTCTATGGGTAAATTGAACTTACTAAAAGTTTAACAACAAACATGTATCTTGACATCTTTATCACTAATTCACGTACATTGGATCCGTGTGAATACAAGTTTAACGTGTACTAGGTAATTATTTGATTTCTGTTTAGGTCTGAAACTGAAGAGATAGTCCTAAATGTTCAGATCTTATATGTTGGAAGTAAGTAAGGAAACATTTTTTTTTTATTGTGTTTATCTATATTTTAGAAGTTTAAATTTGTTGGGCAACTTTCCAGAACATTGATGGTGTTCTACTGTGATGCCAAAATTCTTGATTAGAACTTCCCATGAAAATATGAATTTTGTTCGTTTTTGAGTTTTATTAACAAGTATATTTATTTAGAACTTGTCTGTTTTAAGCTGCGATACAATATAGTGGTATTATTTTGCCAGCTGAATTTTGTTCCTTAATTTAAGCGAAAAAGTAAAATTTATAATTTATGATAAAAATTTGTTGAAAAAATATGTTGACCTAACACATTTTTCTTTATTCCATCTTTTTTTGTGTAAGGATAACACATTTGAAATAGAAATCATTGATGTGATTGAACAAAAATTTAAAGGAGTAGGTCCGGTAAGGGCCGATTTTGGCCTCAAATTTCAAGTTCATCTGACGAATGATTGTAGACCCTTTTTGAACACTTAAGTGTCTATTTCAGTTGATTCAATAAGTTTATGTGAAAGATTTTAACTAATTTACTCATTAAAAACGCTCCGATTCTAGCATAAATATGAAAAATATATCAAATATGCCCAAAAATGTCACTTTTCTGTTGGTTTTTGTCAAAAATGAAAGTGGCCGCATCCGTGTTCATCCACAACCTTTATATATGTTATGTATTATCATAAAATACAACTTACATTTCAATATTAAGAATGAACACGAATGCGGCCACTTTCAATTAAGACGGAAACCGTCTAAAATTTAACTAAAATGCTAAAATTGTGAAGATTTCAGTAATTTAGCATGACTTAATGATGCTGGCACCCGATATATGTGCATTGTATTGTCAGAAACAGCCCATATTTATGAAGCAGAAGCATTTTACTTTTCAATGAATAACTAAAAGTTTACATCTTAACAATTTTGTAAAACTGCTATATTTTGGGGCAAAAAAGGGGGCTTACTGAACCTACTCCTTTATCTGTAATCATATACGTATGGATATTTAAAAGATCAAGCACATGTGTAGAGTGCGAAATGATAATGTATTACCGTGCAGCATGATATATATGGTTATTTACTGACATACATAATATACACAGACATATATTTAGATATCGATTACAATACAAATATAGGTCTTCTCTATACTTTATGATCCTAACATAGCAACACTTCTACCAATAAACAACTAAAACACACACGTATGTTTGTCGACTAGCTTGCTGCTTGTGTATTTTCTGAGCTGCCGGTTTTATTAAACAAATATGTACGAACATGTCACATCAATACACATTAAAAGTTGTGGGATATCATAATGCCTTCTTATACCTTCTAATATCTAATTGTTTCGTGGCCGTCCAGGAAAAACTACTTTTAGAAACCTGTGTCCTTTTGCCAATGCCAAGCGAAACCCCAAGTGTTGGACCGCACTTGATATAAGAATGTTCAAAAAACATTTAAGAAAACATTTAAATGCAAATAATCTGCTATCAGTCAAAAGACTGCGGCTAAATGAAAATAATTTGAAGACAGAAATGAGTCTGAAATAACCAAATCCGATTACGTTTGTATAGCCATACCACTTATATATAAAAAAGAGTTTTAACTTTAATGCCAACTTGAACATACTTATATACTTAATATTTAAAAAAAGTATCTTAACGTACATGTTAAAAAGTTTGATGTTCACTCAAGTAAGGCAGAGCTAGAAATGACCATATATACACCTATCATTTAACACAATAATTTTTCCCGCCCAAAAAATTCATACGCCTTCGAACTTCTACGTGAGAAGACAATTAATTCCCGTTACACTTCGTGCCACGGAAATTAGGAAGTCTTCTCTATACTTTATGATCCTAACATAGCAACACTTCTACCAATAAACAACTAAAACACACACGTATGTTTGTCGACTAGCTTGCTGCTTGTGTATATAGAAACAACAAAGATAGCTAGACTGTACAAAGAAATAATTTCAAATTAAACAAAAACTTCTAAACACCAAACTTGCGATTCATAAATCATAAACCTAATTGATTCGACACTTTTAATCTGTTTTCAGTAGAATCAGCCACATAACCATCTTTACTATATTCGCTTTTCCAGCTACCATGGCGCTTCCATCACCTTTCGTTAACGTTAGAATTAGCCGCCGCAGTGGCACCACCAGACCTCAAAGAGTGCAAACCAAGATTTAACTCTGGAGCAACTAATTTCAAACGCTTCAGTATACATTCTCTAGCTGTGCTATAGCTGATCGGTTTATTAAACTGAATTAAACCAGACTTATTCTTAGATTTGTACAATGGACGAAACAAATACTTGTCTGAAAAAAAATATATAAATGCGCCATACCAACATTCTTTAAAAATAATGTCGTTACACTTCAGATTGCTCAACTCACTAAATCTAAGAAAAGCGCTATAACTCAGTAAATCATAGCCAGATCACTAACTACTGTTAAATCATTCGACCCTTGAAACATAGAACATAAAGTTATCAAATTAACATTGGAGACAGGACCTTTCTTTACAACTGGAGCTTTAGCAGTACGTTTAGCCGACTCAACTATATTTTAC
The DNA here is from genome assembly GCF_965363235.1 of Mytilus galloprovincialis. Classification (NCBI taxonomy): domain Eukaryota; kingdom Metazoa; phylum Mollusca; class Bivalvia; order Mytilida; family Mytilidae; genus Mytilus; species Mytilus galloprovincialis. The sequence goes on from NC_134845.1 coordinate 24,173,659, forward strand.
AAAGCATTCTCTGTAGGATCTAACTGACCTGACATGTCATGAGCCCATTTAATGGAATAAATAACACTATTGATTGTACTGTATGTAGCACATGAATCAAGCAAATGAACGAAATATAAAGAAACATGAATAGGTGAGGCTGGCAAATAAGTCAAATTATGTTCATGCGAGAATGTTTTCCATTATTTAAAAGCATAATTATATTTTCTAACAGCACTGTCACTTCTGGCATCAAGCGGTCTCCACGAAAAACTATCCAGCAAATCATGTAAAGGATGATCCTCTCCGATACCACTATCCTCCACGGCTTCTGTTTCAAAACGTCCAAGCGTTAACTCTGTACAAAAATACAAAATAAAATCAATCAAATCTGATCTTAAATGCAATCAAGGAAAATTTCATATATTTCCCAAATACACCATTATTTCCCCTTCCGGTGAAGGATACCACAATGGAACCACCAATGTACAATTTGCCTAATCCCTGCAACGTTTTCTTATAACCTTACAAACAACATTTGGTGGTGGTACTAACCAATTGTTTTCACCAAACCAGTTTTGTAAGAACGCATCAATTGCTTCTGTATTCTTACACCAACATTTAGAATTAAATCTCGAACATTTAGCCTTGTAATCTGTATCAAATCTGTTTATTGTATGTCTACCTCATAACTAATCTAATATTTGAAATACAGATTCTTTAATACCCCAGTCTTCGCAATCTGAATATCTACTCAGACCATCAGCAATTTTATTTTGTTCTCTTGGAATCCAATGTGGATTAATTTTTATATTGTTCTCTGAACATAAATAATTTAGCTCACAAGCAATATTTTGCAGTTCCGATTTTTTGCTACCATTTTTAACTATACTAGTTACATTCTTATTGTCTGTATTCAAATTTAAACAATGGTTTTCTAAACAACTTAACAAACTTTTCACTGTTCTGCTTACTGCTTTAAGCTCACGCCATGTTGAGCCTTTACCACTTTCCAATACTGTCCAACTTTCTACTACAGAATTCAAACTGTTATCTGGTAATTCTAGACCACAGTCAGTCAGAATTTCTTACGAGTCACAGACCGACTCGGCACATATGCCATCAACTGCGGGCACAATATAGCCCCCAAAACCTACTTCTGAGGCATCAGTGAACGCCACCAAATCACAAACATCTGACTCATGCAGATCATTACCTTGCTCATTTAACTGTGTTACTGAATTTAACCAGTATCTGAGCTCCTCGACAACCGGAGCTGTCAGAGCAACAAGTGACTTCCAACTTGCCCTTAAGAGTATACAGTTATACAATTCTCTAGTTCTAAGCCTAACTAAATTACCTATTAAAGACAGCCTGCATTGATATAATCTGACCAACAATTCCGGCAACAAACTTTGCACTGTGCAAAACTTTTCCTTTTCCGACACAGAAAAGTATTTTACTGATAACATCAACTAATCTGTCTATAATACGTTCACTGGAAACTTAGTTTAAGTTTCCCGAACTCCATATCCCATACCAAACCTATCCAGGTCAGATTTTGCTGTGGATACCAAACACATTTTCCTTCAGCTATTGAAAAAAACAAATGCAGACAAACTAGATCTTATGTACGAGCTAGTTCTTTCAGCTGATTGAAAATCATTTGCACCTCCAAGCCCATCATCAAGATACATTATTATATTCAACCCCTGATTTCTTCAGTATTTTATTACTTCCTTAAGAACTTTGGTAAAAATATGACCCGCACTGGCCAGACCAAAAGGAAGAACATTAAATACAAAGAACTTTGTTATACCATTGAAATCCCGACTGAAACTCAATAAGTTCTATGTTCCTCTAATATTTCCAAATGGTGATATGCACTTTTAAGGTCATATCTAAATAAAACATTTCCTTTTTCAAATAATTCTCTTGCAACTGTACCATCTTCAAATTTAAGCCTAAACTGGTGTATACATTCGTTGATATGCCTACAGTCCAAAATTAAACGGGGCTTCTTAGATTTACTAAAAGCTACTGTTAAAGGATTAACCACAAGAGGTATATCTTTAACTTCTGAAATGCAACCTTTTTCTGTCAATTTTAAAATCTCGCCAATAAACGAATTCCCCGTTATCCCTAGCAGATTTATTATTTCTCAATATAACATTTTCTGGTAGTACTTTGAATGAAATACCGTATCCCTTTTCTATAACACTTAAAATATACATGCTTGTGCCTATATCTCTCCACTTGTGTATTGATTTTTCAATTTACCTACAGATGTGAGTAAACTTAAATTTTACCGTTAACTGGCTAGACACCTGTTCGATACGTTCACGCTCGAGTAAACAAATACTATCATCATTCATGAAATATTTTAAAGACTTATCAGTTAAGTGATTCGTATTCACCTGAAAACTATTATCATATAGTAAATCTGAGCAAATGCTACAAGTTAATTTATTAACCTTAAGTAAATTAGTACTTAACTTTCGTTTTTTCTCTGGACATTCAAATTTCCAGTGACCAGGCTTGTAGCAGTTATAGCAAACTCCGGCCTTCCACTTGCTTTTCCATTTGTATCACTAGAAGTAGCAGTTGAAGTTGGCCTGCTATACGGCGTTGGTCTTTTCTTCTTAGCTTTCTCTGCTTTTGTTTTCCTTTACGATCGTCCTCGGAATCATATGCGAGGGGATTCGCTGTATATTCCTGTACCACTTTCCATTTCACACGACTGTCTATGAAGTTTATAGACATCGTTCACCGAAAGTTCATTTGTAACCTGTTCATTTGTAATTCGGATCTCTCCTTCTGTTGATGATCGAATTCTTGTTAGTTTTATTGAAAACATCCCTTCCATTTGTAACAATAAATCATTCCGTGATATTCGAATTTTCTCCTCGACAATCCGCTAACACCATTCTCGATGTCCGGATCCATCATGGCACTCAGAAAAAGTTTGATGTTCACTCAAGTAAGGCAGAGCTAGAAATGACCATATATACACCTATCATTTAACACAATAATTTTTCCCGCCCAAAAAATTCATACGCCTTCGAACTACTACGTGAGAAGACAATTGATTCCCGTTACACTTCGTGCCACGGAAATTAGGAATACTTTCTGTAAAAATGACACATTGTTCACTACGTTTTTCATAAGAAACAATAAAAATATATAATATGGAATCGGACTCACTTTTAGTTTCGAGCAGTACATATAAGCATTATATCTTCCTACATGTCTTCGATAAAGAGTTCTAAGATTTTTTTTATCGGCATATATACGTTATATCCGAGCGTACCAAGAGCAGTTTAAATTCTTTTTACATGTGCATTTTTTTCTGTGCCTTATAAACTGCATATTCAATTTATTTTTATCGAATTTGCATATTTTCGAAATAGCCTATTTAAAATGAAGTACTATCACATGATTAATGCGTTAACAATGGTATTATTCAAATCATCTGTACGGACATGACATATTCCAATCTTGTTCAACGAGTGACTTGTTATTTATCAAGTTACAAGTTTAACAATATTGTTAGTTAGGTCAGAGCGAAGCTCGAATCCCCATATGGAATTTACTGACCCAATATACAGTATTACGTCACTAGCACACTATGTAACGAATTTATCTTACCGACTATCTTAACATGTGAAATTTAAACTAGTGACCTATCAAAATGAGCAAGTCTTCGATACTGTAAGCAGTAAGAAACTACTTCCATTGATCCTACAAAAACAGATGCAAACAATAACAACTTATTAGTTGAAATGTGTATTTTGAATCAATTGCCATCGTAATCATCAATTTCTTCGTCTGTTGATACCTTTAAGATTTTTTCTTAGACCCGTTTCGTTTTCATAAAGGGACGTAACACTATTACTAACCGTTTATGAAATTAGCCCCACCTCCCTTCTTACCTAATGTGGAATATAAAGGGACGCAACACCACTACTAACTGTGTATGAAATACGCCCCGCCTCCCTACTAACCTAAAATGAAATATACACGGTCTCCAGGCGGATGCTTTTAGCCAATCATATTCCTAGAAATATATAGGAGGTAAGATAATATTATTTTCATCACATGAGTGACATTTTCCATTTGACATATGCATTATTTGTTTGGTTTCGGTATGTATAATCAGGTGTGTACATTTCCATTGAAATTCTTCTCTTACTATTAATATCCATTTTACTGAGATTTTCCAAATTTATATTTACATTTTTACCCATTTTGTTTGACACTAAGGAGTCTCAGTTATGTTTATGTTTAACTGATGATATTTTGATGTCAAATCTTTGAATGTTTTTATTTTTAGGATTTAGAAATATTTTCAGAAACTTTTTTTAAAAATGATTGTTTGTGGTATGGAACTTTAAATTCGTGAATATTAATACAATTATGTTTATATATTAATTGTTGATACATTTCATTTCACTATTTATAATCTTTGGAATTTTCGTTCCATATATCACCAATAGTTTGTATTTAAAGAATAAAATAAAGATCTGCCATGAAACAAAATATTCGAGTTTCCAAAAACTTGCTGTTTCTTTACTGCCATTTCATTAGATACATATACTGTTTGACACAGTTTATCTGCAAATTTCTTATATAACCAAACTTTACCAATACATTCCAAGTAGATAATGACTTTGTCGAAAATAACGATTTGATATATTTACGTTATATCCAACTATCCAAATTTATTATCCCCATGCCGCCTTATTTTTAAAATCTAAAGAGCAAAACTTAGATTCACTTTTAAATTACCATCCCAAATAAAATTCCAGATTTTTGTATTCAAATCGTTTTTGTATATTTCAGGTATACCTCTTATTTATAACCCATAAACACATATTTCCTAACTTACAAACATTTAGGCATATCAGTTGAAACGGGTGCCACACGTTGAGCAGAATCTGCTGACCCTTTAGGAGCACCTGATATCACCCCCAGTTTTTGGTGGGATTCTTGTTGCTTACTGTGGATTCATTTATTTTCGTGGGCACCAATTTTCGTTGATGGAAGAAAACTTGCATATTCGTGGACATTTAATTTCGTGGTTTTGCCGAAGTCTTTATACAAGCCTTTAGGACATTTGTCATTCGTTGAACGTTTAATTTCGTGGTTCACCTAAATCAACGAAATCCACGAAAATTGGTATCCAACGAATAATAATGAGTCCACAGTATTCTTTAGTTTTCTATGTTGTGTCATGTGTACTATTGTTTGTCTGTTTGTCTTTTGCATTTTCAGCTATGGCGTTGTCAGTCTTTTTTTATTTATAAGTTTGACTGTCCCTCTGGTATCTTTCGTCCCCCTTTTAAACAGAAGTAATTACTGCAATACCATCAGACGAAATATTTCACATATATCAGTTCCACTTCCCTCCCCTCCCTCAGTAACTTCAAGCACGATGAATAGACAAGTGTTGTTTGTGCAGGTAAACATCGATGAGTTCTTCTAAATCATTAGTGAACCACCAATACGCGCTTTGTTACTGCCTTGAATCATACTCTGCGTTAGGTATAATTTACTCAATCGAATTAACATTGTCTGTTGCATGTGTCCTTTTATATTTTAAAATAGTGTCTAGAAGTAATATTTCATAAATTAAAACTATAAATACTTTTCAAAAATTAGAAATTAATTGTGATCGTAGAAATACTAGTGTTTGGGTTAATAAAAATCACGTAAATGCGACCAGAATGTAAAAGTGTTAATAATATGTCCGTTTTGTAAATTTAACGATGATCTAGAACGTAGCATGGTATATCGAACAATATTCATTCACGAGTATTTGTAGGTTATCGCATTTACATTTCGCTATAACTATGTATGGCACTTTTTTATTTACAACTCGTCTGGTATAAAGAGTAAACTAACCACAAAAACTTAACATTGACGATATTTCAAGTGACTGTCATACTCCTGACTTGGTACAGGCATTTTCTCATGTATAAAATTGTAGATGATATCTTATTAATAGCTAGCTAAATTTTAAAACCACACATGTTACACCTGTGCCCCATATACCTCTTACATTCTATTAACACTATCCGAAATTACACATAAAGCAATTTAATTTCAAGGTAAGATCGCGACTACAAAATAATTCATGTATTTTGAAAAACGAATTTTGTTTATAATATGTATAAAATAAAAGATCAGTTCTAATCAATATTTTGCATAGTTTAACACTTTGATAACCACACTTTATATACACGTTACACAATTACACCATTCATCATACACCATTACAACATTCCCTTTATACCATACACAATAGTACTAAACTCCTTCTACCTTTGCACCATATGCCATACACCATTACACTATACACATCTGGGGGGGGGGGGGGGAAGTTAACACAATCCAAGGGCTGAAAATATGTCACATAATAGGGGTACAGCAGTAAAAATAGTGTTATAATCTTAATAACTATAAAACAAAATGTTAACAAAGACAAACAAAAAGGCATATAAACAAAGCACATTAGCAAAAAAAAATGCTATAGAAAATGTATGCACTCCAAGAATGAGATATAAGAGTCAAGTATATATTGTTTTTTTCAAAGAGTAATAAAAGCGGAAAGTTTCAATTGTAGTTTACAATTATCATCCAGTTTGTAACAAATTGAAGGAAAAAAAATGCTTACAAATTTTGCTTACAAGATTATAAATGACTTTGAAGAATATGTTTCGAGCGTATACGTATATGGGTCCGTGTGCATAAAATCTCATGATTACCATAGGTTGAAAATGGACTGCGCAGCTACTTATCAGGTTACGCTATTGAGATCCAGACAAATAAATATTGTTAAGCTATATATTGTACATGCATTGTGTATATGTTTATTGATATCTATGTTTGTATGATGTCGAATGAGCATCGGTAGTTTTTAGGATAGTTTTCCAACTGCGTAAGAAAAGACCTACATGTACCTTAGATTGATGTTGCCATTATTTTGTGCCCCCCTTTATGTCTTATATCTCATTGCGTTCTTCGTATTTCAATATTTCTTGTTTCGAAAAACTATGGTTTGAACATAACTTATGGAGATCAAACATCAATAAAAGCCCTCCGAATCTAGTTAATTTATTAATTGTAATGTTCATTTTTTATTGTAGGTATGGCTACCTCAAAAGTCAAATTTACCATTTTTCTACAGATTTGTGTTATATGTTGTATGGTAATTGTATGGAATTTGACTATAAGGCTATACATACAAATGGAAAACAATGTTTCAAAACAAGAGTTGAATATCGCACAGAAGACGTATTTGATTAAAGACACATTGATTGATAGTCTAAATGTACATCGAGAGCAAGGGATTTCAATTATAGAGAATAAAAACAACAATTACAAATCAAATCCATACAAACAAGCAATCAGTTCAAATGTATACATGTATTCTGCAATATTGATAAAAGATATCACACAAGAATTTAAAGGGGGAGGAAATATTATAATAGTTAACGGATGGGAAACTATGGCATCTCTAAATAAGGCGAATTTCACATGCTGTTTCTACGGAAAAGACAACACACTGTTTTACATTTACTCAACTAGGAAAACAGCAACCTTTTTGAATAGTGGACCATATCATTCTGTTCAGTTTGAGTGTCCGGTAGATTTCTTCTCTGTAACTAAAGTGTCTGTATCTGACGGACCACAATATTGTGTCGAAAACAAGGAATATTACATAAAGGTAGACACTCCGATGAAAAGCGAATCAGGATTAGCTGTATGTAGTAAAATAAGTTATGGGAAATTGGATGCTAAGCGCCTTGTGGAGTGGTTTGAGGTCCAACGGTTACTTGGTGTCGACAAAGTACTAACATACACTTATAAACTAAATACGCAAGCGATGAATGTTTTAGATTATTATGAGTCTATTGGTTATGCAGAAATTATTCGAGACTTCGATTTTCCGTTTAAAGGTATTCTGTCATGTTGTTGATATAGAAAGTATAACAAACATGCTTTGTTTAAATTGTCTTAAATATCTGAAAGTTTCATATATAACAATCTTTTCGAAAAAGGCCATTTTGTAAATATACCAGCAAATTCTAACATTTTGCTTTTTTTAGTTATTTATTTTGATGTTTGTGTAAAATTGTGTTTAAAACATCAATTAAAATTTAGAGTCATACTCAGAAATACACCAATCGAAACACTAGTTATTCGAGTATAAATATTGTTCTTCAAGTACTGATTAAAGTTGTATGACCGAGATCCCTGGTGTTTCAGTTTTCAATATTTCTTTCGCTTTTTACGAACGCAATTAATTTAAATTGGTTTGATGAAATCTCTGTCCACCTCTCATATTCTTTAACACGATTTACATGCATATATGAAAATGATTGTACCGGATTATGATCTTAAATGGTAACGAAGTTCGACGGTTTTTATTTAAATGTTTGTATCTTTGTTAAATACATTTCTTTTTAATTGTTTTTCATTTCAATTTGGCTACTGTTTTTGTCTTATAGATGAAAGAATGTGAGGTATAAGTGCAAATGACACATCTCTCCATCCAAGTCACAATTTATAAAAGTTAACCATTATAAGTCAAAGTATGGTCTTCAACACGGAGCATGGACTCACATCGAACATCAAGTTATAAAAGGCCCCTACAATTACTAGTGTAAATCCATTCAAACGAAAAACCAACTGTCTATAAAATCTATATAAAAAACAGGAAACGAGAACAATATCAACACACAACAGCTACTGAACATCATAGTCCTGACTTAGGACAGGTGCAAACAATTGCAGCGGGTTAAAACGTTTTAATGGTAAAAAATGGTAAAAAATCCTCACCCTTATCTGAAACAATTGTGTAACATCACAATATAGACAGAAACACTATAAAATATCTTAACATATGGGTGAACTCAATCAAAAGACATATTAACAAAAGTGAACATACATTGAACGAATAAATTTAATATTATGATACAATCAAAATACAAAATCAATTAAATAAAGGATGAACTACTTTTACTTAAATAATCATGATGGCCATAGTACGAAGAAGTTAACTTTTATAGTAATACCAAACATTTATCAAAGCTGGTATATAGACAACATATAACACTGAATTAACATTAAATAACAAAAACGCATCACAAATATTATCAACAGATCAAATAAACAAGAAAGAACGATTTGAGAGTACTCGCAGTTTTGAAAGTTATTTTCGATTGTGTTTTAAAAAAAAAGTACTAATAAGTTATTTTGTAGAAGAATACCCGCGACACGCCGGAGACCAAAATAGCCACGCCTGGGCTGATCTACAAGTTATTATGCACGACTGTCAGTCCCGTTTGTGTAGATACAAATATGTTGCAGTACTTGACAAGGATGAATTTCTTGTACCAAATATCACTGATTATGGGTTCTCATTGAAACGGGTTTTTGTGAGTATATACTGAATGTAATGTTGCTTCTTTGTCCTCCCCGTTACTATATAATATCATAGAGATTTTATTTAAAAAGTGCGTTTTATCTATATCATAATGTATACGTAATTCGCTAATTGATTTGAATCAGCAATAAGTTGTTCCAGCAGTTATCATGATTTCTTATGGGACGTCATAATTGCTTCAATAATAGATCTCAGAGTGGCAACATGTTTTTGGTGCACTTAAATGTTTCGATTGTTTCGTTGTTCCCACTGACAATGCATAGATGATTTGAATCACTCTGTTTCAGTTTGTACCCCTGGTTAGTCATGAACAGCTGTTAACAGCTGTTCCTCTTGTAACGTACAAAGCCTATATCTGAGACAATGATACGTGTTTCATGTAGATCTCCTTATGAACGGTCGAGGAGATTTTGTTATATAGATGGGCGCAGTCCGAACCTGTACAGCAAGTTAACTTGATAAACAGTCATTTGGACTGGTCAAAGTTAACCTGTTACAAGATTTAGGATGTCTCTGACCAGTCCTACTACCACAATCAAGTTAACTTGAAAAGCGGACTTGTCTGCCAAAAAGGTAAACTTGGAAACATATCCGGTACTGAGTTAACACAAGTTAACTTCGCAACCAGCCTTGCAATTGATTTCGACAATTCCGATTAAACCAAACCTGTTCTCAAGTTAAATTTTGGCTAGTCAACACTAAGTTAACTTGGGATCCTCTTAAAATTTAAGTCCTCTTTTCAGTATTTCAAAATAATGTGGCTGTGAAAATGAAGGTATTACTTTAACACCAAAATCTTAAAAGGTGATCTAGAAGATATTGAAATGAGAGAAAACGGTAAAATAACTTGATATTAAAATCTATTACTGAGATTATTCAAGACCAAAAATGCAATATATTATTGACATTAATAGACTGTTTCAGAATTAGTCAAGACCAGTCGAGACTAAAATGTAAAGCCAAATTATATATAGCTAGTTGCGACTGAGTCGAGACTAGTCGAGTATTGGTCGAAACTGGTCGTGCATTTGTCGAAACTATTTACGACTATACCAAGATTATAAAGTACTGGTAAGTTCAAGTACGAACTGTCACGATGTTGACGAATCCCAACAATTAAAAAATGTGCTCGGCTTTAATGGATGAGCACAAACTATGGTCTGATCAGTTTGTGGTAAATGGACACTTAGATTACGATCCAAATACTGACATACACAAATACACCATTAAATGTACATCACTTATTATCTACTCAGAATCTCAGCATAAAGCATAACATAGTATACATGGATAAACACAGTTGACAATGGATGTTTTTAAGGTTATGCTTATTTTAAAAGATTTCTTTTGTCAAAAAGGGGGAGAAAGATAGAACATTGTTACGCATTGGTTTAATTCATAATCCCTGTACAAAATCAGTTGGTCAATGTATTATTTTTATGATTTTTGTTCTATAAATACTTTTTGTGCACTGATTATACACCCATATATATGTTAGATGAAAAAATATTAACAAATAACAACAATACCGGTCGTTAAGGGGTATTTAAATCGGGAAAGATTATTGTAAGTAGCTAGTAATTGCATGCATTGTTCATTGTCTATCCAGCATTACCATCTCGTACCCAACGTTACCATTTCATACACAACATTTAGTACTCCGTACCAATGATCCAAACTTTTTTGTACCCAATGGGAAGACATCATTTACCATTTCGTCCATCATAACTGCCATTATTTTGATACTATTTTTAATGTTTTTATTGTTATTCCATGTTTCCTTATTCAGGGTTATATCTCGTCTATATAAAATCTTTGATAAATGTTTGATACGACTATAAATTTTAACTTCGTATTACAAAATGTACAATGTATGAACAACAAAATTACTTATTTTGTATAATTAGACTTTATATAAGAATGTCGGATTTTGATTGGTTGTAAGCCAGTGTATATATAGTTCGCATATTGTACTATTTTTTCCTCAATTAAAATAAATTTGCCTATTTTTCACCACTACCGTAGAATTCGCCTAAAGTTTCCTGCTCTTTCGTGGTAATTGCAATTTTGGATATTCGTTTTTTTATCATCGCGAGATTCTTCCCGCCAAAAAAATTCGAAACCTTTCTCACTTTACCTGAGTTAACGTTATTAAGAATACAAGGTAAAATCTCTATCGATTGAGTTAAAGCGAAAACTGTACAAAAATTGTCAGAGATATACATAAAAAGTAGAAAAAAAAGATGTCTCTTCAAATGAACGATTTAATAATGGAATAACAATGACGTTTACACATAGAAACAATGACGTTACATAAAGACAGCACTAACGCGTATATGAGTACATGCATAATTCCCGCGATGTTACGATTTTTCTTCAGTTGTACAGATAGTTTTAATAAAAATCTATTCGGTATAATTAAACAGGTAAATCATGTTAAGCCCTAGTCACACAAGACCACGATAGCACCACGCTCACCAAAATCTTTAATTAATTCAGATCGCGATATGAGCAGCATGCAAATGTTATTTTTGGTTGTTTTCACGATGATACTTCGTCCTCATTTCGCTTCTAAAACGATTCCTTTACGTTTATACCACGTGCGTTTTCACCATGCTTTTTCTACGAATTTTATGATCTTACTACGCTCATCACGTTCTCACTACGACTATACCACAACTTATCCGATTGCAACACGATCTTACCACGCACCAACTGCGTTTAAAGCACGTTCGTACCAAAATTATACTACGTTCATACTAAGATCGTTCTACGTTCTAAGAAATAACGTCAACATCGTGTTCCCTATCAATACTGTTTCATTCCTTCTATTTCTGATCAATACGTAGATTTCCCAGAAAACAACACAGTCATGCCAACAAAATCTAGAACACGTGGGTGTGGTGGAAGGAGAGTAGAGGTAGATGACGAGGCAGATGGGGCACTTATAGTAACGAATCCTGATCCAGCAGAGATGTCGGACCGACCAATCCAACCTTAATTACAACATATTGCTGGTCTATTAAGCTCAAATGACGATATTTTAGTGAACGATAGCAGAGAGGACACAGATGTGTCAAGCATGGTTGACTCGTTAGAGATATTGGACAAGAGGTCCTAATTGAATACACACAAACAAAACCTGCAGAGATATTTAAAATATTTTATTTGACAATGACAATGATAACGATGGTCGTAGTATGAATGTAGGCAGGTCGTAAGAAGAGGATGATGAGGACGGCATGGGCGTGCTAGAATTATACTATGGTCTCGAACAGCTTGGTGTAAACGTGGTATAGTCGTAATGGAAGCGTAGTTGGGTCGCGGTGAGAAAGTGATGGCCATAGTGAGGTCGATATAACGTCGCTGTAAGATCGTAGTCTCACTGAATAATCACGCTTTCGATATGCTCTCGCTACGATGGTATAACGATCTTTTTGATCTTACAACGACCTTACTGTGCTCTCACTACGCTTCTACTACGACCTGATTTCATCACGACCGCACCACGATTGTTTTGAACAAAGTTGGTCACACACATCACGATCTAGAAGACCTATACCAAGACCGTGATATGACCTTACTGCGATCTACACGATCGCACTACGATCGTAAACATTTGCATTTTTTCACAGATCGTAGTGCAATCGTGGCCTTGTGTGACTACGGTATTGTGGAGGAGTATTTTCGAAAAATACCAGTCTTGAGACCACATTTGACTCGCCTAGCGGCTAAGGAAATTTCACAGTTCCTTGACTTTTTCGCAAATACCCCTTCATACCATGATATATCTGTTCACAAATATTTTCTTTCTCCATTTAAACTGTATGCCTGACAACAAAATTATTTTCATTTACCAGTGTATGTTATAGTAGTTGATGGATTTTGTTCAAGGTGATTGTTTATTCTTCTGAAATTGCTTAACATCTCACAACGGTATACTACTGTTGCCTTTATTAATCCACCGCTTATTTTATTAATTAAGGTCTTTCCTTTTACAAAAGGGAAAGACCTTACTGTATTTCTTCTGTTTATTATTATTATTATTAAGGTCTTTCCTTTTCTATAAGGAAAGACCTTACTGTATTTCTTCTTCTGATTATTATTATTATTATTATTATTATTATTATTATTATTATTATTATTATTATTCTTTTTGTTCCGCCAAACTTTGACGAAGTTAGCCTCCGTAACCGTAAGACGTGTCGCTTTCATGTTCACACTTTGTATCGGTGTAATGAATACCTATCCGGAACTCACCCTGTGAGTCGAAATATTTTGTCGGTTCGGAGTAATCCCTCCGAAACCCAAAAACCTTGTTATCGTTCCAACACCGTAACCGTAATAGGTAGAAACAAAACAAAGGGTGAAATTTGATCAGGACCAGACCCTGGTTCTTCGTTACATTTGGATCGAAAAGATTCAACTACTCATTGGTAGGGTTATGCCCCTATGAAAATTAACCGGTGTCGGTTGACCACCAAAACTCAGAAACCGTAAGTCGTAGACACCTAGGATCTTCACCAATCATCATCAATTTATGTATCTTTGAAAAATACCTCAAGGTCAAATTTGTATGTTGACCTTGACCTTTGACCTAACACCTTGTTATGGGATAATCTCAGAAACCATTATACTTACAGAAGTTTTAAATAGTGGAAAATGTTTGGGTCATTACGGCACAACTTTGTTACATTTTGACCGAAGAGATTTGACCTTTTTTTAAGGGGCATAACACCTGTTTTAGGTTTCTGGAAAGACAAAATCATCTTTTACTATATAACCAAAGGTCCTAGACCCATGGGGTCTTAGGCAATGACATTGGGGACTAATGACCTTGACAAAGGTCAAAAGGTCAAAGGTCAAGGTCATGTCCCATATAGCGAATTTGGTGTTTTTAACCTTATTTAAAGGTTTTTCAGTGTGTTTTAAAGCTTTTCAATACATTCTACGTCTGTTTGAACATGTATTTTACATTACAAAAGGAAAGACCTCTCAATTGTTCAAGAACAATTGACAGTTTAATTATTATTAGGTCTTTCCACTTTTCTGTGGAAAGACCTATTGTTTTTCTTCTGATTATTTTTCTTTTTTTCTTCCGCCTAATTTTGTTCTTGCGATAAACATTTGTTTCGCAATATGTCGCTTAGATATTTGGTATATGATATCGAACAGTTTATGCACTTTTGAAATTTACCCTGCGTAAACGAATACTTTTCTTTGTAGGAGTTATCTCCCCAAACACTGTTTTCCTTGTTAGCGCATCTCCTTCGCAACCGTAAAAGATTATGACAAATTTATTTTACAAAATTGCTCATTATATCCTTTGCATGATTTGTCCTATTTTGACCGAAGCGATATGACCGCTCCATATGAGAGTTATTTCCCCTTATGCATCTGATATAAGTGATATGAATTTCTATCTTATAAATCATAAGTGATAGAGACCTAGGATCTTTTGATTTGAGGTCCTTGGTCCCAAAAAATGAAAATTAGGTCAAGGTCAAAGGTCAAGGTCATATTCTAATATTTGAATTTGGCTTATTTTCACTTATATCCAAAGACTGTATAAGATATCAACAAATTATTTTTACTAAATTGTTAGTTGCGACATGTCGTAAGATGTAAATTTTGATTGCAAGCGTACGTTGAATGTAAAAGGGAGTTTTCTCCCCTCTTGTATTTAAAAATACGCGTTTGGTGATATAACTCATTAACTAAATATAATAAAGACCTATGGTCTTTTGATTTGAGGTCCTTGGTTTATGACCTTGAAACTGATCTCAAGGTCATAGCTTAATTTGACGTTCTAGATTTTGACCTTTGCTTTTATTCTATATGTATACATGATAAAGATATACAACTTTTAGAAAAAGATATCAAACCATTTAACCTTGTAAAAAAACAACCGGAAGTGACCTTTTGTAAACCGGAAATAGCTATTTTTTTGTACTTTTTAATATAAAAGTATATAGAACCAGATATTTTTGGAATCAGTGTCAAGTAAATATTCAAATATAATCGGAAGTAACATTTTTCAAACCGGAAGTAACAAATTATCTCCCTTATTTAAAAAAAAATGTATGGAAACAATATATTTTTGGAATCAGCTTACTAGGAGCTATCATTTGACGATTGAAATGACATTTTAAACTTAGTTTCACAACTTTTCATATCAAAATACATTGTTTTGATGGAAAGACCTTCAATTGTTCTCTGAACAATTGGTTTTTAATTATTATTATTATTCTTTTTCCGCCAAACTTTGACAAATTTAGCCGCGTTAACCGTAAGACGTGTTGCTTTCATGTTCACACTATGTATCGGTGTCATGAATACCTATCTGGAACTCACCCTGTTAGTCGAAATATTTTGTCGGTTCGGAGTTATCCCTCCGAAACCCAAAAACCTTGTTATCGTTCCAACACCGTAACCGTAATAGGTAGAAAAAAAACAAAGGGTGAAATTTGTTCAGGACCAGACCCCGGTTCTTCGTTACATTTGGATCGAAAAGATTCAACGACTCATTGGTAGGGTTATGCCCCTATGAAAATTAACCGATGTCGGTTGACCACCAAAACTCAGAAACCGTAAGTCGTAGACATCTAGGATCTTCACCATTCATCATCAATTCATGTATCTTTTTAAAATATCTCAAGGTCAAATTTGTATGTTGACCTTGACCTTTGACCTAACACCTTGTTATGGAATAATCTCAGAAACCATTATACTTACAGAAGTTTTAAATAGTGGAAAATGTTTGGGTCAGTATGGCGCAACTTTGTTACATTTTGACCGAAGAGATTTGACATTTTTTAAGGGGCATAACACCTGTTTTAGGTGTCTGGAAAGACAAAATCAGCTTTTACTTTATAACCAAAGGTCCTAGACCCATGGGGTCTTCGGCAATGACATTTGGGACTAATGACCTTGACAAAGGTCAAAAGGTCAAAGGTCAAGGTCATGTCCCATATAGCGAATTTAGTGTTTTTAACCTTATTTAAAGGATTTTCAGTGTGTTTTAAAGCTTTTCAATACATTCTACGTCTATTGGAGCATGTATTTTACATTACTAAAGGAAAGACCTCTCAATTGTTCAAGAACAATTGACAGTTTAATTTTATATTTGCATTGTATCACAGATCAAATTAATTCGTTCAGTGAATGTTCACTTGTGTTATCACATGTATGTCTTTTGATTTAGTTAATCCATTTCAATTGATATTTTATAGTTTGTCTTTCTATGTTGTTATGTTACATTATTGTTTTAGATAAGATTGACGGTTGTAACATATTTAAATGTTTTGACCTACTGCACTTGCTTGTGCCTTTCCTAGGTCAGGAATCTGATGATCATTAGTTGTCGTTTGTTGATGTGGTTCATAAGCGTTATTGCCTCCCGTTTTTTGCATAGATAAGACCTTTTGTTTTACAGCTTAGATGGTTTTACATTAGTCATTTCGGGATCTTTATAAATTGTTGTTCGATAGGCTCCATGTTGTAGACCATACTTTGACCTTTAATGGTTTACTTTCATAAATTGTGACTTCAGTGGAGAGTTGTCTCATCGGCACTCATGCCAAATCTTCTTATATCTGTAAACAGATGATCATTTCGTATCGTATGTTTTGAAATCGTTCAAATTTCATTTTTGGAGATTTTATTAAACAGAAACGATTAATCTAAAACACGAAAGATCATTGATAATTTCATATTAACTCAAAACTAGACTTAAAGCGTTTATATTTCAATGATATTGGTCCACGCAACATGAAATATAAAAATAAATATACAATATTAGGTCAATGTCAGAAAAATATTAACTTTTTTTTGTATGAGGCTGAGAAACTGCGTAGGTTGAGGTTGTACCGATACCTTCCACAGCTTAGTGCCGAGTACAAAAAAAGTTTATATTATCATGACATTGACCTGATATTATTTATGACTGCAACTTAGATTGTTTCTTTTATAGCTTTTTAAATTGTAAAACTAATCTAAAATTTATTTTCATTCCTTTCTGAACCCTGATTTTGGAAAAAGTGCTCCATGATGAAATTGACATTGCCCAAAATTTAGCTGTGTTACTACATTAAGGAAATAAACATAATTAGTTGCAGTATAAGAGTAATTGTACGTGGGTAAATAAAGGCAATAATTGTATACCACTGTTCAGTAGTCGTAAATTGAATAAGCGAAAACAAAATATAGTAGCAAACTAAAACCGAGGCCAACAAATTACCGATAAGAAGTAATCAACGAATCAAAAGAAACACTGAACTGCAACGTAAACAAACGCCAACATACATAGAAACTGATTACTTGATAACATCAGCAATATATTGACTTGCTACATAATAGATATAAAATATGTTATATTGAGGCCTTACGGTTACCCATTGCCATAATTGCTTACATCCTCTTCATTTGATCTTTCGTGGATAGTTTTCTCATTGGGAATCATACCATATCTCCTTTTTTTTTGGCAAACATTAGGTTATTTCCCATAATGTACGAAACGACATACAAGTATATACATGTATAAATCTTCAGTGAAGTACAACATTGCACGCATATTAATCTTCTCTAAGCTACGAAATTGGTTGAATATATTTCTTACAGTAGGTACGAAAATGCTTACAAATAGATACTCCGTGAGGTATGAAAAGGCATTTGCAAAAGAACGAATTGATGGTTATAAAATGGTAAGAGTACGAAACGACTATTACTAAGTCCGGAATATGTCATTTGTTTACCAATCTGTCCCTTGATTGACAACGTTTTAAGGAATTGCACGTTTTTAGCTCATTTGACCAAAGGACCAAGCCATTCAGCGTCGGTCGTCCATCTTTTTCGTCGTTCGTCTGTTTTCTTAAACAAAAATCTTCTCCTCTGAAACTACTATGCCGAATTTAACCACAATCATTATTCTTGTTTCTAGTTTAAAAAGTTGGTCTGAAAATCCTCCTGCCAAACAAGATGGTCGACATGGCTAAACATAGACAATGGGATGAAATGCAAGTTTAAATTATTGTTTCGAAAACCGTTATAGATAGACTTAATCTGACAGGGGAAGACATATCCAAATAGGTCATCTTAACCTAATGTCCATTTCCAACGAAACTGTCAAACGATTTTTTTATAGGAGTGATTGCCCTTTGATGAAAATATTTATGTTTTAAATTTTTTTGTATTTTGCCTTTTATATTAAAAGTTATAGCAGATGGATAGAAACTTAAATATGCAAACACGATCAGCATCAGCACGACAATATCCACAATTAATACAATATGGTGGAAATCATTCGATGACTCTTCATCATTACATTTCATGGACGATTTGTACCATTTTGTACGATGCGCCTAATATTACACGATGAAAAATATAATAGACATATAGACACTTAAATAGGCACAATTGATTAGCAAGACCTACTTACAAGTCACATATTGTTGAAATAGTGTGTAGATGCTTTATAGTAGTGATTGTCATTTATTTATGATATTTGTTTACCCTTTTTTGTGTTTTGAGTTCAAACTAAAAAATAGACAGAGAAACTAACCGGACTAACTGATCATCAAAACAAAATCAACAAAACAAAGAATTATGTGATTAATTCTTATCTTGCACTTAATATTGAAGAGCGTCATTTGCTAAATATGCACATTGACCACAGTGAGTACTACAGGGTTTGTAGAGCCTCTAGTTACAATGTACGTTACACTTCGTGTATTTTTTTAAATGTTGGATGATTTTGATTATTTGTACTTTTTTTTTTGAAACAGAAATTTTGTACTGTTATATGTTTTTAGGACGAAATCTTCAAAAGTGATTTGGCAGGAGCAAGTTTTTTGGTTAAAATGCACATGACATCGTGGAAACCAAGCAATGCATTGAGTGAACTTTTTCTAGGGAAATACTTATTAAGCACAGCACCAATGTCCGACAGAATAAAATATGTACATATGCCAAGCCGAACCAAATACGGATCAGTTCAAGTCCATCATATACGACCATTCGGGAAATATAAAATGTATGCACAATATATTGTAAGAATAAGCGAGTTCATTGAATCACCAAGAATGTTCAAAGTTGAACATGTAAATTCCAAATGTGTATGATTGAAAAGGACTTACTTTTAACTAGGTGACTGTAAAGCCACTAGAGTATAACCAGCCAAGTGGCCATTAATTCGGTACAGACATCTAAATAAGTATATTATGTTGTTAAAATTGCAAAATGTATGTGCATTTCTTAAGTTATTAACCACTAATTCACTGTATGATGCTTATTTTTTATTATTTGTTTTTCGTTCTCTATTTAGTTTTTAAAAAATATAGCATAGCTGACTATGCGGTATGTATATTGCTCAATGTTGAATTTCGTATAGTTATCTATACTTTTCATCTTTTGGTTATTTGGTCCCAAGATCAGAGTTGTCTAAATGCAAATCAAACCACATCTTCATATGTTATTAGTGATCAGTTGTAGAATAAAACGATAAACTCCATTAAAAGGTTAACACTGTCAAAACCTCTTCTAGGAAAACCATTCAGCAATTTGATTTAATTAAGGACTGTCCAAAACTGTTCTGCAATAAAATGTCTTTGTCAGAAACTGTTTGAATGTGGCGGGAGAACTTATCTACAGAAGGTTCTGAAACAACTTTTTTGACAGATACAGTATAACAACTTATTTTCGCGGATTTGTTTTCGCGTTTAGACCTTTCTAGCCTTTTTCACAGCGATTTAATTTCGCGATTGTCAAATTTACAGTTTCAATTGTTCAATATTGTTTTCTTTTTCAGAATAGCTCTTTCCGTGACACAACTTGTACTTCATCACTATAGAGAGTGTAGAACATTTTATGGATTCTCAAAGATAATGGACAAGATGAATGCACAACAGCAAAATATTCTTTTAAGAAATAATTTTACAAATGACAAATGTTTTGGGTTCAAAACATATTACCAATCGGACATGGAACTTATTATAGAAAAAATAAGAACAAGTGTGTTAGAATTGCAGAGAAAACTTTTATTTAAAAAAACAAAACTAATTGTTAAGCAATTGCAGACACTAGTTTGAAGTTTAGTTTTGGGAAAATGCATACAGACTTTAGTGGTAGATCACTTTTACCACCATCAGCCTGTATATCATACAATACTGCCCATACAACTCGCATTATACACTACTGCCCATATTTCGAATTCGTACATCAATTTTCTAGTTCTACTTTACCTTTTTTGCAAGTTTAAAACATATTAGACACATAAGCACCTTCTTTGACACATCTTTAATGGATCTTCAACACAGCAACAAAAATACCCGCACCCGGAGGCGCTCTTCAGCTAGACCTTTAACACAAATGTGTTCTTCAAAACATATCAACAATCGGACATGGAACTTATTGTAGAGAAATAAGAACACATGTGTTAGAATTGCATAGAAATTTTTTATTTTAAAAACGAAAATTAATTGCTAAAAAAATGCTACACAGTTGGCTCTTTGACACATTCCCCCTTTCCATTTTTATTTTTATTACATAAATGGCACGATCTTCCATGAACCATACACCTTTACAACATACGGTTTTATAGGTAAGTCTAAACAATGCAATCGCGGTGATGTATGTTTCCCTTTACCGTTACATTTTCAGCATTTTGAAAGTTTTTCTATTTCAAATGTCTTAAAGTTATGATTTTCAAACAAGGAATATTGTATTTTTTCTGTACCAAAATATCTAGAACAAATCAAGTACTGTAAATTACAAGTACCTAAATATTACAATAGTTTTCAAGTAAAGAAATAGTACTAAATATTAAAAGTAAATTGACAGTATTGCATTTGTTTAGTACAGAAATAGTACCTATACAAAAGTAGCTGTGTAGGTACTTACAATCATCATGACTTAATCTGATGACAATAGAATTACTAAAAATCTAGGCTAAACATAAGGTATAAGTACTTACAATCATCATAACATAATCTGATGACAATATGATTACTAAAAATCTAGGCTTAACAGAAGGCATAGGTACTTACAATCATCATGACATAATCTGATGACAATATGATTACTAAAAATCTAGGCTAAACATAAGGTATAAGTACTTACAATCATCATGACTTAATCTGATGACAATACAATTACTAAAAATCTAGGCTAAACATAAGGTATAAGTACTTACAATCATCATAACATAATCTGATGACAATATGATTACTAAAAATCTAGGCTTAACAGAAGGCATAGGTACTTACAATCATCATGACATAATCTGATGACAATATGATTACTAAAAATCTAGGCTAAACATAAGGTATAAGTACTTACAATCATCATGACTTAATCTGATGACAATACAATTACTAAAAATCTAGGCTTAACAAAAGGCATAGGTACTTACAATCATCACTTAATACAATTATTAAAAATTTAGGCTAAACATGAGGCATAGGTACTTACAATCATCATGACTTAATCTGATGACAATACGAATACTTCAAACATAGACTAAACAGAAGGCATAGGTACTTACAATCATCATGACATAATCTGATGACAATATGATTACTAAAAATCTAGGCTTAACAGAAGGCATAGGTACTTACAATCATCATGACATAATCTGATGACAATACAATTACTAAAAATCTAGGCTTAACAAAAGGCATAGGTACTTACAATCATCACTTAATACAATTATTAAAAATTTAGGCTAAACATGAGGCATAGGTACTTACAATCATCATGACTTAATCTGATGACAATACGAATACTTCAAACATAGACTAAACAGAAGGCATAGGTACTTACAATCATCATGACATAATCTGATGACAATATGATTACTAAAAATCTAGGCTAAACATAAGGTATAAGTACTTACAATCATCATGACATAATCTGATGACAATATGATTACTTACAAACCTGCTCGTGCATTTTTCATTGTTATTCAACGCAAATTTATTTTTTAAGATACCTGGGACGATCTTATTTCACAAAGGATTTCTATTGTCTACTTATTGTACCTCGAACTGATTTACCCGATGTAGGTCTTTAAGTTGAGGTTCAATTCAATAAAAGTTAATCGGGCATGACTAATTAGATACGCCCTCTTAAAATCAGGGGGCCCGAAATAGGATTGGGAAAAACACCCAGCAAAATACCTTAATTTACCATTTCAAGAATTTGTTTGATTCAAAGTGCTTTTGGTTGCTTAAATATCTTCGATCAATAATCAGGCGGTATTTTGTGGAAATAAATAACCTGTCCCGAACCGGGAGATGTTGGCTGCAATAGGAATTAATTTATAAAAAAGTCCATATCTCATTTACTTATAGTGGCCATTATTGTTTGTAAATTCATGACGTTTTGTATATGACATTCGTCTATCGTGGAAAAAAAGGAAGGGGGGCTTTATAACTTACGAGTTCGATCATTATTGTTCAAATCTATTCTATTACGGCATACGTTTTACCTCTAGCGAACGCTCTGTCTTATTGTGAAAAGTGCCACTCTAAATTTGTGAACATTTGCTTCAAGTTGACCCACTTTGAATTTAGTCGTGAATATGCATGACATATTTGCCACTGGACACAAAGAAGCAATAAATTAATCAGCTTCATTTAGTGATTTATAATAATTTGTCCTCAGTTGATTATAGTCTCAAACAGTATTCCAATTTTTATATATTTCATTTTTATTAACATTTGAATTTTTATGCGTAAATCTTAGCATTTCATCCTTCATTTTTCTGTTTGCATGTAATTTTTTTTTTTTATATTAAAAAAACGTTGTCGTAGTACATACACATCAGGGGTTACATTGTATAATTTCCAGCAAAACTAACAGGGGAGGGACTACATCTGAAAAACAATCTTCATTGATCTGAAATAACTCATATACATATTGAAGCATACAATGACGGCTCCCTCGTCTAGGTGACAACATTTGCTGTTTGAAGTTTATTTGTATCTCAGACTGGTATAATAGTTGTCATAAAAGGGGAAAAAATGATAAAAAAGGTTGACAACAATTTATAAAAAAGATTCAACTTATTTTGAGCGTTTCATTTTTTTTAATATTGTCTTGCTAATCGGTTTTGTTATATTATTTTTTCATCTACTATTGTTCTAGCAAAAGTCACAAAAATGTTGTTAAAATCAGCCATGCGACTTATAATTATTTAAAAAGATTAAGCTGACTTTTCTTGTTGTTTATGTAAATGCTCTTTTGTTCCGACGTTGGAAAGTTCCGGGCGGAAAGAACTAACTAGCCGAAAAGTTCCGGAGGAACTTCATAACTAGTTACTTTGTTATTCCTCTGATTTAAAGTTCCACCGTAACAAAGTGACTAGTTGAAAAGTTCCAACGGAACATATACCAACTAGTTAGAAAGTTCCTTTTTGCCAAATTAGTCAAAACCGGAACTAACAAACTAGCCCAAAAGTTTCAACGGAACTTACCAACCAGTCACAAAGTTCCATTTGGAGAATTGATGCAAAGTAAAAGCGTAACATATTATATTTGAACCTTTCAAAGGGGAACCAAGATACTGATTACAAAAGTCAAAAGGAACTTATCAACTAGTCACAAAGTTCCTCTTTTGGCAAATTAGTCAAAACCGAAACTAACAAACTAGCCCAAAAGTTCCTCCTCATGTGGGTACTTTTAAAATATCAATTTCAGATTAATGTATAACAATGAATTACAACTTATTCCGTTATGAAGGCAACATTCTGACCGATTTAACTAGTTGTTCTGTTCCGCCAGAACTATTCAACAAGCTACTTTTTTCCGAAACTTTTCGACTGCACTCGGAACAAAATAACTAGTTGAAAAGTTCCGCCGGAACAAAGTAACTGTCGGAACATAGTGGCTGTTACATTTACACATTTCAATCATTCAGCTCGTGTGTAGATCATCTTTTCCTCTAATGTTTTTTTTAAGGTTAAGATAGCTTGGAATTCTCACTGCACCAGGCATCTGATATACATTCCTATTATATTTTGATCGGACAAAGCTGCGTATTTATATAACCAATAAGCCAAACGAACGCACCCATTAACAAGGGTATACTGTGGAACGGGAGAGGTCTAGAGATGTAAATATTTCTATACCCAAGCAAATATTGGTTTTGAATAAAAGGAGATAAAGGTATACATTAATGCAACAGCAACCCAAAGACACAGATAAATAAAAATATTTAGAGTCAACATTCGGTCTTTTTTTTATAGAACATTCCGTGTACAGAATATTAAGCTCAAAACCGACCCATGACTAAATAATAGTTATACGGAGTTAATTCAATATTTTCCGTCAAATATTATATATCCGCAAAGGCACATTTGATTTACTATAATTATTTACCATGCAAGATAATAATCCCAACACTTCACTGTATAATAAAACGGTAAAATAAATAATGATAATGGATGACGACCAGCGGCGAATAAAATTTATATTCAGGACGATTACGTGAAATATAATAAGAGCATTAACCCCGTTATTTACTAGACTGACAAGCTGAGTCTTTTTTTGTATCGTGTAAGTTCACAAGACATTAGTTCGCAGAAAGAAAAGTCAAACAACCAGGACACATTTCCGACGCTGAGCCGGCCAGTCTGTGCTCTTACTTTATGATGCCACGTGTTAAGCGTTGAAATAGAATACCAATTTAATTAACGTCTTTGTTTGACCCGTTCAGGATTCGAACAAATTTAATTACCTCCCTCTCTCGAGGCGAACGCCCCCACACGAGACCAACCAGGAGAGCAGTAGTGATCGGTAGTACAGAATATCATACCAAAAACTAAAGTACAATACACAATACAGTTTCACAGAATTCTCACAGTTACTAAAGCGAGCTAAAAGTATCTAACCTAAATTGGATGCGTGAAATGATATTGTAAACTACACGCAAACATGGATGATCGACTTCAGGGTAGATTTTATGAATCAAATTAAAAACTCTTGCACCTATTGTACGACCTACCTATTGTATTTAAAATTTATGTGTTATAGTCATTAACAGGCATGAAATATTTGCTACTGGACTTAAAGCAAACAACAATCAATCAGTTTAATTAATTTCTCTGTTACAGTACTAGTACTTTGCACACAAAGACAAGATCTTGTAAAATGCTATAATTTACAATTTTCATTTAAATTTTTATGTTGTTTTCTTTTCTTTTCATTTCTTTTCTTTCTTTTTTTTTTGGGGGGGGGGTCTCTTCAGTTTATCATGTAAATGACTGCTTATTCAAAAGTTTTAGATATTTTTTTACTATTGTTCTTATCTAATGTTTAAATACGATTTATAACATATGATTTTTTTTTGCCAGGCAAGGATAAAACTAAGAAAGATAAAGTTTTTTTCAGGTACTTTTGCTTCATTTAGACACGAAAAGGGAATAACGGACGACTAAATTAAAGTGTTTTTTTTTCATATAATATATTGAACTTGCGAATATATCTCACCCAACACGTTTTGATCGGGACAGTGAAACCTAGTTCAATACGGTTTTATTCATTGAAGTTTGCATGCATAGTTCTTATTTAAAAAAACATACAAATAAAGCAAGATATATTAATTGATTGGACTGAATAGACAACACTAATTATTTTGCATTCGCATGTATCTTAATGTAGGAAAATCACCAAATCAGAAACAAAAGGAACATTTGCCGGATGAATATTGTGAAGGACCTTATGCATCTAGGACTGTCCGATTAAAAGTTCTTAAACAAGCTGTTTAAAAAGCTAATTGTTGGAAGAGTTTACTTACTGTTTTCTAAGGTCTAATCTTTACGATTCTTGTTCATGATTACTGACAGATCAAAAACATCAAGTATATATAGCATGAAGTTGTTGGGCATAATATTCATTGGTCAGTTATAAATGAGGTCTGTACGGGGGTTTGATTGCTGATTTATTAAATATGAAATCGTTATTTTGAAAAGTTGGCTAAAATATATATAAATTTACCCCCTAGTTTTGTAAAACTATCATTTGGTGTTATTTAGATGCTAATTTTTTTTATCATAAATAAATAATTATATGATGTAATGCCATTAAATTGGTCCGTTTTCATTTCAATTTGGTAACTGTTAATTGTATATACCAGTCTGAGTACTGTTTAACTATCATTTAAGTTAAACATATTTAGACTCGTCCAGTTCAGGGGAATTAGGTTTTTGCAAGTGCTTTTTATGTACTTTTCATATATTTTTGACGGTTTGTAAGTCAGTAAAAGTTCAATGATTAAGTTAATATTGACATTAAAAGACCTCCTCACAAAAAGGGCTGTTCAAATCCCTGAACACCCCTTTTTGTTCGGAGGCCTTTTAATATCAATATTAACTTATCATTGAACTTTTACTATTACTAAAAATCTAGGCTTAACAGAAGGCATAGGTACTTACAATCATCATGACATTATCTGATGACAATATAGTTACTAAAAATCTAGGCTTAACAGAAGGCATAGGTACTTACAATCATCATGACATAATCTGATGACAATATGATTACTAAAAATCTAGGCTAAACAGAAAGTATAAGTACTTACAATCATCATGACTCAATCTGATGACAATAGAATTACTAAAAATCTAGGCTAAACATAAGTATAAGTACTTACAATCATAATGACTTAATCTGATGACAATACAATTACTAAAACTCTGGGCTAAAGGTGTAATACCACCAAATCATGGTACGTCACATCCGGTTGTATACGAAAGTAGGTCTAAAAAAATATTCCCTTTAATTTGACAGTTGTAGGTAATTAATCCTACATTTTATTGCAGTAAAAACATTTCTGTGTCATAAACATATGTCTTGTGGTATTTCAAAACACCATTATTTTTTATTTGGAATTTCTACAGAAAATTTTGTAATCTTGAGGTTACATGGTGACTAAACCTTGTACACATATTAAATAAGGGGAGACATTTGATTGGTTAACTTCCAATGATGGTTATTTTCTTATATGCAATGAAATGTTATGTGAATTTTTTTCTATAGTACTGGACAGGATAAAACTTTACTCATGCCAAGTATTTATTTATTTGAAACAAAGATAAATTCTGCACATTTTTTTGAAAAGTGCAAATTTAACAAAGACTAATAGGGGAAAACTAATGGTGGTATTACACCTAAACATAAGGTATACGTACTTACAATCATCATGACTTAATCTGATGACAATACAATTACTAAACATCTAGGCTAAACGTAAGGCATACATAGCTACTTTTGCATCTATTAGGTACTTTTTCTGTACTCAAAAGATTGTAGTACTGGAAATCTACTTTTAAAATCCGATACTATTGTGTTACTCTAAAATTATTGTAATATTTAGGTACCTGTATTTTACAGTACTTTATTTGTACTTGAAATTTAGGTACTACAGATTTTTGGCTATTACCGTTACATTTTCAGCATTTTGAAAGTTTTTCTATTTCAAATGTCTTAAAGTTATGATTTTCAAACAAGGAATATTGTATTTTTTCTGTACCAAAATATCTAGAACAAATCAAGTACTGTAAATTACAAGTGCCTAAATATTACAATAGTTTTCAAGTAAAGAAATAGTACTAAATATTAAAAGTAAATTGACAGTATTGCATTTGTTTAGTACAGAAATAGTACCTTTACAAAAGTAGCTGTGTAGGTACTTACAATCATCATGACTTAATCTGATGACAATAAAATTACTAAAAATCTAGGCTAAACATAAGGTATAGGTAACAATAATCATCATGACATAATCTGATGACAATATGATTACTAAAAATCTAGGCTTAACAGAAGGCATAGGTACTTACAATCATCATGACATAATCTGATGACAATATGATTACTAAAAATCTAGGCTAAACATAAGGTATAAGTACTTACAATCATCATGACTTAATCTGATGACAATACAATTACTAAAAATCTAGGCTTAACAAAAGGCATAGGTACTTACAATCATCACTTAATACAATTATTAAAAATTTAGGCTAAACATGAGGCATAGGTACTTACAATCATCATGACTTAATCTGATGACAATACGAATACTACAAACATAGACTAAACATAAGGCATAGGTACTAACAATCATCATGACATAATCTGATGACAATATGATTACTACAAATCTAGGCTTAACAGAAAGCATAGGTACTTACAATCATCATGACATAATCTGATGACAATATGATTACTAAAAATCTAGACTAAACATAAGGTATAAGTACTTACAATCATCATGACTTAATCTGATGACAATACCATTACTAAAAATCTAGGCTTAACAAAAGCCATAGGTACTTACAATCATCACTTAATACAATTATCAAAAATTTAGGCTAAACATGAGGCATAGGTACTTACAATCATCATGACTTAATCTGATGACAATACGAATACTTCAAACATAGACTAAACATAAGGCATAGGTACTAACAATCATCATTACTTAACCTGATGACAATACAATTACTAAAAAACCAGGCTAAACATAAGGTATACGTACTTACAGTCATCATGACTTAATCTGATTACCACACAATTACTAAAAATCTTGGCTAAACATAAGGCATAGGCACCTACAATCATCATGACTTAATCTGATGACAATACAATTGCTAAAAATCTAGGCTAAACAAAAGGTATAGGAACTTACAATCAGCATGACTTTATCCGATGACAATACGAATACTACAAACATAGGCTAAACATAAGGTATATGTACTTACAAACATCATGAATTTATCTGATGATAATACAAATACTAAAAATCTAGGCTAAACATAAGGCATAGGTACTTACAATCATCATGACTTAATCTGATGACAATACAATTACTAAACATCTAGGCTAAACGTAAGGCATACACAGCTACTTTTGCATCTATTAGGTACTTTTTCTGTACTCAAAAGATTGTAGTACTGGAAATCTACTTTTAAAATCCAATACTATAGTGTTACTCTAAAATTATTGTAATATTTAGGTACCTGTATTTTACAGTACTTTATTTGTACTTGAAATTTAGGTACTACAGATTTTTGGCTATTACCGTTACATTTTCAGCATTTTGAAAGTTTTTCTATTTCAAATGTCTTAAAGTTATGATTTTCAAACAAGGAATATTGTATTTTTTCTGTACCAAAATATCTAGAACAAATCAAGTACTGTAAATTACAAGTGCCTAAATATTACAATAGTTTTCAAGTAAAGAAATAGTACTAAATATTAAAAGTAAATTGACAGTATTGCATTTGTTTAGTACAGAAATAGTACCTATACAAAAGTAGCTGTGTAGGTACTTACAATCATCATGACTTAATCGGATGACAATAGAATTACTAAAAATCTAGGTTAAACATAAGGTATAGGTACTAACAATCATCATGACATAATCTGATGACAATATGATTACTAAAAATCTAGGCTAAACATAAGGTATAAGTACTTACAATCATCATGACTTAATCTGATGACAATACAATTACTAAAAATCTAGGCTTAACAAAAGGCATAGGTACTTACAATCATCACTTGATACAATTATTAAAAATTTAGGCTAAACATGAGGCATAGGTACTTACAATCATCATGACTTAATCTGATGACAATACGAATACTACAAACATAGACTAAACATAAGGCATAGGTACTAACAATCATCATGACATAATCTGATGACAATATGATTACTACAAATCTAGGCTTAACAGAAGGCATAGGTACTTACAATCATCATGACATAATCTGATGACAATATGATTACTAAAAATCTAGACTAAACATAAGGTATAAGTACTTACAATCATCATGACTTAATCTGATGACAATACCATTACTAAAAATCTAGGCTTAACAAAAGGCATAGGTACTTACAATCATCACTTAATACAATTATCAAAAATTTAGGCTACACATGGGGCATAGGTACTTACAATCATCATGACTTAATCTGATGACAATACGAATACTTCAAACATAGACTAAACATAAGGCATAGGTACTAACAATCATCATGACTTAACCTGATGACAATACAATTACTAAAAAACCAGGCTAAACATAAGGTATACGTACTTACAGTCATCATGACTTAATCTGATTACCACACAATTACTAAAAATCTTGGCTAAACATAAGGCATAGGCACCTACAATCATCATGACTTAATCTGATGACAATACAATTGCTAAAAATCAAGGCTAAACATAAGGTATAGGAACTTACAATCAGCATGACTTTATCCGATGACAATACGAATACTTCAAACATAGGCTAAACATAAGGTATATGTACTTACAAACATCATGAATTTATCTGATGATAATACAAATACTAAAAATCTAGGCTAAACATAAGGCATAGGTACTTACAATCAGCATGACTTTATCCGATGACAATACGAATACTACAAATATAGGCTAAACATAAGGTATATGTACTTACAAACATCATGAATTTATCTGATGATAATACAAATACTAAAAATCTAGGCTAAACATAAGGCATAGGTACTTACAATCATCATGACTTTATCTGATGACAATACGAATACTACAAATATAGGCTAAACATAAGACTAAAATATGTGTAATTAGGGTACCCGCTAGTTAACAATGCTATTGTTCAAAACTGCAAAGATCTGCTCACCATGTTTGCAGTCAAAAAATCTTTAAAGTTATAGACGATACTAGTTTATAGAAACGGTTTTTGAATACATCCTTTCTTGCATATAACAGCAATGGCTTGTTTCTCGTTTGATAAGATGGTTAAACTTAAATTTAGTTAACACAAAAAAACATAAAACCTTAACGGCGTTCTAAAAAAAAATTTTTTCCTTTAGAAAATATCTGACGTTCAACTTGTTGAATTGACATTTTAAAGTTAATCGATAACGTCCTAACATATATCTGGTATACTTGTGACCTATTCAAATGTCAGTGTCACGTGAAACACAAATATAAACAAAAATGAAGTATAAACCGTAGATATATGCGAATGTATGAAAGACCATGGCGAAACATATGTCGGATACCTGTAACCGTTTATATCTACCTTTCCGATTGCCTGGTTTCGGGTATGCATCAACCGGATACTGAAAAACCTGTTTTTGTACGTCGAGTCGCAGTTACACAAATCTAGTTTTTCATAATCTTTATGATGCTTTAGTATATTTCAATCTACAAGTACAAATTCATTATGAAATCATACGAAAGGGCCTGATTCTGAACTTATATACATAACTCTAGGGTAATGTACAAAGTACCGGCAGTATTACAAGGATGTATCAGATGCATGAGTTCGAATCCCGCCGAGTGAAAGCCAAAACTCTGTTAACTTAAATGTATAGATCTATAATTCTTGGACGTAATTTGTGAAAAGGCTTTTTCGAATTATTAGATAGAAGACAGTCTGTCTTAAAGTTGTCACTCATCTAGACGTGTATAATGAATTAAAAAGGTGATATAACGTAATGGTAATTACAAATCATTCTTTACGACAAACAAAAACATCTGATCTAAATGGTTTACCATCTATTTGCAACTATACCTTATCGCACTGTTTTACAAATTCTGAATGATTAGTTATCAAAGGTACCAGGATTATAATTTAATACGTCAGACGTGCGTTTCGTCTACATAAGACTCATCAGTGACGCTCTGATCAAAATAGTTATAAAGTCATACAAGTACAAAGTTGAGTACCAAAAAGTCCAAATCACATATGGCATATCTTATAAGTCTAGATTCTGCACTACTTTTACATTGAATGTTCTTGAACGCTTTAAGGGTTTCTTTAGCCCTCGAACCTTACCCTTTTGGTACATCGTACTTAAGCAAACACACGACCCTCGCACTTAAGCGTTAGCCATTATCGTACTTAAGCGTGACCATCGCATTTAAGAGTCATACATATATGTATTGTGCTATATGTGGATGACAAATTAGGAACTATACATAAACCCATAATATAATATTGCACAATCGTGCACAATTAAAAAAACCATTTCGGCTGAAAGGACAAAACTTGTAAAAAGGGCCAGGCGGAGGCAAGAACCAATAGCACACATTATTATTATTTGTTGCAATGAATAACATTGCTTTCCCAGTAAAATAAACACCGATAATTTCACATGTGAAATAAATTTGCATGGTTATTTCACTCCTCTGACGTCATAAAACAATAGGCGTTGTCAAGAAGTCAGCTCAAAACAAATTGATATGCTTAGAAAAAAATATAGTTCCTAACATTTTCTAAGTTAATTTTTTGAATAAAAAAATTCATTTGCAATTGTTATAAAAAAATATCTAATCAAAGAATTCAAATATCGAAAAATATTCTTAACCTAACAACACTTGTAATTCACTCATGCGGTATGCTATAAATTTGAGAAAATTACGATGTAATATACCAATTTTTATTGATGCATTTATGCAAGTACATAATAGTTATCAAAGATACCAGGACTATAATTTAATACGCCAGATGCGCGTTTCGTCTACATAATGTCTGCAGTGATGCTCAGATAAAAAAATATAATGCCAAACAAGTTCAAAGTTGAAGAGCATTGAGAACCCTAAATTCCAAAAACTTGTGCCAAATACGGCTAAAGTAATCTATTCTTGGGATAAGAAAATCCTTAGTTTTTGGAAAAAGTTTTGTCATAAAAAAAAACCATATAATTGATATTCATGAGAAGTGCTGACTACTGGGCGGGTGATACCCTCGGGACGAAAAGTCTACGAAATAGTGACAAATGTCAAATAAATCTTAAGGCAACAATAATATACCGCTGTTCGAAATTCAGAAGTCGATTGAGAAAAAAACAAATCCTAGTTACAAACTAAAACTAAGGGAAACACATATATATAAGAGGAGAACTAGTACTACGAAACAACAGAAACACAACATCAAAATGTAACATACACAGTAACGATTTATATGTATAATATAGCAATGGCCATATTCCTGACATGGTACAGGACATTTCAATAAAATGAAATGGTGGGTTTAACCTGGTTTTGTGGCATGCCAAACCTCCCACTTTTATGGCAATGTTAAATATGAAATTAAAATGACATAACATGACAGGACTACAATACAAATAAATGGGAGGAAATATAGGACAGAGAAACACACGAATACAAAGTTACCAGGTTTAGAATGTAAGACGCCAGACGCGCGTTTCGTTTATACAAAATTAACCAGTTTCAACACGGGTGCACATTGTAGATGATGTAAAATTAATTTGATTGATCTGTAAATGTACCGATCATTGGTTGATTGATTAGCTATATTTCTTACTAAAAACTTACTAAAAGTTGAACAACAAACATGTATCTTGACATCTTTATCACTAATTCACGTACATTGGATCCGTGTGCATACAAGTTTAACGTGTACTAGGTAATTATTTGATTTCTGTTAAGGTCTGAAACTGAAGAGATAGTCCTAAATGTTCAGATCTTATATGTTGGAAGTAAGTAAGGAATCATTTTTTTTATTGTGTTTATCTATATTTTAGAAGTTTAAATTTGTTGGGCAACTTTCCAGAACATTGATGGTGTTCTACTGTGATGCCAAAATTCAAGATTAGAACTTCCCATGAAAATATGAATTTTGTTCGTTTTTGAGTTTTATTAACAAGTATAGTTATTTAGAACTTGTCTGTTTTAAGCTGCGATACAATATAGTGGTATTATTTTGCCAGCTGAATTTTGTTCCTTAATTTAAGCGAAAAAGTAAAATTTATAATTTATGATAACAATTTGTTGAAAAAATATGTTGACCTAACACATTTTTCTTTATTCCATCTTTCTTTGTTGAAGGATAACACATTTGAAATAGAAATCATTGATGTGATTGAACAGAAATGTAAAAGAGTAGGTCGGTAAGGGCCGATTTTGGCCTCAAATTTCAAGTTCATCTGACGAATGATTGTAGACCCTTTTTAAACACTTAAGTGTCTATTTCAGTTGATTCAATAAGTTTATGTGAAAGATTTTAACTAATTTACTCATTAAAAACGCTCCGATTCTAGCTTAAATATGAAAAATATATCAAATATGCCCAAAAATGTCACTTTTCTGTTGGTTTTTGTCAAAAATGAAAGTGGCCGCATCCGTGTTCATCCACAACCTTTTTATATGTTATGTATTATCATAAAATACAACTTACATTTCAATATTAAGAATGAACACGAATGCGGCCACTTTCAATTAAGACGGAAACCGTCTAAAATGTAACTAAAATGCTAAAATTGTGAATATTTCAGTAATTTAGCATGACTTAATGATGCTGGCACCCGATATATGTGCATTGTATTGTCAGAAACAGCCCATATTTATGAAGCAGAAGCATTTTACTTTTCAATGAATAACTAAAAGTTTACATCTTAACAATTTTGTAAAACTGCTATATTTTGGGGCAAAAAAGGGGGCTTACTGAACCTACTTCTTTATCTGTAATCATATACGTATGGATATTTAAAAGATCAAGCACATGTGTAGAGTGCGAAATGATAATGTATTACCGTGCAGCATGATATATATGGTTATTTACTGACATACATAATATACACAGACATATATTTAGATATCGATTACAATACAAATATGGTACTTTCTGTAAAAATGACACATTGTTCACTACGTTTTTCATAAGAAACAATAAGAATATAAACTATGGAATCGGACACAGTTTTAGTTTCGAGCAGTACATATAAGCATTATATCTTCCTACATGTCTTCGATAAAGAGTTCTAAGATTTTTTTTATCGGCATATATACGTTATATCCGAGCGTACCAAGAGCAGTTTAAATTCTTTTAACATATGCAATTTTTTCTGTGCCTTATAGACTGCATAGTCAATTTATTTTTATCGAATTTGCATATTTTCCAAATAGCCTATTTAAAATGAAGTATTATTACATGAATAATGCGTTAACAATGGTATTATTCAAATCATCTGTACGGACATGACATATTCCAATCTTGTTCAACGAGTGACTAGTTATTTATCAGGTTACAAGTTTTACAATATTGTTAGTTAGGTCAGAGCGAAGCTCGAATCCCCATATGGAATTTACTGACCCAATATACGGTATTACGTCACTAGCACACTATGTAACGAATTTATCTTACCGACTATCTTAACATGTGAAATTTAAACTAGTGACCTATCAAAATGAGCAAGTCTTCGATACTGTAAGCATTAAGAAACTACTTCCATTGATCCTACAAAAACAGATGCAAACAATAACAACTTATTAGTTGAAATGTGTATTTTGAATTAATTGCCATCGTAATCATCAATTTCTTCGTCTGTTGATACCTTTAAGATTTTTTCTTTGAACCGTTTCGTTTTCATAAAGGGACGTAACACTATTACTAACCGTGTATGAAATAAGCCCCGCCTCCCTTCTTTCCTAATGTGGAATATAAAGGGACGCAACACCACTACTAACTGTGTATGAAACACGCCCTGCCTCCCTACTAACCTAAAATGAAATATACACGGTCTCCAGGCGGATGCTTTTAGCCAATCATATTCCTAGAAATATATAGGAGGTAAGATAATATTATTTTCATCACATGAGTGACATTTTCCATTTGACATATGCATTATTTGTCTGTTTTCGGTATGTATATTCAGGTGTGTACATTTCCATTGAAATTCTTCTCTTACTATTAATATCCATTTTACTGAGATTTTCCAAATTTATATTTACATTTTTCCCATTTTGTTTGACACTAAGGGGTCTCAGTTATGTTTATGTTTAACTGATGATATTTTGATGTCAAATCTTTGAATGCTTTTATTTTCAGGATTTAGAAATTCAAGATTTTCAGAAACTTTTTTTAAAAATGATTGTTTGTGGTATGGAACTTTAAATTCGTGAATATTAATACAATTATGTTTATCTATTAATTGTTGATACATTTCATTTCACTATTTATAATCTTTGGCATTATCGTTCCATATAGCACCAATAGTTTGTATTTAAAGAATAAAATAAAGATCTGCCCTGAAACAAAATATTCGAGTTTTCAAAAATTTGCTGTTTCTTTACTTCCATTTCATTAGATACATATACTGTTTGACACAGTTTATCTGCAAATTTCTTATATAACCAAACTTTACCAATGCATTCCAAGTAGATAATGACTTTGTCGAATATAACGATTTGATATATTTACGTTATATCCAACTATCCAAATTTATCATCCCCATGCCGCCTTATTTTTAAAATCTAAAGAGCAAAACTTAGATTCACTTTTAAATTACCATCCCAAATAAAATTCCAGATTTTCGTATTCAAATCGTTTTTTGTATATTTCAGGTATACCTCTTATTTCTAACCCATAAACACATATTTCCTAACTTACAAACATTTAGGCATATCAGTTGAAACGGGTGCCACATGTGGAGCAGGATCTGCTTACCTTTTAGGAGCACCTGATATCACCCCCAGTTTTTGGTGGGATTCTTGTTGCTTATTCTTTAGTTTTCTATGTTGTGTCATGTGTACTATTGTTTCTCTGTTTATCTTTTGCATATTCAGCTATGGCGTTGTCAGTTTATTTTAGATTTATGAGTTTGACTGTCCCTCTGGTATCTTTCGTCCCTCTTTTAAACAGAAGTAATTACTGCAATACCATCAGACGAAATATTTCACATACGTCAGTTCTATATCACTCCTCCCTCAGTAACTTCAAGCACGATGAATAGACAAGTGTTGTTGGTGCAGGCAAACATCGATGAGTTCTTCTAAATCATTAGTGAACCACCAATACACGCTTTGTTACTACCTTGAATCATACTCTGCGTTAGGTATATTTTACTCAATCGAATTCACATTGTCTTTTGCATGTGTCCTTTTATATTTCAAAATAGTGTCTAGAAGTGATATTGTAGGTTATCGCCATTTACATTTCGCTATAACTATATATGGCACTTTTTTATTTACAAATCGTCTGGTATAAATAGTAAACTAACCACAAAAACTTAACATTGACGACATTTCAAGTGACTGTCATACTCCTGACTTAGTACAGGCATTTTCTCATGTAGAAAATAGTAGATGAAATCTTATTAATAGCTAGCTAAATTTTTAAACCACACGTCACACCTGTGCCCCATATACCTCTTACATTCTATCTACACTATCCGAAATTACACATAAAGCAATTTAATTTCAAGGAAAGATCGCGACTACAAAATAATTCATGTATTTTGAAAAACCAATTTTGTTTATAATATTTTAAATTAATGTATAAAATAAAAGATCAGTTCTAATCAATATGAATAGTTTAACACTTTGATAACCACACTTTATATACACGTTACACAATTACACCATTCATCATACACCATTACAACATTCCCCTTATACCATACACAATAGCACTAAACACCTTTTACCTTTGCACCATATGCCATACACCATTACACTAAACACATTTTTTTGGGGGAAGTAAACACAATCCAAGGGCTGAAAATATGTCACATAATAGGGGTACAGCAGTAAAAATAGTGTTATAATCTTAATAACTATAAAAACAAAATGTTAACAAAGACAAACAAAAAGGCATATAAACAAAGCACATTAGCAAAAAAAAAAATGCTATAGAAAAAGGCATACACTCCAAGAATGAGATATAAGAATCAAGTACATATTGTTTTTGTCAAAGAGTAATAAAAGCGGAAAGTTTCAATAGTAGTTTACAATTATCGTCCAGTTTGTAACAATTTGGAGGAAAAAAAAATACTTACAAATTTTGCTCACAAGATTATAAATGACTTTGAAGAATATGTTTCGAGCGTATACGTATATGGGTTCGTGTGCATAAAATTTCATGATTACCATAGGTTGGAAATGGACTGCGCAGTTACTCATCAGGTTAAGCTATTGAGATCCAGACAAATAAATATTGTTAAGCTATTGTACATGCATTGTGTATATGTTTATTGATATCTATGTTTGTATGATGTCGAATGAGCATCGGTAGTTTTTTAGGGTAGTTTTCCAACTGCGTAAGAAAAGGCCTACATGTACCTTAGATTGATTTTGCCATTATTTTGTGCCCCCCTTTATGTCTTATATCTCATTGCGTTCTTCGTATTTCAACATTTTCTGTTTCGAAAAACTATGGTTTGAACATAACTTATGGAGATCAATCATCAATAAAAGCCCTCCGAATCTAGTTAATTTATTAATTGTAATGTTCATTTTTTTATTGTAGGTATGGCTACCTCAAAAGTCAAATTAAGTCATTTTGCCATTTGTCTACAAATTTGTGTTATATGTTGTATGGTAGTTGTATGGAATTTGACTATAAGGCTATACATACAAATGGAATACAAGGTTTCAAAACAAGAGCTGAATATCTCACAGAAGAAGTATTTGATTAAAGACACATTGATTGAAAGTCTAAATGTAGATCGAGAGCAAGGAATTTCAATTATACAGAATAAAAACAACAATTACAAATCAAATCCCTACAAACAAGCAATCAGTTCAAATGTATACATGTATTCTGCAATATTGATAAAAGATATCACACAAGAATTTGATGGGGGAGGGAATATTATAATAGTTAATGGATGGGAAACTATGGCATCGCTAAACAAGGCGAATTTCACATGCTGTTTCTACGGAAAAGACAACACACTGTTTTACATTAACTCAACTAGGAAAACAGCAACCTTTTTGAATAGTGGACCATATCATTCTGTTCAGTTTGAGTGTCCGGTAGATTTCTTCTCTGTAACTAAAGTGTCTGTATCTGACGGACCACAATATTGTGTCGAAAACAAGGAATATTACATAAAGGTAGACACTCCGATGAAAAGCGAATCAGGATTAGCTGTATGTGGAAAAGTAAGTTATGGGAAATTGGATGCTAAGCGCCTTGTGGAGTGGTTTGAGGTCCAACGGTTACTTGGTGTCGACAAAGTACTAACATACACTTATAAACTAAATACGCAAGCAATGAATGTTTTAGATTATTATGAGTCTATTGGTTATGCAGAAATTATTCGAGACTTCGATTTTCCGTTTAAAGGTATTCTGTCATGTTGTTGATATAGAAAGTATAACAAACATGCTTTGTTTAAATTGTCTTAAATATCTGAAAGTTTCATATATAACAATCTTTTCGAAAAAGGCCATTTTGTAAATATACCAGCAAATTCTAACATTTTGCTTTTTTTAGTTATTTATTTTGATGTTTGTGTAAAATTGTGTTTAAAACATCAATTAAAATTTAGAGTCATACTCAGAAATACACCAATCGAAACACTAGTTATTCGAGTATAAATATTGTTCTTCAAATACTGA
Source organism: Mytilus galloprovincialis (assembly GCF_965363235.1). Classification (NCBI taxonomy): domain Eukaryota; kingdom Metazoa; phylum Mollusca; class Bivalvia; order Mytilida; family Mytilidae; genus Mytilus; species Mytilus galloprovincialis. Next base: position 24,213,456 of record NC_134845.1, read on the forward strand.
TTAAAGTTGTATGACCGAGATCCCTGGTGTTTCAGTTTTCAATATTTCTTTCGCTTTTTACGAACGCAATTAATTTAAATTGGTTTGATGAAATCTCTGTCCACCTCTCATATTCTTTAACACGATTTACATGCATATATGAAAATGATTGTACCGGATTATGATCTTAAATGGTAACGAAGTTCGACGGTTTTTATTTAAATGTTTGTATCTTTGTTAAATACATTTCTTTTTAATTGTTTTTCATTTCAATTTGGCTACTGTTTTTGTCTTATAGATGAAAGAATGTGAGGTATAAGTGCAAATGACACATCTCTCCATCCAAGTCACAATTTATAAAAGTAAACCATTATAAGTCAAAGTATGGTCTTCAACACGGAGCATGGACTCACATCGAACATCAAGTTATAAAAGGCCCCTACAATTACTAGTGTAAATCCATTCAAACGAAAAACCAACTGTCTATAAAATCTATATAAAAAACAGGAAACGAGAACAATATCAACACACAACAGCTACTGAACATCATAGTCCTGACTTAGGACAGGTGCAAACAATTGCAGCGGGTTAAAACGTTTTAATGGTAAAAAATGGTAAAAAATCCTCACCCTTATCTGAAACAATTGTGTAACATCACAATATAGACAGAAACACTATAAAATATCTTAACATATGGGTGAACTCAATCAAAAGACATATTAACAAAAGTGAACATACATTGAACGAATAAATTTAATATTATGATACAATCAAAATACAAAATCAATTAAATAAAGGATGAACTACTTTTACTTAAATAATCATGATGGCCATAGTACGAAGAAGTTAACTTTTATAGTAATACCAAACATTTATCAAAGCTGGTATATAGACAACATATAACACTGAATTAACATTAAATAACAAAAACGCATCACAAATATTATCAACAGATCAAATAAACAAGAAAGAACGATTTGAGAGTACTCGCAGTTTTGAAAGTTATTTTCGATTGTGTTTTAAAAAAAAAGTACTAATAAGTTATTTTGTAGAAGAATACCCGCGACACGCCGGAGACCAAAATAGCCACGCCTGGGCTGATCTACAAGTTATTATGCACGACTGTCAGTCCCGTTTGTGTAGATACAAATATGTTGCAGTACTTGACAAGGATGAATTTCTTGTACCAAATATCACTGATTATGGGTTCTCATTGAAACGGGTTTTTGTGAGTATATACTGAATGTAATGTTGCTTCTTTGTCCTCCCCGTTACTATATAATATCATAGAGATTTTATTTAAAAAGTGCGTTTTATCTATATCATAATGTATACGTAATTCGCTAATTGATTTGAATCAGCAATAAGTTGTTCCAGCAGTTATCATGATTTCTTATGGGACGTCATAATTGCTTCAATAATAGATCTCAGAGTGGCAACATGTTTTTGGTGCACTTAAATGTTTCGATTGTTTCGTTGTTCCCACTGACAATGCATAGATGATTTGAATCACTCTGTTTCAGTTTGTACCCCTGGTTAGTCATGAACAGCTGTTAACAGCTGTTCCTCTTGTAACGTACAAAGCCTATATCTGAGACAATGATACGTGTTTCATGTAGATCTCCTTATGAACGGTCGAGGAGATTTTGTTATATAGATGGGCGCAGTCCGAACCTGTACAGCAAGTTAACTTGATAAACAGTCATTTGGACTGGTCAAAGTTAACCTGTTACAAGATTTAGGATGTCTCTGACCAGTCCTACTACCACAATCAAGTTAACTTGAAAAGCGGACTTGTCTGCCAAAAAGGTAAACTTGGAAACATATCCGGTACTGAGTTAACACAAGTTAACTTCGCAACCAGCCTTGCAATTGATTTCGACAATTCCGATTAAACCAAACCTGTTCTCAAGTTAAATTTTGGCTAGTCAACACTAAGTTAACTTGGGATCCTCTTAAAATTTAAGTCCTCTTTTCAGTATTTCAAAATAATGTGGCTGTGAAAATGAAGGTATTACTTTAACACCAAAATCTTAAAAGGTGATCTAGAAGATATTGAAATGAGAGAAAACGGTAAAATAACTTGATATTAAAATCTATTACTGAGATTATTCAAGACCAAAAATGCAATATATTATTGACATTAATAGACTGTTTCAGAATTAGTCAAGACCAGTCGAGACTAAAATGTAAAGCCAAACTATATATAGCTAGTTGCGACTGAGTCGAGACTAGTCGAGTATTGGTCGAAACTGGTCGTGCATTTGTCGAAACTATTTACGACTATACCAAGATTATAAAGTACTGGTAAGTTCAAGTACGAACTGTCACGATGTTGACGAATCCCAACAATTAAAAAATGTGCTCGGCTTTAATGGATGAGCACAAACTATGGTCTGATCAGTTTGTGGTAAATGGACACTTAGATTACGATCCAAATACTGACATACACAAATACACCATTAAATGTACATCACTTATTATCTACTCAGAATCTCAGCATAAAGCATAACATAGTATACATGGATAAACACAGTTGACAATGGATGTTTTTAAGGTTATGCTTATTTTAAAAGATTTCTTTTGTCAAAAAGGGGGAGAAAGATAGAACATTGTTACGCATTGGTTTAATTCATAATCCCTGTACAAAATCAGTTGGTCAATGTATTATTTTTATGATTTTTGTTCTATAAATACTTTTTGTGCACTGATTATACACCCATATATATGTTAGATGAAAAAATATTAACAAATAACAACAATACCGGTCGTTAAGGGGTATTTAAATCGGGAAAGATTATTGTAAGTAGCTAGTAATTGCATGCATTGTTCATTGTCTATCCAGCATTACTATCTCGTACCCAACGTTACCATTTCATACACAACATTTAGTACTCCGTACCAATGATCCAAACTTTTTTGTACCCAATGGGAAGACATCATTTACCATTTCGTCCATCATAGCTGCCATTATTTTGATACTATTTTTAATGTTTTTATTGTTATTCCATGTTTCCTTATTCAGGGTTATATCTCGTCTATATAAAATCTTTGATAAATGTTTGATACGACTATAAATTTTAACTTCGTATTACAAAATGTACAATGTATGAACAACAAAATTACTTATTTTGTATAATTAGACTTTATATAAGAATGTCGGATTTTGATTGGTTGTAAGCCAGTGTATATATAGTTCGCATATTGTACTATTTTTTCCTCAATTAAAATAAATTTGCCTATTTTTCACCACTACCGTAGAATTCGCCTAAAGTTTCCTGCTCTTTCGTGGTAATTGCAATTTTGGATATTCGTTTTTTTATCATCGCGAGATTCTTCCCGCCAAAAAAAAATTCGAAACCTTTCTCACTTTACCTGAGTTAACGTTATTAAGAATACAAGGTAAAATCTCTATCGATTGAGTTAAAGCGAAAACTGTACAAAAATTGTCAGAGATATACATAAAAAGTAGAAAAAAAAGATGTCTCTTCAAATGAACGATTTAATAATGGAATAACAATGACGTTTACACATAGAAACAATGACGTTACATAAAGACAGCACTAACGCGTATATGAGTACATGCATAATTCCCGCGATGTTACGATTTTTCTTCAGTTGTACAGATAGTTTTAATAAAAATCTATTCGGTATAATTAAACAGGTTAATCATGTTAAGCCCTAGTCACACAAGACCACGATAGCACCACGCTCACCAAAATCTTTAATTAATTCAGATCGCGATATGAGCAGCATGCAAATGTTATTTTTGGTTGTTTTCACGATGATACTTCGTCCTCATTTCGCTTCTAAAACGATTCCTTTACGTTTATACCACGTGCGTTTTCACCATGCTTTTTCTACGAATTTTATGATCTTACTACGCTCATTACGTTCTCACTACGACTATACCACAACTTATCCGATTGCAACACGATCTTACCACGCTCCAACTGCGTTTAAAGCACGTTCGTACCAAAATTATACTACGTTCATACTAAGATCGTTCTACGTCCTAAGAAATAACGTCAACATCGTGTTCCCTATCAATACTGTTTCATTCCTTCTATTTCTGATCAATACGTAGATTTCCCAGAAAACAACACAGTCATGCCAACAAAATCTAGAACACGTGGGTGTGGTGGAAGGAGAGTAGAGGTAGATGACGAGGCAGATGGGGCACTTATAGTAACGAATCCTGATCCAGCAGAGATGTCGGACCGACCAATCCAACCTTAATTACAACATATTGCTGGTCTATTAAGCTCAAATGACGATATTTTAGTGAACGATAGCAGAGAGGACACAGATGTGTCAAGCATGGTTGACTCGTTAGAGATATTGGACAAGAGGTCCTAATTGAATACACACAAACAAAACCTGCAGAGATATTTAAAATATTTTATTTGACAATGACAATGATAACGATGGTCGTAGTATGAATGTAGGCAGGTCGTAAGAAGAGGATGATGAGGACGGCATGGGCGTGCTAGAATTATACTATGGTCTCGAACAGCTTGGTGTAAACGTGGTATAGTCGTATTGGAAGCGTAGTTGGGTCGCGGTGAGAAAGTGATGGCCATAGTGAGGTCGATATAACGTCGCTGTAAGATCGTAGTCTCACTGAATAATCACGCTTTCGATATGCTCTCGCTACGATGGTATAACGATCTTTTTGATCTTACAACGACCTTACTGTGCTCTCACTACGCTTCTACTACGACCTGATTTCATCACGACCGCACCACGATTGTTTTGAACAAAGTTGGTCACACACATCACGATCTAGAAGACCTATACCAAGACCGTGATATGACCTTACTGCGATCTACACGATCGCACTACGATCGTAAACATTTGCATTTTTTCACAGATCGTAGTGCAATCGTGGCCTTGTGTGACTACGGTATTGTGGAGGAGTATTTTCGAAAAATACCAGTCTTGAGACCACATTTGACTCGCCTAGCGGCTAAGGAAATTTCACAGTTCCTTGGCTTTTTCGCAAATACCCCTTCATACCATGATATATCTGTTCACAAATATTTTCTTTCTCCATTTAAACTGTATGCCTGACAACAAAATTATTTTCATTTACCAGTGTATGTTATAGTAGTTGATGGATTTTGTTCAAGGTGATTGTTTATTCTTCTGAAATTGCTTAACATCTCACAACGGTATACTACTGTTGCCTTTATTAATCCACCGCTTATTTTATTAATTAAGGTCTTTCCTTTTACAAAAGGGAAAGACCTTACTGTATTTCTTCTGTTTATTATTATTAAGGTCTTTCCTTTTACAAAAGGGAAAGACCTTACTGTATTTCTTCTGTTTATTATTATTATTATTATTATTATTATTATTAAGGTCTTTCCTTTTACAAAAGGGAAAGACCTTACTGTATTTCTTCTGTTTATTATTATTATTATTATTATTATTATTATTATTATTATTATTATTATTATTATTCTTCCGCCAAACTTTGACGAAGTTAGCAGCCTAAACCGTAAGACGTGTCGCTTTCATGTTCACACTTTGTATCGGTGTCATGAATACCTATCTGGAACTCACCCTGTTAGTCGAAATATTTTGTCGGTTCGGAGTAATCCCTCCGAAACCAAAAAACCTTGTTATCGTTCCAACACCGTAACCATAATAGGTAGAAAAAAAACAAAGGGTGAAATTTGTTCAGGACCAGACCCCGGTTCTTCGTTACATTTGGATCGAAAAGATTCAACGACTCATTCGTAGGGTTATGCCCCTATGAAAATTAACCGGTGTCGGTGGACCACCAAAACTCAGAAACCGTAAGTCGTAGAGACCTAGGATCTTCACCATTCATCATCAATTCATGTATCTTTGAAAAATATCTCAAGGTCAAATTTGTATGTTGACCTTGACCTTTGACCTTACACCTTGTTATGGAATAATCTCAGCAACCATTATACTTACAGAAGTTTTAAATAGTGGAAAATGTTTGGGTCATTACCGTGCAACTTTGTTACATTTTGACCGAAGAGATTTGACCTTTTTTTAAGGGGCATAAAGCCTGTTTTAGGTTTCTGAAAACACAAAATCAGCTTTTATTATATAACCAAAGGTCCTAGACCCTTGGGGTCTTCAGTAATGGCATTGGGGATTAATGACCTTGCCAAAGGTCAAAAGGTCAAAGGTCAAGGTCATGTCCCAGAGTGCGAATTTAGTGTTTTTAACCTTATATAAAGGATTTTTAGTGTGTTTTCGAGCTTTTTATGGTTGACCTTGACCTTTTCAATACATTCTACGTCTGTTGGAACATGTATTTTACATTACAAAAGGAAAGACCTCTCAATTGTTCAAGAACAATTGACAGTTTAATTATTATTATTATTATTATTATTCTTCCGCCAAACTTTGACGAAGTTAGCAGCCTAAACCGTAAGACGTGTCGCTTTCATGTTCACACTTTGTATCGGTGTCATGAATACCTATCTGGAACTCACCCTGTTAGTCGAAATATTTTGTCGGTTCGGAGTAATCCCTCCGAAACCAAAAAACCTTGTTATCGTTCCAACACCGTAACCATAATAGGTAGAAAAAAAACAAAGGGTGAAATTTGTTCAGGACCAGACCCCGGTTCTTCGTTACATTTGGATCGAAAAGATTCAACGACTCATTCGTAGGGTTATGCCCCTATGAAAATTAACCGGTGTCGGTGGACCACCAAAACTCAGAAACCGTAAGTCGTAGAGACCTAGGATCTTCACCATTCATCATCAATTCATGTATCTTTGAAAAATATCTCAAGGTCAAATTTGTATGTTGACCTTGACCTTTGACCTTACACCTTGTTATGGAATAATCTCAGCAACCATTATACTTACAGAAGTTTTAAATAGTGGAAAATGTTTGGGTCATTACCGTGCAACTTTGTTACATTTTGACCGAAGAGATTTGACCTTTTTTTAAGGGGCATAAAGCCTGTTTTAGGTTTCTGAAAACACAAAATCAGCTTTTATTATATAACCAAAGGTCCTAGACCCTTGGGGTCTTCAGTAATGGCATTGGGGATTAATGACCTTGCCAAAGGTCAAAAGGTCAAAGGTCAAGGTCATGTCCCAGAGTGCGAATTTAGTGTTTTTAACCTTATATAAAGGATTTTTAGTGTGTTTTCGAGCTTTTTATGGTTGACCTTGACCTTTTCAATACATTCTACGTCTGTTGGAACATGTATTTTACATTACAAAAGGAAAGACCTCTCAATTGTTCAAGAACAATTGACAGTTTAATTATTATTATTATTAAGGTCTTTCCTTTTACAAAAGGGAAAGACCTTACTGTATTTCTTCTGTTTATTATTATTATTATTATTAAGGTCTTTCCTTTTACAAAAGGGAAAGACCTTACTGTATTTCTTCTGTTTATTATTATTATTATTATTATTATTATTATTATTATTATTATTATTCTTCCGCCAAACTTTGAAGAAGTTAGCAGCCTAAACCGTAAGACGTGTCGCTTTCATGTTCACACTTTGTATCGGTGTCATGAATACCTATCTGGAACTCACCCTGTTAGTCGAAATATTTTGTCGGTTCGGAGTAATCCCTCGGAAACCAAAAAACCTTGTTATCGTTCCAACACCGTAACCATAATAGGTAGAAAAAAAACAAAGGGTGAAATTTGTTCAGGACCAGACCCCGGTTCTTCGTTACATTTGGATCGAAAAGATTCAACAACTCATTGGTAGGGTTATGCCCCACTGAAAATTAACCGGTGTCGGTTGACCACCAAAACTCAGAAACCGTAAGTCGTAGAGACCTAGGATCTTCACCATTCATCATCAATTCATGTATCTTCGAAAAATATCTCAAGGTCAAATTTGTATGTTGACCTTGACCTTTGACCTTACACCTTGTTATGGAATAATCTCAGCAACCATTATACTTACAGAAGTTTTAAATAGTGGAAAAAGTTTGGGTCATTACCGCGCAACTTTGTTACGTTTTGACCAAAGAGATTTGACCTTTTTTTAAGGGGCATAAAGCCTGTTTTAGGTTTCTGAAAAGACAAAATCAGCTTTTTCTATACAACCAAAGGTCCTAGACCCTTGGGGTCTTCAGTAATGGCATTGGGGACCAATGACCTTGACAAAGGTCAAAAGGTCAAAGGTCAAGGTCATGTCCCAGATAGCGAATTTAGTGTTTTTAACCTTATTTAAAGGATTTTTAGTGTGTTTTCGCGCTTTTTAAGGTTGACCTTGACCTTTTCAATACATTCTACGTCTCTTGGAACATGTATTTTACATTAAAAAAGGAAAGACCTCTCAATTGTTCAAGAACAATTGACAGTTTAATTATTATTATTATTATTCTTCCGCCAAACTTTGACGAAGTTAGCAGCCTAAACCGTAAGACGTGTCGCTTTCATGTTCACACTTTGTATCGGTGTCATGAATACCTATCTGGAACTCACCCTGTTAGTCGAAATATTTTGTCGGTTCGGAGTAATCCCTCCGAAACCAAAAAACCTTGTTATCGTTCCAACACCGTAACCATAATAGGTAGAAAAAAAACAAAGGGTGAAATTTGTTCAGGACCAGACCTTGGTTCTTCGTTACATTTGGATCGAAAAGATTCAACGACTCATTGGTAGGGTTATGCCCCTATGAAAATTAACCGGTGTCGGTGGACCACCAAAACTCAGAAACCGTAAGTCGTAGAGACCTAGGATCTTCACCATTCATCATCAATTCATGTATCTTTGAAAAATATCTCAAGGTCAAATTTGTATGTTGACCTTGACCTTTGACCTAACACCTTGTTATGGGATAATCTCAGAAACCATTATACTTACAGAAGTTTTAAATAGTGGAAAATGTTTGGGTCATTATGGCGCAACTTTGTTACATTTTGACCAAAGAGATTTGACCTTTCTATAAGGGGCATAACCCCTGTTTTAGGTTTCTGAAAAGACAAAATCAGCTTTTACTATATAACCAAAGGTCCTAGACCCATGGGGTCTTCAGCAATGACATTGGGGACTAATGACCTTGACAAAGGTCAAAAGTTCAAAGGTCAAGGTCATGTCCCATATAGCGAATTATGTGTTTTTGACCTTATTTAAAGGATTTTCAGTGTGTTTTAAAGCTTTTCAATACATTCTACGTCTATTTGAACATATATTTTACATTATAAAAGGAAAGACCTCTCAATTGTTCAAGAACAATTGACATTTTAATTAAGGTCTTTCCTTTTACAAAAGGGAAAGACCTTACTGTATTTCTTTTGTTTATTATTATTATTATTATTATTATTATTCTTCCGTTAAACTTTGACAAATTTAGCCGCGTTAACCGTAAGACGTGTCGCTTTCATATTCACACTTTGTATAGATGTCATGAATACCTATCTGGAACTCACCCTGTGAGTCGAAATATTTTGTCGGTTCGGAGTAATCCCTCCGAAACCCAAAAACCTTGTTATCGTTCCAACACCATAACCGTAATAGGTAGAAAAAAAACAAAGGGTGAAATTTGTTCAGGACCAGACCCCGGTTCTTCGTTACATTTGGATCGAAAAGATTCAACGACTCATTGGTAGGGTTATGCCCCTATGAAAATTAACCCGTGTCGGTTGACCACCAAAACTCAGAAACCGCAAGTCGTAGACACCTAGGATCTTCACCAATCATCATCAATTCATGTATCTTTGAAAAATACCTCAAGGTCAAATTTGTATGTTGACCTTGACCTTTGACCCAACACCTTGTTATGGGATAATCTCAGAAACCATTATACTTACAGAAGTTTTGAATAGTGGAAAATGTTTGGGTCATTAAGGCGCAACTTTGTTACATTTTGACAAAAGAGATTTGACCTTTTTATAAGGGGCATAACCCCTGTTTTAGGTTTCTGAAAAGACAAAATCAGCTTTTACTATATAACCAAAGGTCCTAGACCCATGGGGTCTTCAGCAATGACATTGGGGACTAATGACCTTGACAAAGGTCAAAAGGTCAAAGGTCAAGGTCATGTCCCATATAGCGAATTATGTGTTTTTGACCTTATTTAAAGGATTTTCAGTGTGTTTTAAAGCTTTTCAATACATTCTACGTCTATTTGAACATATATTTTACATTATAAAAGGAAAGACCTCTCAATTGTTCAAGAACAATTGACATTTTAATTATTATTATTATTCTTTTTCCGCCAAACTTTGACAAATTTAGCCGCGTTAACCGTAAGACGTGTTGCTTTCATGTTCACACTATGTATCGGTGTCATGAATACCTATCTGGAACTCACCCTGTTAGTCGAAATATTTTGTCGGTTCGGAGTTATCCCTCCGAAACCCAAAAACCTTGTTATCGTTCCAACACCGTAACCGTAATAGGTAGAAAAAAAACAAAGGGTGAAATTTGTTCAGGACCAGACCCCGGTTCTTCGTTACATTTGGATCGAAAAGATTCAACGACTCATTGGTAGGGTTATGCCCCTATGAAAATTAACCGATGTCGGTTGACCACCAAAACTCAGAAACCGTAAGTCGTAGACATCTAGGATCTTCACCATTCATCATCAATTCATGTATCTTTTTAAAATATCTCAAGGTCAAATTTGTATGTTGACCTTGACCTTTGACCTAACACCTTGTTATGGAATAATCTCAGAAACCATTATACTTACAGAAGTTTTAAATAGTGGAAAATGTTTGGGTCAGTATGGCGCAACTTTGTTACATTTTGACCGAAGAGATTTGACATTTTTTTAAGGGGCATAACACCTGTTTTAGGTTTCTGGAAAGACAAAATCAGCTTTTACTTTATAACCAAAGGTCCTAGACCCATGGGGTCTTCGGCAATGACATTTGGGACTAATGACCTTGACAAAGGTCAAAAGGTCAAAGGTCAAGGTCATGTCCTATATAGCGAATTTAGTGTTTTTAACCTTATTTAAAGGATTTTCAGTGTGTTTTAAAGCTTTTCAATACATTCTACGTCTATTGGAGCATGTATTTTACATTACTAAAGGAAAGACCTCTCAATTGTTCAAGAACAATTGACAGTTTAATTTTATATTTGCATTGTATCACAGATCAAATTAATTCGTTCAGTGAATGTTCACTTGTGTTATCACATGTATGTCTTTTGATTTAGTTAATCCATTTCAATTGATATTTTATAGTTTGTCTTTCTATGTTGTTATGTTACATTATTGTTTTAGATAAGATTGACGGTTGTAACATATTTAAATGTTTTGACCTACTGCACTTGCTTGTGCCTTTCCTAGGTCAGGAATCTGATGATCATTAGTTGTCGTTTGTTGATGTGGTTCATAAGCGTTATTGCCTCCCGTTTTTTGCATAGATAAGACCTTTTGTTTTACAGCTTAGATGGTTTTACATTAGTCATTTCGGGATCTTTATAAATTGTTGTTCGATAGGCTCCATGTTGTAGACCATACTTTGACCTTTAATGGTTTACTTTCATAAATTGTGACTTCAGTGGAGAGTTGTCTCATCGGCACTCATGCCAAATCTTCTTATATCTGTAAACAGATGATCATTTCGTATCGTATGTTTTGAAATCGTTCAAATTTCATTTTTGGAGATTTTATTAAACAGAAACGATTAATCTAAAACACGAAAGATCATTGATAATTTCATATTAACTCAAAACTAGACTTAAAGCGTTTATATTTCAATGATATTGGTCCACGCAACATGAAATATAAAAATAAATATACAATATTAGGTCAATGTCAGAAAAATATTAACTTTTTTTTGTATGAGGCTGAGAAACTGCGTAGGTTGAGGTTGTACCGATACCTTCCACAGCTTAGTGCCGAGTACAAAAAAAGTTTATATTATCATGACATTGACCTGATATTATTTATGACTGCAACTTAGATTGTTTCTTTTATAGCTTTTTAAATTGTAAAACTAATCTAAAATTTATTTTCATTCCTTTCTGAACCCTGATTTTGGAAAAAGTGCTCCATGATGAAATTGACATTGCCCAAAATTTAGCTGTGTTACTACATTAAGGAAATAAACATAATTAGTTGCAGTATAAGAGTAATTGTACGTGGGTAAATAAAGGCAATAATTGTATACCACTGTTCAGTAGTCGTAAATTGAATAAGCGAAAACAAAATATAGTAGCAAACTAAAACCGAGGCCAACAAATTACCGATAAGAAGTAATCAACAAATCAAAAGAAACACTGAACTGCAACGTAAACAAACGCCAACATACATAGAAACTGATTACTTGATAACATCAGCAATATATTGACTTGCTACATAATAGATATAAAATATGTTATATTGAGGCCTTACGGTTACCCATTGCCATAATTGCTTACATCCTCTTCATTTGATCTTTCGTGGATAGTTTTCTCATTGGGAATCATACCATATCTCCTTTTTTTTGGCAAACATTAGGTTATTTCCCATAATGTACGAAACGACATACAAGTATATACATGTATAAATCTTCAGTGAAGTACAACATTGCACGCATATTAATCTTCTCTAAGCTACGAAATTGGTTGAATATATTTCTTACAGTAGGTACGAAAATGCTTACAAATAGATACTCCGTGAGGTATGAAAAGGCATTTGCAAAAGAACGAATTGATGGTTATAAAATGGTAAGAGTACGAAACGACTATTACTAAGTCCGGAATATGTCATTTGTTTACCAATCTGTCCCTTGATTGACAACGTTTTAAGGAATTGCACGTTTTTAGCTCATTTGACCAAAGGACCAAGCCATTCAGCGTCGGTCGTCCATATTTTTCGTCGTTCGTCTGTTTTCTTAAACAAAAATCTTCTCCTCTGAAACTACTATGCCGAATTTAACCACAATCATTATTCTTGTTTCTAGTTTAAAAAGTTGGTCTGAAAATCCTCCTGCCAAACAAGATGGTCGACATGGCTAAACATAGACAATGGGATGAAATGCAAGTTTAAATTATTGTTTCGAAAACCGTTATAGATAGACTTAATCTGACAGGGGAAGACATATCCAAATAGGTCATCTTAACCTAATGTCCATTTCCAACGAAACTGTCAAACGATTTTTTTATAGGAGTGATTGCCCTTTGATGAAAATATTTATGTTTTAAATTTTTTTGTATTTTGCCTTTTATATTAAAAGTTATAGCAGATGGATAGAAACTTAAATATGCAAACACGATCAGCATCAGCACGACAATATCCACAATTAATACAATATGGTGGAAATCATTCGATGACTCTTCATCATTACATTTCATGGACGATTTGTACCATTTTGTACGATGCGCCTAATATTACACGATGAAAAATATAATAGACATATAGACACTTAAATAGGCACAATTGATTAGCAAGACCTACTTACAAGTCACATATTGTTGAAATAGTGTGTAGATGCTTTATAGTAGTGATTGTCATTTATTTATGATATTTGTTTACCCTTTTTTGTGTTTTGAGTTCAAACTAAAAAATAGACAGAGAAACTAACCGGACTAACTGATCATCAAAACAAAATCAACAAAACAAAGAATTATGTGATTAATTCTTATCTTGCACTTAATATTGAAGAGCGTCATTTGCTAAATATGCACATTGACCACAGTGAGTACTACAGGGTTTGTAGAGCCTCTAGTTACAATGTACGTTACACTTCGTGTATTTTTTTAAATGTTGGATGATTTTGATTATTTGTACTTTTTTTTTTGAAACAGAAATTTTGTACTGTTATATGTTTTTAGGACGAAATCTTCAAAAGTGATTTGGCAGGAGCAAGTTTTTTGGTTAAAATGCACATGACATCGTGGAAACCAAGCAATGCATTGAGTGAACTTTTTCTAGGGAAATACTTATTAAGCACAGCACCAATGTCCGACAGAATAAAATATGTACATATGCCAAGCCGAACCAAATACGGATCAGTTCAAGTCCATCATATACGACCATTCGGGAAATATAAAATGTATGCACAATATATTGTAAGAATAAGCGAGTTCATTGAATCACCAAGAATGTTCAAAGTTGAACATGTAAATTCCAAATGTGTATGATTGAAAAGGACTTACTTTTAACTAGGTGACTGTAAAGCCACTAGAGTATAACCAGCCAAGTGGCCATTAATTCGGTACAGACATCTAAATAAGTATATTATGTTGTTAAAATTGCAAAATGTATGTGCATTTCTTAAGTTATTAACCACTAATTCACTGTATGATGCTTATTTTTTATTATTTGTTTTTCGTTCTCTATTTAGTTTTTAAAAAATATAGCATAGCTGACTATGCGGTATGTATATTGCTCAATGTTGAATTTCGTATAGTTATCTATACTTTTCATCTTTTGGTTATTTGGTCCCAAGATCAGAGTTGTCTAAATGCAAATCAAACCACATCTTCATATGTTATTAGTGATCAGTTGTAGAATAAAACGATAAACTCCATTAAAAGGTTAACACTGTCAAAACCTCTTCTAGGAAAACCATTCAGCAATTTGATTTAATTAAGGACTGTCCAAAACTGTTCTGCAATAAAATGTCTTTGTCAGAAACTGTTTGAATGTGGCGGGAGAACTTATCTACAGAAGGTTCTGAAACAACTTTTTTGACAGATACAGTATAACAACTTATTTTCGCGGATTTGTTTTCGCGTTTAGACCTTTCTAGCCTTTTTCACAGCGATTTAATTTCGCGATTGTCAAATTTACAGTTTCAATTGTTCAATATTGTTTTCTTTTTCAGAATAGCTCTTTCCGTGACACAACTTGTACTTCATCACTATAGAGAGTGTAGAACATTTTATGGATTCTCAAAGATAATGGACAAGATGAATGCACAACAGCAAAATATTCTTTTAAGAAATAATTTTACAAATGACAAATGTTTTGGGTTCAAAACATATTACCAATCGGACATGGAACTTATTATAGAAAAAATAAGAACAAGTGTGTTAGAATTGCAGAGAAAACTTTTATTTAAAAAAACAAAACTAATTGTTAAGCAATTGCAGACACTAGTTTGAAGTTTAGTTTTGGGAAAATGCATACAGATTTTAGTGGTAGATCACTTTTACCACCATCAGCCTGTATATCATACAATACTGCCCATACAACTCGCATTATACACTACTGCCCATATTTCGAATTCGTACATCAATTTTCTAGTTCTACTTTACCTTTTTTGCAAGTTTAAAACATATTAGACACATAAGCACCTTCTTTGACACATCTTTAATGGATCTTCAACACAGCAACAAAAATACCCGCACCCGGAGGCGCTCTTCAGCTAGACCTTTAACACAAATGTGTTCTTCAAAACATATCAACAATCGGACATGGAACTTATTGTAGAGAAATAAGAACACATGTGTTAGAATTGCATAGAAATTTTTTATTTTAAAAACGAAAATTAATTGCTAAAAAAATGCTACACAGTTGGCTCTTTGACACATTCCCCCTTTCCATTTTTATTTTTATTACATAAATGGCACGATCTTCCATGAACCATACACCTTTACAACATACGGTTTTATAGGTAAGTCTAAACAATGCAATCGCGGTGATGTATGTTTCCCTTTACCGTTACATTTTCAGCATTTTGAAAGTTTTTCTATTTCAAATGTCTTAAAGTTATGATTTTCAAACAAGGAATATTGTATTTTTTCTGTACCAAAATATCTAGAACAAATCAAGTACTGTAAATTACAAGTACCTAAATATTACAATAGTTTTCAAGTAAAGAAATAGTACTAAATATTAAAAGTAAATTGACAGTATTGCATTTGTTTAGTACAGAAATAGTACCTATACAAAAGTAGCTGTGTAGGTACTTACAATCATCATGACTTAATCTGATGACAATAGAATTACTAAAAATCTAGGCTAAACATAAGGTATAAGTACTTACAATCATCATAACATAATCTGATGACAATATGATTACTAAAAATCTAGGCTTAACAGAAGGCATAGGTACTTACAATCATCATGACATAATCTGATGACAATATGATTACTAAAAATCTAGGCTAAACATAAGGTATAAGTACTTACAATCATCATGACTTAATCTGATGACAATACAATTACTAAAAATCTAGGCTAAACATAAGGTATAAGTACTTACAATCATCATAACATAATCTGATGACAATATGATTACTAAAAATCTAGGCTTAACAGAAGGCATAGGTACTTACAATCATCATGACATAATCTGATGACAATATGATTACTAAAAATCTAGGCTAAACATAAGGTATAAGTACTTACAATCATCATGACTTAATCTGATGACAATACAATTACTAAAAATCTAGGCTTAACAAAAGGCATAGGTACTTACAATCATCACTTAATACAATTATTAAAAATTTAGGCTAAACATGAGGCATAGGTACTTACAATCATCATGACTTAATCTGATGACAATACGAATACTTCAAACATAGACTAAACAGAAGGCATAGGTACTTACAATCATCATGACATAATCTGATGACAATATGATTACTAAAAATCTAGGCTAAACATAAGGTATAAGTACTTACAATCATCATGACATAATCTGATGACAATATGATTACTTACAAACCTGCTCGTGCATTTTTCATTGTTATTCAACGCAAATTTATTTTTTAAGATACCTGGGACGATCTTATTTCACAAAGGATTTCTATTGTCTACTTATTGTACCTCGAACTTATTTACCCGATGTAGGTCTTTAAGTTGAGGTTCAATTCAATAAAAGTTAATCGGGCATGACTAATTAGATACGCCCTCTTAAAATCAGGGGGCCCGAAATAGGATTGGGAAAAACACCCAGCAAAATACCTTAATTTACCATTTCAAGAATTTGTTTGATTCAAAGTGCTTTTGGTTGCTTAAATATCTTCGATCAATAATCAGGCGGTATTTTGTGGAAAATAAATAACCTGTCCCGAACCGGGAGATGTTGGCTGCAATAGGAATTAATTTATAAAAAAGTCCATATCTCATTTACTTAAAGTGGCCATTATTGTTTGTAAATTCATGACGTTTTGTATATGACATTCGTCTATCGTGGAAAAAAAAGGAAGGGGGGCTTTATAACTTACGAGTTCGATCATTATTGTTCAAATCTATTCTATTACGGCATACGTTTTACCTCTAGCGAACGCTCTGTCTTATTGTGAAAAGTGCCACTCTAAATTTGTGAACATTTGCTTCAAGTTGACCCACTTTGAATTTAGTCGTGAATATGCATGACATATTTGCCACTGGACACAAAGAAGCAATAAATTAATCAGCTTCATTTAGTGATTTATAATAATTTGTCCTCAGTTGATTATAGTCTCAAACAGTATTCCAATTTTTATATATTTCATTTTTATTAACATTTGAATTTTTATGCGTAAATCTTAGCATTTCATCCTTCATTTTTCTGTTTGCATGTAATTTTTTTTTTTATATTAAAAAAACGTTGTCGTAGTACATACACATCAGGGGTTACATTGTATAATTTCCAGCAAAACTAACAGGGGAGGGACTACATCTGAAAAACAATCTTCATTGATCTGAAATAACTCATATACATATTGAAGCATACAATGACGGCTCCCTCGTCTAGGTGACAACATTTGCTGTTTGAAGTTTATTTATATCTCAGACTGGTATAATAGTTGTCATAAAAGGGGAAAAAATGATAAAAAAGGTTGACAACAATTTATAAAAAAGATTCAACTTATTTTGAGCGTTTCATTTTTTTTAATATTGTCTTGCTAATCGGTTTTGTTATATTATTTTTTCATCTACTATTGTTCTAGCAAAAGTCACAAAAATGTTGTTAAAATCAGCCATGCGACTTATAATTATTTAAAAAGATTAAGCTGACTTTTCTTGTTGTTTATGTAAATGCTCTTTTGTTCCGACGTTGGAAAGTTCCGGGCGGAAAGAACTAACTAGCCGAAAAGTTCCGGAGGAACTTCATAACTAGTTACTTTGTTATTCCTCTGATTTAAAGTTCCACCGTAACAAAGTGACTAGTTGAAAAGTTCCAACGGAACATATACCAACTAGTTAGAAAGTTCCTTTTTGCCAAATTAGTCAAAACCGGAACTAACAAACTAGCCCAAAAGTTTCAACGGAACTTACCAACCAGTCACAAAGTTCCATTTGGAGAATTGATGCAAAGTAAAAGCGTAACATATTATATTTGAACCTTTCAAAGGGGAACCAAGATACTGATTACAAAAGTCAAAAGGAACTTATCAACTAGTCACAAAGTTCCTCTTTTGGCAAATTAGTCAAAACCGAAACTAACAAACTAGCCCAAAAGTTCCTCCTCATGTGGGTACTTTTAAAATATCAATTTCAGATTAATGTATAACAATGAATTACAACTTATTCCGTTATGAAGGCAACATTCTGACCGATTTAACTAGTTGTTCTGTTCCGCCAGAACTATTCAACAAGCTACTTTTTTCCGAAACTTTTCGACTGCACTCGGAACAAAATAACTAGTTGAAAAGTTCCGCCGGAACAAAGTAACTGTCGGAACATAGTGGCTGTTACATTTACACATTTCAATCATTCAGCTCGTGTGTAGATCATCTTTTCCTCTAATGTTTTTTTTAAGGTTAAGATAGCTTGGAATTCTCACTGCACCAGGCATCTGATATACATTCCTATTATATTTTGATCGGACAAAGCTGCGTATTTATATAACCAATAAGCCAAACGAACGCACCCATTAACAAGGGTATACTGTGGAACGGGAGAGGTCTAGAGATGTAAATATTTCTATACCCAAGCAAATATTGGTTTTGAATAAAAGGAGATAAAGGTATACATTAATGCAACAGCAACCCAAAGACACAGATAAATAAAAATATTTAGAGTCAACATTCGGTCTTTTTTTTATAGAACATTCCGTGTACAGAATATTAAGCTCAAAACCGACCCATGACTAAATAATAGTTATACGGAGTTAATTCAATATTTTCCGTCAAATATTATATATCCGCAAAGGCACATTTGATTTACTATAATTATTTACCATGCAAGATAATAATCCCAACACTTCACTGTATAATAAAACGGTAAAATAAATAATGATAATGGATGACGACCAGCGGCGAATAAAATTTATATTCAGGACGATTACGTGAAATATAATAAGAGCATTAACCCCGTTATTTACTAGACTGACAAGCTGAGTCTTTTTTTGTATCGTGTAAGTTCACAAGACATTAGTTCGCAGAAAGAAAAGTCAAACAACCAGGACACATTTCCGACGCTGAGCCGGCCAGTCTGTGCTCTTACTTTATGATGCCACGTGTTAAGCGTTGAAATAGAATACCAATTTAATTAACGTCTTTGTTTGACCCGTTCAGGATTCGAACAAATTTAATTACCTCCCTCTCTCGAGGCGAACGCCCCCACACGAGACCAACCAGGAGAGCAGTAGTGATCGGTAGTACAGAATATCATACCAAAAACTAAAGTACAATACACAATACAGTTTCACAGAATTCTCACAGTTACTAAAGCGAGCTAAAAGTATCTAACCTAAATTGGATGCGTGAAATGATATTGTAAACTACACGCAAACATGGATGATCGACTTCAGGGTAGATTTTATGAATCAAATTAAAAACTCTTGCACCTATTGTACGACCTACCTATTGTATTTAAAATTTATGTGTTATAGTCATTAACAGGCATGAAATATTTGCTACTGGACTTAAAGCAAACAACAATCAATCAGTTTAATTAATTTCTCTGTTACAGTACTAGTACTTTGCACACAAAGACAAGATCTTGTAAAATGCTATAATTTACAATTTTCATTTAAATTTTTATGTTGTTTTCTTTTCTTTTCATTTCTTTTCTTTCTTTTTTTTTGGGGGGGGGTCTCTTCAGTTTATCATGTAAATGACTGCTTATTCAAAAGTTTTAGATATTTTTTTACTATTGTTCTTATCTAATGTTTAAATACGATTTATAACATATGATTTTTTTTTGCCAGGCAAGGATAAAACTAAGAAAGATAAAGTTTTTTTCAGGTACTTTTGCTTCATTTAGACACGAAAAGGGAATAACGGACGACTAAATTAAAGTGTTTTTTTTTTCATATAATATATTGAACTTGCGAATATATCTCACCCAACACGTTTTGATCGGGACAGTGAAACCTAGTTCAATACGGTTTTATTCATTGAAGTTTGCATGCATAGTTCTTATTTAAAAAAACATACAAATAAAGCAAGATATATTAATTGATTGGACTGAATAGACAACACTAATTATTTTGCATTCGCATGTATCTTAATGTAGGAAAATCACCAAATCAGAAACAAAAGGAACATTTGCCGGATGAATATTGTGAAGGACCTTATGCATCTAGGACTGTCCGATTAAAAGTTCTTAAACAAGCTGTTTAAAAAGCTAATTGTTGGAAGAGTTTACTTACTGTTTTCTAAGGTCTAATCTTTACGATTCTTGTTCATGATTACTGACAGATCAAAAACATCAAGTATATATAGCATGAAGTTGTTGGGCATAATATTCATTGGTCAGTTATAAATGAGGTCTGTACGGGGGTTTGATTGCTGATTTATTAAATATGAAATCGTTATTTTGAAAAGTTGGCTAAAATATATATAAATTTACCCCCTAGTTTTGTAAAACTATCATTTGGTGTTATTTAGATGCTAATTTTTTTTATCATAAATAAATAATTATATGATGTAATGCCATTAAATTGGTCCGTTTTCATTTCAATTTGGTAACTGTTAATTGTATATACCAGTCTGAGTACTGTTTAACTATCATTTAAGTTAAACATATTTAGACTCGTCCAGTTCAGGGGAATTAGGTTTTTGCAAGTGCTTTTTATGTACTTTTCATATATTTTTGACGGTTTGTAAGTCAGTAAAAGTTCAATGATTAAGTTAATATTGACATTAAAAGACCTCCTCACAAAAAGGGCTGTTCAAATCCCTGAACACCCCTTTTTGTTCGGAGGCCTTTTAATATCAATATTAACTTATCATTGAACTTTTACTATTACTAAAAATCTAGGCTTAACAGAAGGCATAGGTACTTACAATCATCATGACATAATCTGATGACAATATGATTACTAAAAATCTAGGCTTAACAGAAGGCATAGGTACTTACAATCATCATGACATAATCTGATGACAATATGATTACTAAAAATCTAGGCTAAACAGAAGGTATAAGTACTTACAATCATCATGACTCAATCTGATGACAATAGAATTACTAAAAATCTAGGCTAAACATAAGTATAAGTACTTACAATCATAATGACTTAATCTGATGACAATACAATTACTAAAACTCTGGGCTAAAGGTGTAATACCACCAAATCATGGTACGTCACATCCGGTTGTATACGAAAGTAGGTCTAAAAAAATATTCCCTTTAATTTGACAGTTGTAGGTAATTAATCCTACATTTTATTGCAGTAAAAACATTTCTGTGTCATAAACATATGTCTTGTGGTATTTCAAAACACCATTATTTTTTATTTGGAATTTCTACAGAAAATTTTGTAATCTTGAGGTTACATGGTGACTAAACCTTGTACACATATTAAATAAGGGGAGACATTTGATTGGTTAACTTCCAATGATGGTTATTTTCTTATATGCAATGAAATGTTATGTGAATTTTTTTCTATAGTACTGGACAGGATAAACTTTACTCATGCCAAGTATTTATTTATTTGAAACAAAGATAAATTCGGCACATTTTTTTGAAAAGTGCAAATTTAACAAAGACTAATAGGGGAAAACCAATGGTGGTATTACACCTAAACATAAGGTATACGTACTTACAATCATCATGACTTAATCTGATGACAATACAATTACTAAACATCTAGGCTAAACGTAAGGCATACATAGCTACTTTTGCATCTATTAGGTACTTTTTCTGTACTCAAAAGATTGTAGTACTGGAAATCTACTTTTAAAATCCGATACTATTGTGTTACTCTAAAATTATTGTAATATTTAGGTACCTGTATTTTACAGTACTTTATTTGTACTTGAAATTTAGGTACTACAGATTTTTGGCTATTACCGTTACATTTTCAGCATTTTGAAAGTTTTTCTATTTCAAATGTCTTAAAGTTATGATTTTCAAACAAGGAATATTGTATTTTTTCTGTACCAAAATATCTAGAACAAATCAAGTACTGTAAATTACAAGTGCCTAAATATTACAATAGTTTTCAAGTAAAGAAAGAGTACTAAATATTAAAAGTAAATTGACAGTATTGCATTTGTTTAGTACAGAAATAGTACCTATACAAAAGTAGCTGTGTAGGTATTTACAATCATCATGACTTAATCTGATGACAATAAAATTACTAAAAATCTAGGCTAAACATAAGGTATAGGTAATAATAATCATCATGACATAATCTGATGACAATATGATTACTAAAAATCTAGGCTTAACAGAAGGCATAGGTACTTACAATCATCATGACATAATCTGATGACAATATGATTACTAAAAATCTAGGCTAAACATAAGGTATAAGTACTTACAATCATCATGACTTAATCTGATGACAATACAATTACTAAAAATCTAGGCTAAACATAAGGTATAAGTACTTACAATCATCATAACATAATCTGATGACAATATGATTACTAAAAATCTAGGCTTAACAGAAGGCATAGGTACTTACAATCATCATGACATAATCTGATGACAATATGATTACTAAAAATCTAGGCTAAACATAAGGTATAAGTACTTACAATCATCATGACTTAATCTGATGACAATACAATTACTAAAAATCTAGGCTTAACAAAAGGCATAGGTACTTACAATCATCACTTAATACAATTATTAAAAATTTAGGCTAAACATGAGGCATAGGTACTTACAATCATCATGACTTAATCTGATGACAATACGAATACTTCAAACATAGACTAAACAGAAGGCATAGGTACTTACAATCATCACGACATAATCTGATGACAATATGATTACTAAAAATCTAGGCTAAACATAAGGTATAAGTACTTACAATCATCATGACATAATCTGATGACAATATGATTACTTACAAACCTGCTCGTGCATTTTTCATTGTTATTCAACGCAAATTTATTTTTTAAGATACCTGGGACGATCTTATTTCACAAAGGATTTCTATTGTCTACTTATTGTACCTCGAACTTATTTACCCGATGTAGGTCTTTAAGTTGAGGTTCAATTCAATAAAAGTTAATCGGGCATGACTAATTAGATACGCCCTCTTAAAATCAGGGGGCCCGAAATAGGATTGGGAAAAACACCCAGCAAAATACCTTAATTTACCATTTCAAGAATTTGTTTGATTCAAAGTGCTTTTGGTTGCTTAAATATCTTCGATCAATAATCAGGCGGTATTTTGTGGAAATAAATAACCTGTCCCGAACCGGGAGATGTTGGCTGCAATAGGAATTAATTTATAAAAAAGTCCATATCTCATTTACTTATAGTGGCCATTATTGTTTGTAAATTCATGACGTTTTGTATATGACATTCGTCTATCGTGGAAAAAAAAGGAAGGGGGGCTTTATAACTTACGAGTTCGATCATTATTGTTCAAATCTATTCTATTACGGCATACGTTTTACCTCTAGCGAACGCTCTGTCTTATTGTGAAAAGTGCCACTCTAAATTTGTGAACATTTGCTTCAAGTTGACCCACTTTGAATTTAGTCGTGAATATGCATGACATATTTGCCACTGGACACAAAGAAGCAATAAATTAATCAGCTTCATTTAGTGATTTATAATAATTTGTCCTCAGTTGATTATAGTCTCAAACAGTATTCCAATTTTTATATATTTCATTTTTATTAACATTTGAATTTTTATGCGTAAATCTTAGCATTTCATCCTTCATTTTTCTGTTTGCATGTAATTTTTTTTTTTATATTAAAAAAACGTTGTCGTAGTACATACACATCAGGGGTTACATTGTATAATTTCCAGCAAAACTAACAGGGGAGGGACTACATCTGAAAAACAATCTTCATTGATCTGAAATAACTCATATACATATTGAAGCATACAATGACGGCTCCCTCGTCTAGGTGACAACATTTGCTGTTTGAAGTTTATTTATATCTCAGACTGGTATAATAGTTGTCATAAAAGGGGAAAAAATGATAAAAAAAGGTTGACAACAATTTATAAAAAAGATTCAACTTATTTTGAGCGTTTCATTTTTTTTAATATTGTCTTGCTAATCGGTTTTGTTATATTATTTTTTCATCTACTATTGTTCTAGCAAAAGTCACAAAAATGTTGTTAAAATCAGCCATGCGACTTATAATTATTTAAAAAGATTAAGCTGACTTTTCTTGTTGTTTATGTAAATGCTCTTTTGTTCCGACGTTGGAAAGTTCCGGGCGGAAAGAACTAACTAGCCGAAAAGTTCCGGAGGAACTTCATAACTAGTTACTTTGTTATTCCTCTGATTTAAAGTTCCACCGTAACAAAGTGACTAGTTGAAAAGTTCCAACGGAACATATACCAACTAGTTAGAAAGTTCCTTTTTGCCAAATTAGTCAAAACCGGAACTAACAAACTAGCCCAAAAGTTTCAACGGAACTTACCAACCAGTCACAAAGTTCCATTTGGAGAATTGATGCAAAGTAAAAGCGTAACATATTATATTTGAACCTTTCAAAGGGGAACCAAGATACTGATTACAAAAGTCAAAAGGAACTTATCAACTAGTCACAAAGTTCCTCTTTTGGCAAATTAGTCAAAACCGAAACTAACAAACTAGCCCAAAAGTTCCTCCTCATGTGGGTACTTTTAAAATATCAATTTCAGATTAATGTATAACAATGAATTACAACTTATTCCGTTATGAAGGCAACATTCTGACCGATTTAACTAGTTGTTCTGTTCCGCCAGAACTATTCAACAAGCTACTTTTTTCCGAAACTTTTCGACTGCACTCGGAACAAAATAACTAGTTGAAAAGTTCCGCCGGAACAAAGTAACTGTCGGAACATAGTGGCTGTTACATTTACACATTTCAATCATTCAGCTCGTGTGTAGATCATCTTTTCCTCTAATGTTTTTTTTAAGGTTAAGATAGCTTGGAATTCTCACTGCACCAGGCATCTGATATACATTCCTATTATATTTTGATCGGACAAAGCTGCGTATTTATATAACCAATAAGCCAAACGAACGCACCCATTAACAAGGGTATACTGTGGAACGGGAGAGGTCTAGAGATGTAAATATTTCTATACCCAAGCAAATATTGGTTTTGAATAAAAGGAGATAAAGGTATACATTAATGCAACAGCAACACAAAGACACAGATAAATAAAAATATTTAGAGTCAACATTCGGTCTTTTTTTTTATAGAACATTCCGTGTACAGAATATTAAGCTCAAAACCGACCCATGACTAAATAATAGTTATACGGAGTTAATTCAATATTTTCCGTCAAATATTATATATCCGCAAAGGCACATTTGATTTACTATAATTATTTACCATGCAAGATAATAATCCCAACACTTCACTGTATAATAAAACGGTAAAATAAATAATGATAATGGATGACGACCAGCGGCGAATAAAATTTATATTCAGGACGATTACGTGAAATATAATAAGAGCATTAACCCCGTTATTTACTAGACTGACAAGCTGAGTCTTTTTTTGTATCGTGTAAGTTCACAAGACATTAGTTCGCAGAAAGAAAAGTCAAACAACCAGGACACATTTCCGACGCTGAGCCGGCCAGTCTGTGCTCTTACTTTATGATGCCACGTGTTAAGCGTTGAAATAGAATACCAATTTAATTAACGTCTTTGTTTGACCCGTTCAGGATTCGAACAAATTTAATTACCTCCCTCTCTCGAGGCGAACGCCCCCACACGAGACCAACCAGGAGAGCAGTAGTGATCGGTAGTACAGAATATCATACCAAAAACTAAAGTACAATACACAATACAGTTTCACAGAATTCTCACAGTTACTAAAGCGAGCTAAAAGTATCTAACCTAAATTGGATGCGTGAAATGATATTGTAAACTACACGCAAACATGGATGATCGACTTCAGGGTAGATTTTATGAATCAAATTAAAAACTCTTGCACCTATTGTACGACCTACCTATTGTATTTAAAATTTATGTGTTATAGTCATTAACAGGCATGAAATATTTGCTACTGGACTTAAAGCAAACAACAATCAATCAGTTTAATTAATTTCTCTGTTACAGTACTAGTACTTTGCACACAAAGACAAGATCTTGTAAAATGCTATAATTTACAATTTTCATTTAAATTTTTATGTTGTTTTCTTTTCTTTTCATTTCTTTTCTTTCTTTTTTTTTGGGGGGGGGGGGGGTCTCTTCAGTTTATCATGTAAATGACTGCTTATTCAAAAGTTTTAGATATTTTTTTACTATTGTTCTTATCTAATGTTTAAATACGATTTATAACATATGATTTTTTTTTGCCAGGCAAGGATAAAACTAAGAAAGATAAAGTTTTTTTCAGGTACTTTTGCTTCATTTAGACACGAAAAGGGAATAACGGACGACTAAATTAAAGTGTTTTTTTTTCATATAATATATTGAACTTGCGAATATATCTCACCCAACACGTTTTGATCGGGACAGTGAAACCTAGTTCAATACGGTTTTATTCATTGAAGTTTGCATGCATAGTTCTTATTTAAAAAAACATACAAATAAAGCAAGATATATTAATTGATTGGACTGAATAGACAACACTAATTATTTTGCATTCGCATGTATCTTAATGTAGGAAAATCACCAAATCAGAAACAAAAGGAACATTTGCCGGATGAATATTGTGAAGGACCTTATGCATCTAGGACTGTCCGATTAAAAGTTCTTAAACAAGCTGTTTAAAAAGCTAATTGTTGGAAGAGTTTACTTACTGTTTTCTAAGGTCTAATCTTTACGATTCTTGTTCATGATTACTGACAGATCAAAAACATCAAGTATATATAGCATGAAGTTGTTGGGCATAATATTCATTGGTCAGTTATAAATGAGGTCTGTACGGGGGTTTGATTGCTGATTTATTAAATATGAAATCGTTATTTTGAAAAGTTGGCTAAAATATATATAAATTTACCCCCTAGTTTTGTAAAACTATCATTTGGTGTTATTTAGATGCTAATTTTTTTTATCATAAATAAATAATTATATGATGTAATGCCATTAAATTGGTCCGTTTTCATTTCAATTTGGTAACTGTTAATTGTATATACCAGTCTGAGTACTGTTTAACTATCATTTAAGTTAAACATATTTAGACTCGTCCAGTTCAGGGGAATTAGGTTTTTGCAAGTGCTTTTTATGTACTTTTCATATATTTTTGACGGTTTGTAAGTCAGTAAAAGTTCAATGATTAAGTTAATATTGACATTAAAAGACCTCCTCACAAAAAGGGCTGTTCAAATCCCTGAACACCCCTTTTTGTTCGGAGGCCTTTTAATATCAATATTAACTTATCATTGAACTTTTACTATTACTAAAAATCTAGGCTTAACAGAAGGCATAGGTACTTACAATCATCATGACATAATCTGATGACAATATGATTACTAAAAATCTAGGCTTAACAGAAGGCATAGGTACTTACAATCATCATGACATAATCTGATGACAATATGATTACTAAAAATCTAGGCTAAACAGAAGGTATAAGTACTTACAATCATCATGACTCAATCTGATGACAATAGAATTACTAAAAATCTAGGCTAAACATAAGTATAAGTACTTACAATCATAATGACTTAATCTGATGACAATACAATTACTAAAACTCTGGGCTAAAGGTGTAATACCACCAAATCATGGTACGTCACATCCGGTTGTATACGAAAGTAGGTCTAAAAAAATATTCCCTTTAATTTGACAGTTGTAGGTAATTAATCCTACATTTTATTGCAGTAAAAACATTTCTGTGTCATAAACATATGTCTTGTGGTATTTCAAAACACCATTATTTTTTATTTGGAATTTCTACAGAAAATTTTGTAATCTTGAGGTTACATGGTGACTAAACCTTGTACACATATTAAATAAGGGGAGACATTTGATTGGTTAACTTCCAATGATGGTTATTTTCTTATATGCAATGAAATGTTATGTGAATTTTTTTCTATAGTACTGGACAGGATAAAACTTTACTCATGCCAAGTATTTATTTATTTGAAACAAAGATAAATTCTGCACATTTTTTTGAAAAGTGCAAATTTAACAAAGACTAATAGGGGAAAACCAATGGTGGTATTACACCTAAACATAAGGTATACGTACTTACAATCATCATGACTTAATCTGATGACAATACAATTACTAAACATCTAGGCTAAACGTAAGGCATACATAGCTACTTTTGCATCTATTAGGTACTTTTTCTGTACTCAAAAGATTGTAGTACTGGAAATCTACTTTTAAAATCCGATACTATTGTGTTACTCTAAAATTATTGTAATATTTAGGTACCTGTATTTTACAGTACTTTATTTGTACTTGAAATTTAGGTACTACAGATTTTTGGCTATTACCGTTACATTTTCAGCATTTTGAAAGTTTTTCTATTTCAAATGTCTTAAAGTTATGATTTTCAAACAAGGAATATTGTATTTTTTCTGTACCAAAATATCTAGAACAAATCAAGTACTGTAAATTACAAGTGCCTAAATATTACAATAGTTTTCAAGTAAAGAAAGAGTACTAAATATTAAAAGTAAATTGACAGTATTGCATTTGTTTAGTACAGAAATAGTACCTATACAAAAGTAGCTGTGTAGGTATTTACAATCATCATGACTTAATCTGATGACAATAAAATTACTAAAAATCTAGGCTAAACATAAGGTATAGGTAATAATAATCATCATGACATAATCTGATGACAATATGATTACTAAAAATCTAGGCTTAACAGAAGGCATAGGTACTTACAATCATCATGACATAATCTGATGACAATATGATTACTAAAAATCTAGGCTAAACATAAGGTATAAGTACTTACAATCATCATGACTTAATCTGATGACAATACAATTACTAAACATCTAGGCTTAACAAAAGGCATAGGTACTTACAATCATCACTTAATACAATTATTAAAAATTTAGGCTAAACATGAGGCATAGGTACTTACAATCATCATGACTTAATCTGATGACAATACGAATACTACAAACATAGACTAAACATAAGGCATAGGTACTAACAATCATCATGACATAATCTGATGACAATATGATTACTACAAATCTAGGCTTAACAGAAAGCATAGGTACTTACAATCATCATGACATAATCTGATGACAATATGATTACTAAAAATCTAGACTAAACATAAGGTATAAGTACTTACAATCATCATGACTTAATCTGATGACAATACCATTACTAAAAATCTAGGCTTAACAAAAGCCATAGGTACTTACAATCATCACTTAATACAATTATCAAAAATTTAGGCTAAACATGAGGCATAGGTACTTACAATCATCATGACTTAATCTGATGACAATACGAATACTTCAAACATAGACTAAACATAAGGCATAGGTACTAACAATCATCATTACTTAACCTGATGACAATACAATTACTAAAAAACCAGGCTAAACATAAGGTATACGTACTTACAGTCATCATGACTTAATCTGATTACCACACAATTACTAAAAATCTTGGCTAAACATAAGGCATAGGCACCTACAATCATCATGACTTAATCTGATGACAATACAATTGCTAAAAATCTAGGCTAAACATAAGGTATAGGAACTTACAATCAGCATGACTTTATCCGATGACAATACGAATACTACAAACATAGGCTAAACATAAGGTATATGTACTTACAAACATCATGAATTTATCTGATGATAATACAAATACTAAAAATCTAGGCTAAACATAAGGCATAGGTACTTACAATCATCATGACTTAATCTGATGACAATACAATTACTAAACATCTAGGCTAAACGTAAGGCATACACAGCTACTTTTGCATCTATTAGGTACTTTTTCTGTACTCAAAAGATTGTAGTACTGGAAATCTACTTTTAAAATCCAATACTATAGTGTTACTCTAAAATTATTGTAATATTTAGGTACCTGTATTTTACAGTACTTTATTTGTACTTGAAATTTAGGTACTACAGATTTTTGGCTATTACCGTTACATTTTCAGCATTTTGAAAGTTTTTCTATTTCAAATGTCTTAAAGTTATGATTTTCAAACAAGGAATATTGTATTTTTTCTGTACCAAAATATCTAGAACAAATCAAGTACTGTAAATTACAAGTGCCTAAATATTACAATAGTTTTCAAGTAAAGAAATAGTACTAAATATTAAAAGTAAATTGACAGTATTGCATTTGTTTAGTACAGAAATAGTACCTATACAAAAGTAGCTGTGTAGGTACTTACAATCATCATGACTTAATCGGATGACAATAGAATTACTAAAAATCTAGGTTAAACATAAGGTATAGGTACTAACAATCATCATGACATAATCTGATGACAATATGATTACTAAAAATCTAGGCTAAACATAAGGTATAAGTACTTACAATCATCATGACTTAATCTGATGACAATACAATTACTAAAAATCTAGGCTTAACAAAAGGCATAGGTACTTACAATCATCACTTGATACAATTATTAAAAATTTAGGCTAAACATGAGACATAGGTACTTACAATCATCATGACTTAATCTGATGACAATACGAATACTACAAACATAGACTAAACATAAGGCATAGGTACTAACAATCATCATGACATAATCTGATGACAATATGATTACTACAAATCTAGGCTTAACAGAAGGCATAGGTACTTACAATCATCATGACATAATCTGATGACAATATGATTACTAAAAATCTAGACTAAACATAAGGTATAAGTACTTACAATCATCATGACTTAATCTGATGACAATACCATTACTAAAAATCTAGGCTTAACAAAAGGCATAGGTACTTACAATCATCACTTAATACAATTATCAAAAATTTAGGCTACACATGGGGCATAGGTACTTACAATCATCATGACTTAATCTGATGACAATACGAATACTTCAAACATAGACTAAACATAAGGCATAGGTACTAACAATCATCATGACTTAACCTGATGACAATACAATTACTAAAAAACCAGGCTAAACATAAGGTATACGTACTTACAGTCATCATGACTTAATCTGATTACCACACAATTACTAAAAATCTTGGCTAAACATAAGGCATAGGCACCTACAATCATCATGACTTAATCTGATGACAATACAATTGCTAAAAATCAAGGCTAAACATAAGGTATAGGAACTTACAATCAGCATGACTTTATCCGATGACAATACGAATACTTCAAACATAGGCTAAACATAAGGTATATGTACTTACAAACATCATCAGGGGTGTGGAAATGCTATGCCCGACTTGTCCGACTCGTACATTTGAACAACCGGACAAGTAATTATTTTTGTCTTGGTTGCCCGTGGACAAGTAAAAAAATATACAAAACTAAGTTCAATTCCAACAAAAACATAAAATTGATTTCAAAACGTATAAAAATGTTTAATTCATGTAAAAGAAACCAATGGTCAGCAAGTAAAAACATCAATGTTCATGACGATAAATATTACATAATACCGAAATAACTTAAAATAAGTATACGAACACGAGTCGCGTAAAATTGCATTGGCTTTGTCCATTTACCCGGGATCATCGATTAGGTTTTATCCATCATTTACCGGAAGTGTCATTTCTTTAAATTTTTTACATGTTGTATTGAAATTCACACTAAATACTTAATAAAAAGCCGGGCAAGCACGACAAAAAGAGTAATGAGTCGAGAAAAAAAAAACATAAAACGCAAATGGAGGACACAGAGTATTTAAAATAAAAAACAGAGAATTTCAGACATTGTGGATATCAGATTGCCCCTGGCTATCTATGATGGAAATTCGCAAAATAAATTAAGTTTTTGTCTTATATATTGATGAAAGGTCAATATTATTTGTTGTCGAAGTGGTTAATTAATAGAGACGCTTTAATTGATCATCAAGACAATACAGGACAAGTAACTTTTTTTCCGGACAAGTAAAATTTATAGTTTTACTTGCCCAGGGACAAGTGCTCACAACAAATATTTCCACACCCCTGATCATGAATTTATCTGATGATAATACAAATACTAAAAATCTAGGCTAAACATAAGGCATAGGTACTTACAATCAGCATGACTTTATCCGATGACAATACGAATACTACAAATATAGGCTAAACATAAGGTATATGTACTTACAAACATCATGAATTTATCTGATGATAATACAAATACTAAAAATCTAGGCTAAACATAAGGCATAGGTACTTACAATCATCATGACTTTATCTGATGACAATACGAATACTACAAATATAGGCTAAACATAAGACTAAAATATGTGTAATTAGGGTACCCGCTAGTTAACAATGCTATTGTTCAAAACTGCAAAGATCTGCTCACCATGTTTGCAGTCAAAAAATCTTTAAAGTTATAGACGATACTAGTTTATAGAAACGGTTTTTGAATACATCCTTTCTTGCATATAACAGCAATGGCTTGTTTCTCGTTTGATAAGATGGTTAAACTTAAATTTAGTTAACACAAAAAAACATAAAACCTTAACGGCGTTCTAAAAAAAATTTTTTTCCTTTAGAAAATATCTGACGTTCAACTTGTTGAATTGACATTTTAAAGTTAATCGATAACGTCCTAACATATATCTGGTATACTTGTGACCTATTCAAATGTCAGTGTCACGTGAAACACAAATATAAACAAAAATGAAGTATAAACCGTAGATATATGCGAATGTATGAAAGACCATGGCGAAACATATGTCGGATACCTGTAACCGTTTATATCTACCTTTCCGATTGCCTGGTTTCGGGTATGCATCAACCGGATACTGAAAAACCTGTTTTTGTACGTCGAGTCGCAGTTACACAAATCTAGTTTTTCATAATCTTTATGATGCTTTAGTATATTTCAATCTACAAGTACAAATTCATTATGAAATCATACGAAAGGGCCTGATTCTGAACTTATATACATAACTCTAGGGTAATGTACAAAGTACCGGCAGTATTACAAGGATGTATCAGATGCATGAGTTCGAATCCCGCCGAGTGAAAGCCAAAACTCTGTTAACTTAAATGTATAGATCTATAATTCTTGGACGTAATTTGTGAAAAGGCTTTTTCGAATTATTAGATAGAAGACAGTCTGTCTTAAAGTTGTCACTCATCTAGACGTGTATAATGAATTAAAAAGGTGATATAACGTAATGGTAATTACAAATCATTCTTTACGACAAACAAAAACATCTGATCTAAATGGTTTACCATCTATTTGCAACTATACCTTATCGCACTGTTTTACAAATTCTGAATGATTAGTTATCAAAGGTACCAGGATTATAATTTAATACGTCAGACGTGCGTTTCGTCTACATAAGACTCATCAGTGACGCTCTGATCAAAATAGTTATAAAGTCATACAAGTACAAAGTTGAGTACCAAAAAGTCCAAATCACATATGGCATATCTTATAAGTCTAGATTCTGCACTACTTTTACATTGAATGTTCTTGAACGCTTTAAGGGTTTCTTTAGCCCTCGAACCTTACCCTTTTGGTACATCGTACTTAAGCAAACACACGACCCTCGCACTTAAGCGTTAGCCATTATCGTACTTAAGCGTGACCATCGCATTTAAGAGTCATACATATATGTATTGTGCTATATGTGGATGACAAATTAGGAACTATACATAAACCCATAATATAATATTGCACAATCGTGCACAATTAAAAAAACCATTTCGGCTGAAAGGACAAAACTTGTAAAAAGGGCCAGGCGGAGGCAAGAACCAATAGCACACATTATTATTATTTGTTGCAATGAATAACATTGCTTTCCCAGTAAAATAAACACCGATAATTTCACATGTGAAATAAATTTGCATGGTTATTTCACTCCTCTGACGTCATAAAACAATAGGCGTTGTCAAGAAGTCAGCTCAAAACAAATTGATATGCTTAGAAAAAAATATAGTTCCTAACATTTTCTAAGTTAATTTTTTGAATAAAAAAATTCATTTGCAATTGTTATAAAAAAATATCTAATCAAAGAATTCAAATATCGAAAAATATTCTTAACCTAACAACACTTGTAATTCACTCATGCGGTATGCTATAAATTTGAGAAAATTACGATGTAATATACCAATTTTTATTGATGCATTTATGCAAGTACATAATAGTTATCAAAGATACCAGGACTATAATTTAATACGCCAGATGCGCGTTTCGTCTACATAATGTCTGCAGTGATGCTCAGATAAAAAAATATAATGCCAAACAAGTTCAAAGTTGAAGAGCATTGAGAACCCTAAATTCCAAAAACTTGTGCCAAATACGGCTAAAGTAATCTATTCTTGGGATAAGAAAATCCTTAGTTTTTGGAAAAAGTTTTGTCATAAAAAAAAACCATATAATTGATATTCATGAGAAGTGCTGACTACTGGGCGGGTGATACCCTCGGGACGAAAAGTCTACGAAATAGTGACAAATGTCAAATAAATCTTAAGGCAACAATAATATACCGCTGTTCGAAATTCAGAAGTCGATTGAGAAAAAAACAAATCCTAGTTACAAACTAAAACTAAGGGAAACACATATATATAAGAGGAGAACTAGTACTACGAAACAACAGAAACACAACATCAAAATGTAACATACACAGTAACGATTTATATGTATAATATAGCAATGGCCATATTCCTGACATGGTACAGGACATTTCAATAAAAAGAAATGGTGGGTTTAACCTGGTTTTGTGGCATGCCAAACCTCCCACTTTTATGGCAATGTTAAATATGAAATTAAAATGACATAACATGACAGGACTACAATACAAATAAATGGGAGGAAATATAGGACAGAGAAACACACGAATACAAAGTTACCAGGTTTAGAATGTAAGACGCCAGACGCGCGTTTCGTTTATACAAAATTAACCAGTTTCAACACGGGTGCACATTGTAGATGATGTAAAATTAATTTGATTGATCTGTAAATGTACCGATCATTGGTTGATTGATTAGCTATATTTCTTACTAAAAACTTACTAAAAGTTGAACAACAAACATGTATCTTGACATCTTTATCACTAATTCACGTACATTGGATCCGTGTGCATACAAGTTTAACGTGTACTAGGTTATTATTTGATTTCTGTTAAGGTCTGAAACTGAAGAGATAGTCCTAAATGTTCAGATCTTATATGTTGGAAGTAAGTAAGGAATCATTTTTTTTATTGTGTTTATCTATATTTTAGAAGTTTAAATTTGTTGGGCAACTTTCCAGAACATTGATGGTGTTCTACTGTGATGCCAAAATTCAAGATTAGAACTTCCCATGAAAATATGAATTTTGTTCGTTTTTGAGTTTTATTAACAAGTATAGTTATTTAGAACTTGTCTGTTTTAAGCTGCGATACAATATAGTGGTATTATTTTGCCAGCTGAATTTTGTTCCTTAATTTAAGCGAAAAAGTAAAATTTATAATTTATGATAACAATTTGTTGAAAAAATATGTTGACCTAACACATTTTTCTTTATTCCATCTTTCTTTGTTGAAGGATAACACATTTGAAATAGAAATCATTGATGTGATTGAACAGAAATGTAAAAGAGTAGGTCCGGTAAGGGCCGATTTTGGCCTCAAATTTCAAGTTCATCTGACGAATGATTGTAGACCCTTTTTAAACACTTAAGTGTCTATTTCAGTTGATTCAATAAGTTTATGTGAAAGATTTTAACTAATTTACTCATTAAAAACGCTCCGATTCTAGCTTAAATATGAAAAATATATCAAATATGCCCAAAAATGTCACTTTTCTGTTGGTTTTTGTCAAAAATGAAAGTGGCCGCATCCGTGTTCATCCACAACCTTTTTATATGTTATGTATTATCATAAAATACAACTTACATTTCAATATTAAGAATGAACACGAATGCGGCCACTTTCAATTAAGACGGAAACCGTCTAAAATGTAACTAAAATGCTAAAATTGTGAATATTTCAGTAATTTAGCATGACTTAATGATGCTGGCACCCGATATATGTGCATTGTATTGTCAGAAACAGCCCATATTTATGAAGCAGAAGCATTTTACTTTTCAATGAATAACTAAAAGTTTACATCTTAACAATTTTGTAAAACTGCTATATTTTGGGGCAAAAAAGGGGGCTTACTGAACCTACTTCTTTATCTGTAATCATATACGTATGGATATTTAAAAGATCAAGCACATGTGTAGAGTGCGAAATGATAATGTATTACCGTGCAGCATGATATATATGGTTATTTACTGACATACATAATATACACAGACATATATTTAGAAATCGATTACAATACAAATATGGTACTTTCTGTAAAAATGACACATTGTTCACTACGTTTTTCATAAGAAACAATAAGAATATAAACTATGGAATCGGACACAGTTTTAGTTTCGAGCAGTACATATAAGCATTATATCTTCCTACATGTCTTCGATAAAGAGTTCTAAGATTTTTTTTATCGGCATATATACGTTATATCCGAGCGTACCAAGAGCAGTTTAAATTCTTTTAACATATGCAATTTTTTCTGTGCCTTATAGACTGCATAGTCAATTTATTTTTATCGAATTTGCATATTTTCCAAATAGCCTATTTAAAATGAAGTATTATCACATGAATAATGCGTTAACAATGGTATTATTCAAATCATCTGTACGGACATGACATATTCCAATCTTGTTCAACGAGTGACTAGTTATTTATCAGGTTACAAGTTTTACAATATTTTTAGTTAGGTCAGAGCGAAGCTCGAATCCCCATATGGAATTTACTGACCCAATATACGGTATTACGTCACTAGCACACTATGTAACGAATTTATCTTACCGACTATCTTAACATGTGAAATTTAAACTAGTGACCTATCAAAATGAGCAAGTCTTCGATACTGTAAGCATTAAGAAACTACTTCCATTGATCCTACAAAAACAGATGCAAACAATAACAACTTATTAGTTGAAATGTGTATTTTGAATTAATTGCCATCGTAATCATCAATTTCTTCGTCTGTTGATACCTTTAAGATTTTTTCTTTGAACCGTTTCGTTTTCATAAAGGGACGTAACACTATTACTAACCGTGTATGAAATAAGCCGCGCCTCCCTTCTTTCCTAATGTGGAATATAAAGGGACGCAACACCACTACTAACTGTGTATGAAACACGCCCTGCCTCCCTACTAACCTAAAATGAAATATACACGGTCTCCAGGCGGATGCTTTTAGCCAATCATATTCCTAGAAATATATAGGAGGTAAGATAATATTATTTTCATCACATGAGTGACATTTTCCATTTGACATATGCATTATTTGTCTGTTTTCGGTATGTATATTCAGGTGTGTACATTTCCATTGAAATTCTTCTCTTACTATTAATATCCATTTTACTGAGATTTTCCAAATTTATATTTACATTTTTCCCATTTTGTTTGACACTAAGGGGTCTCAGTTATGTTTATGTTTAACTGATGATATTTTGATGTCAAATCTTTGAATGCTTTTATTTTCAGGATTTAGAAATTCAAGATTTTCAGAAACTTTTTTTAAAAATGATTGTTTGTGGTATGGAACTTTAAATTCGTGAATATTAATACAAGTATGTTTATCTATTAATTGTTGATACATTTCATTTCACTATTTATAATCTTTGGCATTATCGTTCCATATAGCACCAATAGTTTGTATTTAAAGAATAAAATAAAGATCTGCCCTGAAACAAAATATTCGAGTTTTCAAAACTTTGCTGTTTCTTTACTTCCATTTCATTAGATACATATACTGTTTGACACAGTTTATCTGCAAATTTCTTATATAACCAAACTTTACCAATGCATTCCAAGTAGATAATGACTTTGTCGAATATAACGATTTGATATATTTACGTTATATCCAACTATCCAAATTTATCATCCCCATGCCGCCTTATTTTTAAAATCTAAAGAGCAAAACTTAGATTCACTTTTAAATTACCATCCCAAATAAAATTCCAGATTTTCGTATTCAAATCGTTTTTGTATATTTCAGGTATACCTCTTATTTCTAACCCATAAACACATATTTCCTAACTTACAAACATTTAGGCATATCAGTTGAAACGGGTGCCACATGTGGAGCAGGATCTGCTTACCCTTTAGGAGCACCTGATATCACCCCCAGTTTTTGGTGGGATTCTTGTTGCTTATTCTTTAGTTTTCTATGTTGTGTCATGTGTACTATTGTTTCTCTGTTTATCTTTTGCATGTTCAGCTATGGCGTTGTCAGTTTATTTTAGATTTATGAGTTTGACTGTCCCTCTGGTATCTTTCGTCCCTCTTTTAAACAGAAGTAATTACTGCAATACCATCAGACGAAATATTTCACATACGTCAGTTCTATATCACTCCTCCCTCAGTAACTTCAAGCACGATGAATAGACAAGTGTTGTTGGTGCAGGCAAACATCGATGAGTTCTTCTAAATCATTAGTGAACCACCAATACACGCTTTGTTACTACCTTGAATCATACTCTGCGTTAGGTATATTTTACTCAATCGAATTCACATTGTCTTTTGCATGTGTCCTTTTATATTTCAAAATAGTGTCTAGAAGTGATATTGTAGGTTATCGCCATTTACATTTCGCTATAACTATATATGGCACTTTTTTATTTACAAATCGTCTGGTATAAATAGTAAACTAACCACAAAAACTTAACATTGACGACATTTCAAGTGACTGTCATACTCCTGACTTAGTACAGGCATTTTCTCATGTAGAAAATGGTAGATGAAATCTTATTAATAGCTAGCTAAATTTTTAAACCACACGTCACACCTGTGCCCCATATACCTCTTACATTCTATCTACACTATCCGAAATTACACATAAAGCAATTTAATTTCAAGGAAAGATCGCGACTACAAAATAATTCATGTATTTTGAAAAACCAATTTTGTTTATAATATTTTAAATTAATGTATAAAATAAAAGATCAGTTCTAATCAATATGAATAGTTTAACACTTTGATAACCACACTTTATATACACGTTACACAATTACACCATTCATCATACACCATTACAACATTCCCCTTATACCATACACAATAGCACTAAACACCTTTTACCTTTGCACCATATGCCATACACCATTACACTAAACACATTTTTTTGGGGGAAGTAAACACAATCCAAGGGCTGAAAATATGTCACATAATAGGGGTACAGCAGTAAAAATAGTGTTATAATCTTAATAACTATAAAAACAAAATGTTAACAAAGACAAACAAAAAGGCATATAAACAAAGCACATTAGCAAAAAAAAAATGCTATAGAAAAAGGCATACACTCCAAGAATGAGATATAAGAATCAAGTACATATTGTTTTTGTCAAAGAGTAATAAAAGCGGAAAGTTTCAATAGTAGTTTACAATTATCGTCCAGTTTGTAACAATTTGGAGGAAAAAAAAATACTTACAAATTTTGCTTACAAGATTATAAATGACTTTGAAGAATATGTTTCGAGCGTATACGTATATGGGTTCGTGTGCATAAAATTTCATGATTACCATAGGTTGGAAATGGACTGCGCAGTTACTCATCAGGTTAAGCTATTGAGATCCAGACAAATAAATATTGTTAAGCTATTGTACATGCATTGTGTATATGTTTATTGATATCTATGTTTGTATGATGTCGAATGAGCATCGGTAGTTTTTTAGGGTAGTTTTCCAACTGCGTAAGAAAAGGCCTACATGTACCTTAGATTGATTTTGCCATTATTTTGTGCCCCCCCTTTATGTCTTATATCTCATTGCGTTCTTCGTATTTCAACATTTTCTGTTTCGAAAAACTATGGTTTGAACATAACTTATGGAGATCAATCATCAATAAAAGCCCTCCGAATCTAGTTAATTTATTAATTGTAATGTTCATTTTTTTATTGTAGGTATGGCTACCTCAAAAGTCAAATTAAGTCATTTTGCCATTTGTCTACAAATTTGTGTTATATGTTGTATGGTAGTTGTATGGAATTTGACTATAAGGCTATACATACAAATGGAATACAAGGTTTCAAAACAAGAGCTGAATATCTCACAGAAGAAGTATTTGATTAAAGACACATTGATTGAAAGTCTAAATGTAGATCGAGAGCAAGGAATTTCAATTATACAGAATAAAAACAACAATTACAAATCAAATCCCTACAAACAAGCAATCAGTTCAAATGTATACATGTATTCTGCAATATTGATAAAAGATATAACACAAGAATTTGATGGGGGAGGGAATATTATAATAGTTAATGGATGGGAAACTATGGCATCGCTAAACAAGGCGAATTTCACATGCTGTTTCTACGGAAAAGACAACACACTGTTTTACATTAACTCAACTAGGAAAACAGCAACCTTTTTGAATAGTGGACCATATCATTCTGTTCAGTTTGAGTGTCCGGTAGATTTCTTCTCTGTAACTAAAGTGTCTGTATCTGACGGACCACAATATTGTGTCGAAAACAAGGAATATTACATAAAGGTAGACACTCCGATGAAAAGCGAATCAGGATTAGCTGTATGTAGTAAAATAAGT
This sequence comes from Mytilus galloprovincialis, assembly GCF_965363235.1. Lineage (NCBI taxonomy): Eukaryota > Metazoa > Mollusca > Bivalvia > Mytilida > Mytilidae > Mytilus > Mytilus galloprovincialis. Next base: position 24,254,277 of record NC_134845.1, read on the forward strand.
TATGGGAAATTGGATGCTAAGCGCCTTGTGGAGTGGTTTGAGGTCCAACGGTTACTTGGTGTCGACAAAGTACTAACATACACTTATAAACTAAATACGCAAGCAATGAATGTTTTAGATTATTATGAGTCTATTGGTTATGCAGAAATTATTCGAGACTTCGATTTTCCGTTTAAAGGTATTCTGTCATGTTGTTGATATAGAAAGTATAACAAACATGCTTTGTTTACATTGTCTTAAATATCTGAATGTTTCATATATAACAATCTTTTCGAAAAAGGCCATTTTGTAAATACACCAGCAAATTCTTACATTTTGCTTTTATTAGTTATGTATTTTGATGTTTGCGCTAAATTGTGTTTAAAACATCAATTAAAATTTGGATTCATACTCAGAAATACACCAATCAAAACACTAGTTATTCGAGTATAAATATTGTTCTCCAAGTACTGATTAAAGTTGTATGACTGAGATCCCTGGTGTTTCAGTTTTCAATATTTCTTCGCTTTCTACGATCGCAATTAATTTAAAGTGGTTTGATGAAATCTCTGTCCACCTCCCACATTCTTTAACACGATTTACATGCATATATGAAAACGATTGAACCGGATTATGATCTTAAATGGTAACGAAGTTCGACGGTTTTTATTTAAATGTTTGTACCTTTGTTAAATATATTTCTTTTTAATTGTTTTTCATTTAAATTCGGCTACTGTTTTTGTCTTATAGATGAAAGAATGTGAGGTATAAGTGCAAATGACACATCTCTTCATCCAAGTCACAATTTATAAAAGTAAACCATTATACATGTAAGTCAAAGTATGGTTTTCAACACGGAGCATGGACTCACACCGAACAGCAAGTTATAAAAGGCCCCTAAAATTACTAGCGTAAATCCATTCAAACGAAAAACCAACGGTCAAATCTATATAAACAACAAGAAACGAGAACCATATCAACATACAACAGCTACTGAACATCAGATTCCTGACTTAGGACAGGTGCAAACAATTGCAGCGGGTTTAAACGTTTTAATGACAAAAAATGGTAAAAAATCCTCACCCTTATCTGAAACAATTGTGTAACATCACAATATAGACAGAAACACTGTAAAATATCTTAAAATATGGGTGAACTCAATCAAAAGACATATTAACAAAAGTGAACATACATTGAACGAATAAATTTAATATTATGATGCAATCAAAATACAAAATCAATTAAATAAAGGATGAACTATTTTTCTTAAATAATCATGATGTCCATAGTACGAAGAAGTTAACATTTATAGTAATACCAAACATTTATCAAAGCTGGTATATAGACAAAATATAACACTGAATTAACATTAAATAACAAAAACGCATCACAAATATTATCAACAGATCAAATAAACAAGAAAGTACGATTTGAGAGTACTCGCAGTTTTGAAAGTTATTTTCGATTGTGTTTTAAAAAAAAAAGTACTAATAAGTTATTTTGTAGAAGAATACCCGCGAGACGCCGGAGACCAAAATAGCCACGCCTGGGCTGATCTACAAGTTATTATGCACGACTGTCAGTCCCGTTTGTGTAGCTACAAATATGTTGCAGTACTTGACAAGGATGAATTTCTTGTACCAAATATCACAGATTATGGGTTCTCATTGAAACGGGTTTTTGTGAGTATATACTGAATGTAATGTTGCTTCTTTGTCCTCCCCGTTACTATATAATATCATAGAGATTTTATTTAAAAAGTGCGTTTTATCTATATCATAATGTATACGTAATTCGCTAATTGATTTGAATCAACAATAAGTTGTTCCAGCAGTTATCATGATTTCTTATGGGACGTCATAATTGCTTCAATAATAGATCTCAGAGTGGCAACATGTTTTTGGTGCACTTAAATGTTTCGATTGTTTCGTTGTTCCCACTGACAATGCATAGATGATTTGAATCACTCTGTTTCAGTTTGTACCCCTGGTTAGTCATGAAACAGCTGTTTACAGCTGTTCCTCTTGTAACGTACAATGCCTATATCTGAGACAATGATACGTGTTTCATGTAGATCTCCTTATGAACAGTCGAGGGGATTTTGTTAATATATAGATGGGCGCAGTCCGAACCTGTACAGCAAGTTAACTTGATAAACAGTCATTTGGACTGGTCAAAGTTAACCTGTAACACGATTTAGGATGTCTCTGACCAGTCCTGCTACCACAATCAAGTTAACTTGAAAAACGGACTTGTCTGCCAAAAAGGTAAACTTGGAAACATATCCGGTACTGAGTTAACACAAGTTAACTTCGCAACCAGCCTTGCAATTGATTTCGACAATTCCGATTAAACCAAACCTGTTCTCAAGTTAAATTTTGGCTAGTCTGCTCAACACTAAGTTAACTTGGGATCCTCTTAAAATTTAAGTCCTCTTTTCAGTATTTCAAAATAATGTGACTGTGAAAATGAAGGTATTACTTTAACACCAAAATTTTAAAAGGTGATCTAGAAGATATTGAAATGAGAGAAAACGGTAAAATAACTTGATATTAAAATCTATTACTGAGATTATTCAAGACCAAAAATGCAATATATTATTGACATTAATAGACTGACTATATATAGCTAGTTGCGACTGAGTCGAGACTAGTCGAGTATTGGTCGAAACTGGTCGTGCATTTGTCGAAACTATTTACGACTATACCAAGATTATAAAGTACTGGTAAGTTCAAGTACGAATTGTCACGATGTTTACGAATCCCAACAATTAAAAGATGTGCTCGGCTTTAATGGATGAGCACAAACTATGGTCTGATCAGTTTGTGGTAAATGGACACTTAGATTACGATCCAAATACTGACATACACAAATACACCATTAAATGTACATCACTTATTATCTACTCAGAATCTCAGCATAAAGCATAACATAGTATACATGGATAAACACAGTTGGCAATGGATGTTTTTAAGGTTATGCTTATTTTAAAAGATTTCTTTTGTCAAAAAGGGGGAGAAAGATAGAACATTGTTACGCATTGGTTTAATTTATAATCCCTGTACGAGAATCAGTTGGTCAATGTATTATTTTTATGATTTTTGTTCTATAAATACTTTTTGTGCACTGATTATACACCCATATGTTAGATGAAAAAAATATTAACAAATAACAAAAATACCGGTCGTTAAGGGGTATTTAAATCGGGAAAGATTATTGTAAGTAGCTAGTTATTGCATGCATTGTTCATTGTCTACCAAGCATTACCATCTCGTACCCAACATTACCATTTCATACACAACATTTACTACTCCGTACCAATGATCAAAACTTTTTAGTACCCTATGGGCAGACATCATTTACTATTTCGTCCATCATAGCTGCCATTATTTTGATACTATTTTTAATGTTTTTATTGTTATTCCATGTTTCCTTATTCAGGGTTCTATAAAATCTTTGATAAATGTTTGATACGACTATAAATTTTAACTTCGTATTACAAAATGTACAATGTATGAACAACAAAATTACTTATTTTGTATAATTAGACTTTATATAAGAATGTCGGATTTTGATTGGTTGTAAGCCAGTGTATAGTTCGCATATTGTACTATTTTTTCCTCAATTAAAATAAATTTGCCTATTTTTCACCACTACCGTAGAATTCGCCTAAAGTTTCCTTCTCTTTGTGGTAATTGCAATTTTGGATATTCGTTTTTTATCCCCGCGAGATTCTTCCCGCCAAAAAATTCGAAACCTTTCTCACTTTACCTGGGTTAACGTTATTAAGAATACAAGGTAAAATCTCTATCGATTGAGTTAAAGCGAAAACTGTACAAAAATTGTCAGAGATATACATAAAAAGTAGAAAAAAAAGATGTCTCTTCAAATGAACGATTTAATAATTGAATAACAATGACGTTTACACATAGAAACAATGACGTTACATAAAGACAGCACTAACGCGTATATGAGTACATGCATAATTCCCGCGGTATTACGATTTTTCTTCAGTTGTACAGATAGTTTTAATAAAAATCTATTCGGTATAATTAAACAGGTAAATCATGTTAAGCCCTAGTCACACAAGACCACGATAGCACCACGCTCACCGAAATCTTTCATTAATTCAGATCGCGATATGATGAAAATGTTATTTTTGGTTGTTTTCACGATGATACTACGTCCTCATTTCGCTTCTAAAACGATCCCTTTACGTTTATACCACGTACGTTCTCACCATGCTTTTTCTACGAATTTTATTATCTTACTACGCTCATCACGTTCTCACTACGACTATACCACAACTTATCCGATTGCAACACGATCTTACCACGCACCAACTGAGTTTAAAGCACGTTCGTACCAAGATTATACTACGTTCATACTAAGATCTTACTACGTTCTAAGAAATAACGTCAACATCGTGTTCCCTATCAATACTGTTTCATTCCTTCTATTTCTGATCAATACGTAGATTTCTCAGAAAACAACACAGTCATGCCAACAAAATCTAGAACACGTGGGTGTGGTGGTAGGAGACTAGAGGTAGATGAATAGGCAGATGGGGCACTTATAGTAACGAATCCTGATCCAGCAGAGATGTCGGACCGACCAATCCAACCTTAATTACAACCTATTGCTGGTCTATTAAGCTCAAATGACGATATTTTAGTGAACGATAGAAGAGAGGACACAGATGTGTCAAGCAGGGTTGACTCGTTAGAGATATTGGACAAGAGGTCCTAATTGAATACACACAAACAAAACCTGCAGAGATATTTAAAACATTTTATTTGACAATGGCAATGATAACGATGGTCGAAGTATGAATGTTGGCAGGTCGTAAGAAGAGGATGATGAGGACGGCATGGGCGTGCTAGAATTATACTATGGTCTTGAACAGCTTGGTGTAAACGTGGTATAGTCGTATTGGAAGCGTAGTTGGGTCGCGGTGAGAAAGTGATGGTCATAGTGAGGTCGATATAACGTCGCTGTAAGATCGTAGTCTCACCGAATAATCACGCTTTCGATATGCTCTCGCTACGATGGTATAACGATCTTTTTGATCTTACAACGACCTTAGTGCGCTCTCACTACGCTTCTACTACGACCTGATTTCATCACGACCGCACCACGATTGTTTTGAACAAAGTTGGTCACACACATCACGATCTAGAAGACCTATACCAAGACCGTGATATGACCTTACTGCGATCTACACGATCGCACTACGATCGTAAAAATTTGCATTTTTTCACAGATCGTAGTGCGATCGTGGCCTTGTGTGACTACGGTATTATGGAGGAGTATTTTTGAAAAATACCAGTCTTGGGACCACATTTGACTCGCCTAGCGGCTAAGGAAATTTCACAGTCCCTTGACTGTTTTTTTCGCAAATACCCCTTCATACCATGATATATCTGTTCAAAAATATTTTCTTTCTCCATTTAAACTGTATGCCTGACAACAAAATTATTTTCATTTACCAGTGTATGTTATTGTAGTTGATGGATTTTGTTCAAGGTTATTGTTTTTTCTTCTGAAATTTCTTAACATCTCACAACGGTATACTACTGTTGCCTTTATTAATCCACCGCTTATTTTTATTAATTTTATATTTGCATTGTATCACAGATCATATTTATTCGTTCAGTGTATGTTCAACTGTATTTTTACATGTATGTCTTTTGATTTAGTTAATCCATTTCAATTCATATTTCATAGTATGTCTTTCTATGTTGTTATGTTACACTATTGTTTTAGATAAGATTGACGGTTGTTATATATTTAAATGTTTTCACCTACTGCACTTGCTTGTGCCTTTCCTAGGTCAGGAATCTGATGATCATTAGTTGTCGTTTGTTGATGTGGTTCATAAGAGTTATTGTGTCCCGTTTTTTTGTATAGATAAGACCTTTTGTTTTACCGTTTAGATGGTTTTACACTAGTCATTTCGGGGATCTTTATAGATTGTTGTTCGATAGGCTCCATGTTGTAGATCATACTTTGACCTTTAATGGTTTACTTTCATAAATTGTGACTTCAGTGGAGAGTTGTCTCATCGGCACTCATACCACATCTTCTTATACCTATAAACAGATGATTATACGTACCGTATGTTTTGAAATCGTTCAAATTCCATTTTTAGAGATTTTATTAAACAGAAACGATTAATCCAAAATACGAAAGATCATTGATAATTTCATTTTAACTCAATACTAGACTTAAAGCGTTTATATTTCAATGATATTGGTCCACGCAACATAAAATATAAAAATAAATATACCATATTAGGTCAATGTCAGAAAAATATTAACTTTTTTTGTATGAGGCTTAGAAACTGCGTAGGGTGAGGTTGTACCGAGGCCTTCCACAGTTTAGTGCCGAGTACAAAACAGTTTATATTATCCTGACATTGACCTGATATTATTTTTATACTGCAACTTAGATTGTTTCTTTTATAGCTATTTAAACTGTAAAACTAATTTAAAATTTATTTTCATTCCTTTCTGAACCCTGATTTTGGAAAAAGTGTTCCATGATGAAATTGACATTGCCCAAAATTTAGCTGTGTTACTACATTAAGGAAATAAACATAATTAGTTGCAGTATAAGAGTAATTGTACGTTGGTAAATAAAGGCAATAGTTGTATACCACTGTTATAGCAGATAGATAGAAACTTAAATATGCAAACATGATCAGCATCAGCACGACAATATCCACAATTAATACAATATGGTGGAAATCATTCGATGACTCTTCATTATTACACTTCATGGACGATTTTTACAATTTTGTACGATGCGCCGAATATTACATGATGACAAATATCATACCCGTAGCCAGGGGGTTCGGGGGGTTCGGACGAACCCCCCTTGAAATCAAATAAGCAATGTTAAAGTCAACGTTTTGTTCAAATTGTGAATGTTAAAGTCGAGTCCAACGAACCCCCCCCCCCCCTTTGGAAATTCCTGGCTACGGGCCTGAATATAATAGACATATAGACACTTAAATAGGACAATTGATTAGCAAGACATACTTACAAGTCAAATATTTTTGAAATAGTTTGTAGACGCTTTATAGGAGTGATTGTCATGATTATTTATGATATTTGTTTATCCTCTTTTGTGTTTTGAGTTAAAACTAAAAAATAGAAAGAGAAACTAAACGGATAAACTGATCATCAAAACAAAATCAACAAAACAAAGAATTATGTAATTAATTCTTATTTTGCACTTAATATTGAAGAGCGTCATTTGCTAAATATGCACATTGACCAAGGTCAGTAGCACAGGTTATGTAGAGACTCTAGTTTCAGTGTACGTTACACTTTGTGTTTTTGCTAATTTGGGATGAATTTGATTATCCGTACTTTTTTTTTTCTGAATCAAAAATTTCGTATTGTTTTATGTTTTTAGGACGAAATCTTCAAAAGTAATTTGGCAGGAGCAAGTTTTTTGGTTAAAATGCACATGACATCGTGGAAACCAAGCAATGCATCGAGGGAACTTTTTCTAGGGAAATACTTATTAAGCACAGCACCAATGTTCGACAGAATAAAATATGTACATATGCCAAGCCGAACCAAATATGGATCAGTTGAAGTCCACCATATAAAACCATTCGGCAAATATAAAATGTATGCACAATATATTGTAAGAATAAGCTAGTACATTGAATTACCAAGAATGTTCAAAATCGAATATTTAAGTTCCAAATGTGTATGATTGAAAAGGACTTACTTTAAACTAGATGACTGTAGAGCCACTAGAGTATAACCAGCCAAGTGACCAGTACCTCGGTATAGACATCTAAAACAGTATATTAAGATGTTGTTTAAATTGCAGAATTCTGTATGTGCATGTCCTAAGTCATTAGCCTATAATTCACTATGAGTTGCTGTAGTTCTTATTTGTTTTTCGTTCTCTATTTTGTTTCAAAAAAAGTTTTTTCTCGTTTGATTGTTTTTACATTTTTTATTCATGGGTTTTATCATAGCTGACTATGCAGTATGTGCTTGCTCAATATTGAATTTCGTGTGGTTATCTATACTTTTCATCTTTTGGTAATTGTGTCCCATGATCAGATTTGTCTAAATGCAAATTATACCACATCTTCATATTTCATTAGTGATCAGTTGAAGAATAAAACGATCAACTCCATTTAAGGGTTAAAACTGTCAAAAACTCTTTTAGGAAAAACCTTTAGCAATTTGATTTAATTAAGGACTGTCCAAAATTGTTCTGCAATGAAATTGCTTTGTCAGAAACTGTTTGAATGTGTCGGGAGAAATCATCTACAGAAGGTTCTTAAACAATTCCTTTGACAGATACTGTAAAACAACTTATTTTCGCGGATATTTGTTTTCGCGTTTAGACCTTTCTAGCCTATTTCGCGGCGATTTAATTTCTCGATTCTCAAATTTACCGTCTCAATTGTTCAATTTTGTTTTCTTTTTCAGAACAACCCTTCCCGTGACACAACTTGTACTTCATCACTATAGAGAGTGTAGAACATTTTATGGATTCTCAAAGAAAATGTACAAGATGAATGCACAACAGCAAAATATTCTTTTAAGAAATAATTTTACAAATGACAAATGTTTTGGGTTCAAAACATATTACCAATCGGACATGGAACTTATTATAGACAAAATAGAAACAAGTGTGTTAGAATTGCATAGAAAACTTTTATTTTAAAAACCAAGATTAATTTTTTTTTCTACCTTACCTTTCTTGCATGTTTCAAAAAAATTAGACACGTAAGCACCTACTTTGACACATCTTTAATGGATCTTCATCACAGTGAGAAAAATACCCGCACCCGGAGGCGTACTTCAGCTGGACCTTTAACAAAAATGTATTCTTCAAAACATATCAACAATCGGACATGGAACTTATTGTAGAGAAATAAGAACACATGTGTTAGAATTGCATAGAAAACTTTTGTTTTAAAAACGAAAATTAATTGCTAAAAAATTGCTACACAGTTGGCTCTTTGACACATTCCCCATTTCCATTCTCTATTTTATTACATAAATGGCATGAACCATACACCTTTACAACATTTGGGTTTTATAGGTAAGCTTAAACAATGCAATCGCGGTGATGAATGAGAAATAGTCCCCAATTAACATTGATGTATGTTTCCCTTTTTTATCTTGGATATTTTTTTGACCTTCCAACAGTCTTTTGTTGTAAGTGACCAAAGCAAGTAGTAAATCGTCAAACTTAACATTTTAATTTCATTACAATATTCAATACTTATGTACATTGTGTTGTTGTAAAAGGAAATATTTCACGAATGACTAAAGTCAAAATATAATTAACTTGATTAGAAAAACTGCCATATATATTTCCTTTTGACATTTAAATACATTTAACTAGAACACACCCGTGATATCGCAGGTCCGTGACTGAATTAAAGTATATAACTATGCGCAAGTCTTATTTTATCAGTATTTTCATCAGATAAAGTCATGCCGATTATAAGATACACAGTTTTCTCTGCTTTCAAATATTTTTGTTTGAACCATTCGAACTGGAACTTATCAATTATTGGTAATATTAATTATTTGGAAAGCAAAAGGTCCTGGAATGGAATATTTTTTAATCAACAGCATTGTCCTATATTAGTTATAAATAAAGTTGAATTTATTCGTATTGTTATCTTAGAAAGTCTTACTGATTAAAATACTACAATAGGTAACAATTTGACAATGATTGAATTTAGTAGTGTCAACCCTGTGACTATGACCCGTGTATATAGCATAATCCTAAATACACCGTTTGGTGGTGCGCCTGTCAGATGCGGAACGTACATATAAGGTAATAGGTAACAGGTGAATATACTATTGGTATCGGTATCGGACTCGACCCGGAACTTCTTATTATTGGCAATATTAATTACGTGGAAAACAAAAGGGCCTGGAGTGGTGTAATTTTTAATCTACACCTTTGTACTATATTAGTTATATATAAAGTTGTATTCTTTGATTCGTCGTTTTTACGTGATGACGGCTGACAAACTGGACCTCGTTATTTTAGTATTATAGATTCCATACAACAAAACAGATCTAGTCGTTTGACGTCAACCCAATATTTAGTTATTACAAAAGTGTTCAGCACTAGAGATATGTCGTTGTCTCAGATCTACTACTACATGTTGTAGGTGAATTACCGACCGTGAAAGGGCTGTATAGCCAGTCAAGGTCGTTCACAACTTCCATTTGTTGTAGGTGAAATTTGAAGAAAAAAAAATTGACACTATAAGTACAAGGGAGAAGAGAATTATGTTGAGGAACAAAAAAGCTCCTTTTTCGAGACATTGATTTTTTGTAAAAAAATTGTTGGGAAAAAGTTGACTCGGACTTTGACCTTATATATACAATCATGAGGTATTCTTTGGGTCTCAAATCTGTTGAAATTTTGGAAAATAACTTTATATGTAGATATAAGAAGCTGTGGTATGAGAACCAATAAGACAACTCTCCATCCAAGTCAAAATTTGTAAAAGTAAACCATTATAGGTCTTTAACACGGAGCCTTGGCTTACACCGAACAGCAAGATGGGACCCAAAAATAACTAGTATAAATCCATTCAAACAAGAAAACCAACGGTTTAATCTCATATGGTAATTCCATACCATATGAGATGAAAGATTTGAACTTATTTCTACTTAATTATGTATGCTCATGATATGGTTATTTTCTCAGAATCTGTTTTAAGGTTAAACAATATGTTTGATACATTAAGTAAATATACTTGTAACATAATACGGCATTTTCCTTTGAAGTTTTTACGTGATTATCTGCTTAACAGTTCTGTCTCTGAAAAAACATGGTTTAATATAAAGATTGATTTGTTATTCCATTAAAATGTATCATGACGTACTTTGTTCTTGCAACTTAATGTAGATAGGCTGAGCTTTCACTATGGTATATTCTGATATTTTTTAATATTAAACCATGAGTTAAACTCAACCTCTTTGTTACGCCTCCATGTGATTGACAGTTTAGTAAATGCACGAGGACAGGGATTTCGTTTGTTTTACAAATAGGATTTCTACTTTCTGAGAATTCATAAATTTCAACGACATTTTAAGACACACTGCTTGTGTCCGCGAAGCAACGGGCTAGAACGACACTCTCACTGTTTTTTATTGTATAAACTATCACCAGACCACTTTTAAATGATGTTACAAAACATATATACCACGCCTTACTCATTAACATATTGAAACGAAATCATCCTGCGGATTCGTCGTTTAAATATGTTAACTCGTATATAGCGTGATATATATAATACATCAAACTGATCACTTGATATATATAATACATCAATCTGATCATTGAATGTAAACATTAATACAACTTAAATTGTAGTATTTAGGAAAGGTTGCAGAGTTCATATTGATGAAAAATGGTATTATGATAACAACGAAGTTGTTGATACTTTAACCTACCTTTGTGTACTTTAAATTGTATGGCAAATATAATATGTTACAACAGAAATTGTTAGAAGAAGGTAGAAAAGCAATATTTGCTTTAAGAAGAAGTGTCAAAAGTATGTTTTGAAATTATGTCACTTTGTTATATCTCTGTGATAATTATATCAATCCTTTATTTTGAAAATATACTTGGTGTTAAATTGTAAACTAACAATGTTATGATATATCATGAACTATGTAGATTGCCTCTTAACTTCAGAAGAAAATGCAAAATTTTGAAATATTGGTTTAAATTGTTAAATAATTCAAACTGTATATTGAAAACATGTTATAATTACTGTTATTACATTGGTTGCAATAAATAACTTTGATTTCCCAGTAAAAAATAAAAACCGAGAACTTCACATGTGAAATAAACGTGGTTATTTTACTCTCTGACGTCATACAGCAATAGGCGTTGTCAAGACGTCGATAACGGCGTATCAAATCAAATTGTGAATGAATGAAAATAAACTTAACAGTTAAAAACTATTTACTCTATATGTAAAATGTTAATAGCATTGTTTAATTTAATTGCAAACAAAAACCAAAGTACTAAAAAACATTGCACTTTACAAGTCCAGTCAAAACATATACAAAAAAAAACTTTTAATTTAGTTTGTGCTAAAGAGATAAATTTTCAAATGTCTAATTTATCTTTTATCATATGTACTGCCCTATAGCTATTCACAATAGGTAATTGCAATGAAAACAAACCTTAATAGGTCTCCTTCCTGTCAATTCAAAATTGACTAAAATCACAGTATGAACAAAAGACTATAACTCAGGTGTTAAAAAAAAGTATTACTTGAAAATAAAAGTTATTGTCAAATATATATCTTTATCTTTAAATTATGAATATATGCACAATATCTTTTACTATAGGCTAGTGATAACTTTTCTTTATTGTTTTACTGAAGTATACAAATCATGTAACATGCTAAAAGTAAACACAACTATTTTAACATGTTAATATTTATCAAATATGAATAACAAAAAGGTTTATTTATTATATAGTGTCACCTAACACAATTTTAGATTTTTTTCATTGTAATCAGAAAGTAATCAGGATAACAGGGTATTTTGAAAAGTAATTGATTAAATTAAATTAAATGTAAACAGATTTTTGGCTGATTACAATGATTACTTGAAACATTGTAATCGATTACAACTGATTAACGATTACAATTACAATTATCCCAAGTCTAGATGTGTGTACAATACATAAGTCTAATAGAACATCTCGGACGGGAGGACAATACTTATGAAATGAGATAAGAGCCAATAACAGAAAATATTGAGAAGAAAACTGGCAATATACAATTTTTTATTGTTACTTTGGTGTACGTACATTATAACCTACATTTGGAACTCGCCCTGCTGTGGTCGAGACAATTTAGCCTGCAGGAATCCCCTGATGTTGACAAAAATAGTTCTCTGTATATCTATTGATATACTATTTTGGTCAATTTATTAATTGCAATGTGCCTATCATTTGTTGATAGAGTATCAAAATGTTCATGTCCTTTTCATGTAAGATAAATGCGAAAGATACCAAAGGATGTTAACAAATGTCATGGAATATGTGTCATTTATGTATTAATAACTTACCAAAAGACTAATAACCGACGTGTATTTTGACATCTCAATCGCTTTTTACATGTTCCTTGTGTATACGTGTACATGCTTTAACTTCCGTTAATTACTTCTTCGACTCTTGTACTGAAGAGATATTCCTGAAGCTTATATGTTTTCAGTAAGTAATGAATAATTCTATTTATATTGCGTTTACTTATATTTTATAAGTTAAAATGTGTAAGGCAAATCGTTATCTAACATTGATGGTTGTCTACTGTGATGCCACGATTTGTGATGTGAACTTCACTTCAATATATCTTTTTCGTGTTTTCGTTTTCTCATAGCATTTATCTACGTTTCGAACTTGGTGTGATTGTTATCAGGTTTGCACACAAGAATCCACGAATCACAATTTGAATTCGGACTCTTCATTTTAGTCCTGCTCTATTTTTTACAATTATTTCCAGAACATTTATATCAATCAAACACAATTCGATAAAATAACATAATTCGTAAGTTACCCTCCCCTGACAAAATTAGTTGCCTCATTGGCAATCATAACAATTTTTTTTTTTTTTTTTTATATAATAAACAAATTTGAAGAAATGAAACTTTTGGTGAAAGAGAAATGAGTTAAGACCCTTTTGAACTGAAATAAAACAAAATCATGAGTTTCTTTAAAAGATCGAAAATTAAATCGACTAAATAAAATTAAGAAAGGAAATGGGGAATGTGCCAAAGAGACAACAACCCGACCATAGAAAAAAACAACAGCACAAGGTCACCAACAGGTCTTCAATGTAGCGAGAAATTCCCGCACCAGGAGGCGTCCTTCAGATGGCCCCTAAACAAATATATACTAGTTCAGTGATAATGAACGCCATACTAATTTCCAAATTGTACACAAGAAACTAAAATTAAAAGAACACAAGACTAACAAAAGCCAGAGGCTCCTGACTTGGGACAGACGCAAAAATGCTTAGTATACTAGTACTTATTTCAGATAACTTAAAAACAAGGAATTATCTTTAGTTGTGACTTCTTTTCGAACAGTCGTTTTTCAAAACGCATCTTTAAACATTGGTTGAAAATAGCATGTAGGATATAACTGTGTTTTATTAGCTGAAACTTAGGTAAAATATGTACAAGCAATACAGAAACTTAAAAGAGGGACGAAAGATACCAAAGGGACAGTTAAACTCATAAATTGAAAATAAACTGGCAACGCCGTGGCTAAAAATGAAAAATACAAACAGACAAACAATAGTACACATGAGACAACATTGAAAACTAAAGAATAAACAACAAGAACCCCACCCAAAACTAGAGGTGATCTCCGGTGTTCTGAAAGGGTAAGCAGATCCTGCTCCACATGTGGCACCCGTCGTGTTGCTTACGTGATAACAAATCCGGTAAATAGTCTAATTCTAATTAAATTATAGATGATGAACATGTGTCAGAACACACACACTGCTGAAAGTAAAAGTTTGCATTAAGTCTAAAAGCAAACTACAACATACAGATGGGTGCAGTCCAAACCTGTACAGCATATTAACTTGATAACCAGTCATTTGGACTGGTCAAAGTTAACCTGTGACCGGTTTTAGGACTGCTCTGACCAGTCCTTGGACCAAAATCTAGTTAACTTGAAAAGCAGACATGGTCCTAGGACTGTTTTTATGTCTGCCAAAAAGTTAACTTCGAAACAGGTCCGCTATTGATATAAGTTAATTTCGAACCAGTCCTGCCGTAAAGTTAACATAGGTTAACTTCGAAACCAGTCCTGCCACAAAGTTAACATAAGTTAACTTTTGCTTTGACAAATCCGATCGAAACCAGACCTGTTCCCAAGTTAACTTTTGACTGGTCTGCTCAACACTAAGTTAACTTGTAACCAGGACCGCTCTACGTCGCTTTTTTTTAAATATATTTTAATAATTTTGTTTCGCAGTATAAACATCGAAAATAAAGTAAAATTAATACCTCCGTTATATAAACAGGATTTAATACAAATATTTGAAAAGAAAGTACGCATAAAACGTTGCTTGTAACACAAATTTATCTGTGATCTGCCAATCTATAAAATAAAAAACGATCTTGGTTACAATGATAACGGGCACTGAATATATATTCCAATACCTATCAAATTCAACCATATTTGCACTTATTTATATGTATATCTATGAAAGGACGTATTTTAGATGTTAGTTATACGTCCTTGTTAGTTATATGTCCTTGATCTATGTAGCCACATTCAGCAATATTTTAATTTCAGGATAGAATTTACTATACAAAATGAAAGCATCATTTTAACACATGACTACATAAATTTAGGGTGCCAGCATGTCCTCCTTTTATTCAAAATATTGATACGTAACAAAATTTCAGTAGTTTTGATACCTCATGCTGACTTGTACTACAAAATTATTTGACTGCATCAACTAAAACTGACCATATGTGCACTTTAATGTAAATCTATATTTTCCCCGCATAGAAAATCAGCCATATTTTTTATGTCAGGATTCAATGTATATTACTGATTACAATGGACAGCAATTTTGCAATACATTTACAACAATTATTTGTTCGCATAATTTAAGGGTGCCAGCATGTCCTCCTTTTATTCAAAATATTGATACGTAACAAAATTTCAATAGTTTTGATACCTCATTTTGACTTGAACAACAAAATGATTTGACCGCATTGACCAAAACTGACCATATGTGCAATTTAATTTGTTAATCTATATACCATGTATACCCGCATAGTAAATCAGCCATATTTTTGTGTTTGGAGTCAATGAACAATACCATGGACAGCAATATTGCAATACAATAACAACAAATTTTTGTTCGCATAAAATTAGGGTGCCAGCATGTCCTCCTTTTATTCAAAATATTGATACGTAACAAAATTTCAGTAGTTTTGAAACCTCATGCTGACTTGTACAACAAAATTATTTGACCTCGTTGACCAAAACTGAACATATGTGCACTTTAATGTAAATCTATATTTTCCCCGCATAGAAAATCAGCCATATTTTTTATGTCTGGATTCAATGTATAATACAATGGACAGTAATTTTGCAATATAATAACAACAAATTTTAGTTCGCATAAATTTAGGGTGCCACCATGTCCTCCTTTTATTCAAAATATTGATACGTAACAAAATTTCAGTAGTTTTGATACCTCATTCTGACTTGTACAACAAAATGATTTGACCGCATTGACCAAAACTGACAATATGTGCACTTCAATTTGTTAATCTATATACCATGTATACCAGCATAGTAAATTAGCCATATTTTTGTGTTAGGATAACTTTTATTTGTAAATCTATATACCTGCATAGTAAATCAGCCATATTTTTTATGTCAGGATTCAATGTATAATACAATGGACAGCAATATTAAAATACAATAACAATAATTTTTTGTTCGCATAAATTTAGGGTGCCAGCATGTTCTCCTTTTATTCAAAATATTGATACGTAACAAAATTTCAGTAGTTTTGATACCTCATGCTGACTTGTACAACAAAATGATTTGACCGCATTGACCAAAACTGACCATATGTGCACTTTAATTTGTAAATCTATATACCCGCATAGCAAATAAGCCATATTTTTTATGTCAGGATTCAATTAATAATACAATGGATAGTTATATTGGAATAGAATAACAACAAATTTTAGTTTGCATAAATTTTGGATGCCAACAATGAACATGTTCTCCTTTTATTCAAAATATTGATACGTAACAAAATTTCAGTAGTTTTGATACCTCACGCTGACTTGTACAACAAAATGATTTGACCGCATTGACCAAAACTGACAATATGTGCACTTCAATTTGTTAATCTATATACCATGTATACCAGCATAGTAAATTAGCCATATTTTTGTGTTTGGATAACTTTTATTTGTAAATCTATATACCTGCATAGTAAATCAGCCATATTTTTTATGTCAGGATTCAATGTATAATACAATGGACAGCAATATTAAAATACAATAACAATAATTTTTTGTTCGCATAAATTAAGGGTGCCAGCATGTCCTCCTTTTATTCAAAATATTGATACGTAACAAAATTTCAGTAGTTTTGATACCTCATGCTGACTTGTACAACAAAATGATTTGACCGCATTGACCAAAACTGACCATATGTGCACTTTAATTTGTAAATCTATATACCCGCATAGCAAATAAGCCATATTTTGTATGTCAGGATTCAATTAATAATACAATGGACAGTAATATTGGAATAGAATAGCAACACATTTTTGTTTGCATAAATTTTGGATGCCAACAATGAACATGTTCTCCTTTTATTCAAAATATTGATACGTAACAAAATTCCAGTAGTTTTGATACCTCATGTTTACTTATACAACTCAATTATTTGACCGCATCGACCAAAAACTGACCTGCATTTGTTCACTTTAATTTAAAAATCTATATATATCCACATAGTAAATCAGCCATATTTTTTATATCTGGATTCAATGTATAAAATAAATGACCGCTGTTGGGATGGCGCCTTTATGTCTTTTCCTGGCACTCCTGTGGACATGTTAGTAGGATGGCAAATCATGAATGTAAGCAATAAGGAAAACAATAAATGCCATTTTTTTTCCGCATAATTGAGAATGTCAGCGTTTCATCTCTGTATTCATAATATCGTGAATATTGAACAGTCACTAGGGTGTGTAAAATAAAACTATTAGGAAGCATCATCCAAGTACATGTACCAACACTGAGATGTCTGAATCCATTTGTGCTTTTTAATAAAAAAAAATTGTATATGAGTTTCTCTTCTGGGAATAGTATACTGTTAATCTTTTATTTCGGTTGATTGATTTTATTTGTAGAACTTTAACGTCAAGTGACAACTATTTCATTCATGTGCACAAATCTCTCGACAAATCTGACGAATTTGACGAGATTGTTGGTAGTTTTACCACATCGTATCTTCTAGATAAAATTTTACATTATTATCCACAGATCAGGCAAATTTTGTTGAATTTTGTTGAATCAGAAATTTTACTTCCCGGGATGCAATTTAAGTAAGTTCGTAAGATTGAGTGCCTAAATCATTTTTTTATTCACTAGTTTTACAACAGATTTACAAATTCAATAGGTAAAAACAAATATGTATATGAATTACATTGTTATTAGCAAGGTTGTATTTCCTGGTCCTTAAGGATAATGCTAGCCGTTTCAGAATGTTATTACTACTTTATAACACTGTCAAAGAGCCTACACTCACAGTTAACTGAATTTACACAAGTACTTTCGTTATAATACTCAGAAATAATTTTGAATATATGATGATTTTGAATTTTTCTGCTATCTTTAACAAAATTTTAGGGCCACTTGCAGTCACTATGTTTTAAGGGTCTTTATTTTGATAATATATTTAAAATGTTCACAAACTACAGTAAGCTTACTTGATAACCTGACATTTTGACTGCTACTTTTATAAGTTAACTTCGTAACACGTCCTGTAATAAGGTTACTTTTATTTTGACAACTCCCATCAAACCGACCCTGACCTCATATTATCTTTTGACTGGTCTGTATAACACCAAGTTAAAGTGTAACCATAAACACTGCACATCGATTCATAAAATATTTGTAAATGTCTTTGTTTCTTGACATAAACAATACAGATTAAATTGATTTCGGAATAAAGAACGCAGACAACTTTGCTTTGTCATACAATTCTCTCCTCTCTCTGTTTTATTTCATAAATTGTAAACGATATTGGTCACGCTATTATTGACCATTGAAAGTATATTTGAATAGATATCATATTATTTGTATATTTGTATATTTTCTTATGTCAGGAAGCAATGACTGCATATGTCAATTGAGAGCAATATTGCTCATCAATATAGAGTACTAGCATGTCCCATTTATATTCAAAATTCAAAAGTTCATTAGTTTTGATACCACAGGATGGCAGTATAACAAATGTATTTGACTGCATCATCAAAAACTGACCACATTTGCAATTTATTATGTTTTTTTTTTTTTTTTTTTTTTGCCCAAAGCAACTTTTTTGATAACGAAGATATGAAAGCAAAACCAAATCAATTAAATATTGTCTGAACAGTATTATCATTTTTTTCAGGTAATGATGGATGCTTGTGTTTTCTGTCTACTGTTTCTACACAATTGTGAGAAAAAAACATGTAATAAAATTAATAGGACTAGCCAAACCAGAAATGATCGATCGTCACAACTCCAGAACAAACAATTCATAAAAAGGTCGATGTGATAACATAAACGCTAATCCAATTGAGTTGTGACTTACGATCTTCAACTCCTGTTTTCCAGTTTTAGAAGAACTGTTCATTTTGTGGAAATTATGCAAAATATTCGGGGAGTCAAAGGAAATCGACGTGTTCCTGTAAGGACAACATATTGTCTAACACCATTAGACACAACTGCAAAGAAAGAAATAATGAATTGGCCGATATTGTTTCGAGGAAGCTAAACATTGTGCAATCCGCTTTAAATTTTACACGCGCAACAGATGCAATATACCATCAAACATGTAGTGTTGATTTAGAACTGATAAGAAAATCCCCGTCTCGACGCAAGCAAAAAATAAGAAGGTCAAATTAACGACACGAGAACGACCAAGAGAAGATTTATCAGAAACAAAAGCCTTCTTGCACATAGTTAAACAATTAGATGAAACACAAGACGAACATTCAACCACCCTAGTTGGTCAGCCATAATGCACAAAGTGTTGGACAATGATTACTAAGGAAATTATCTGTTGTTTTTTCCAAATAAAGACATGAATCATAGTGATCTCACATGTATAAATTCAACATTTAGCTTCATTAGTTAGCAAACCAGCAAAGCCGCATCATTGTTCAACTATTTTGACATTTGATCAACCCTTCTTATGAAAGGCAATGCACATGATTTAAAATCAGCCATGATAGCCATGGTACACTAGTGAAAACAGATATAAGATTTATTTATTCTATCATTTTATTACGTGAGATCTAAGGGTGAAATGTTACCAATTTGGTACAAACTATTATCTTGTTGAAATGTTTCGTCATGTTAGATCTGATGTTATTGGTTAGTTGATTGTTTATTAAAAACCATGTGTCAATCAATTTACACATACACAGGACAACATGTCATTGAATGTTATCTGCGATGTTAAAATAAACCACCCACAACTAGCGATTATTATACTTTTTGTAAACTATAACCTACAAACATTTTATGTTTAATCAAACTCAATTCTTGATATACTATTTTATGAGTCCATGAAAATGCAACTACTTCCACCAGCGAATCAAATAAGGAAGATTTTTGTATTTCGCAAATGATGAAGAAATTCATTCCTCAAACGCATGCATAAATAGGAATACAGGAATGTATATGTGATCGTGTTTGAACTTGTTGACATGTATTAATCTGATAAATGCATATTTCTCCGTAAAAGGCAGAATGATTCCTGGTATTTTGACATATATACATAACTTACAGTCTTTGTTAGACATTTTTCTTGGTTTCATTACAAAAAGGGTAATTTTGTGATAATGGGTTTTTATTAAGACGAAGAGTCGGAGTAAGATATCAAACAATCCAGTTTGAGATATTGTTTATATAAGAGAATATCTTACAGTATATTCAAATGTAGGTTATCCTTATTAGTCAGTCGTCGAAGTTAACAAAAGTTATCTAAACTGATTGTGCTTTGATTATTTAAGTACGAATAATGCAAGGTGTTTTCGGATGTGAATATGTGAACTCATTTATTAGAAATATTATATTTAATTGGTTGTCAGCATGACATTGTACGGATGTCTTACAGCAATATCTCTAACAACGAAACAACAACATAAATATCATTATCATTGTGAATTTCTTAATGACAATGTGAAGGCATGATGATCGATTTATTTTCTTTCGGTAAATAATAAAACAATATGCTGATTAAAACACAAAATATGAATTTGCACGTATTTAACGTATAAATTTAAAATGTTAACGGGAAAAATGAGACTTTTTAGCTTTGACAGAATATTTGGTTAGTGTAATTCTGTCATACGGTTTAATCACCTTTCGGACCATCTGTGTGGGAAGTTTTAAATAGGTAATCTGTCAGTTTGATTGATTATATGTCATGCCCCGTGCAGACAAGAACATGTCTTTTAGTCTGAACTAGGCATTATGATGTTAAAAACAAATGTAGAAGTCTGCTGTGAATGGCCTGAATCAATATTAGTCTCGAAAAAATATGACAATTTTTATTAGTGTAAACATTTAAATCTGTAAAAACGGTAAATCCGAACGTGCATTATCAGTAGACAGGCCTTAGAATCCCAATTTACGAATATATAATATTATTGAGCAAAATGCAATTAGCTATTCTCGTTAATTTGAGAGACAAATAAAAAAACACAATTATGATTGGAACTAAACAGTGACTTTTTTGAAAAATTGTACGAGTTTTTAATTCGTTTCCTTATCATGATCATTAAGATTTTTTCTTATTACATCTCAAGGAAGACTCATGATCAAATATGTTGGAACACAGAGGAGAATCTGAAATAAAAGCAAATACATGTTCCCTTTTCATTGTTCCATATCCCGCTAAATGAGCTCTGCATATCAACTAACTGTCAAACTGTGAATCGTTTTACCTTATCCTTGCCGAGTCTCACATGGTTATGAGTTTACAACAGCCGTAAATAATTTACACGCAGAATAGTGTCTTTTCAATGTCAGGAACCTTTTAGGTGCACATTGCAAATTGCTTACATACTCTTTTTTTTAGCAAGGGTTGATTATTATGCCTATCATTTCTATATATATTGTTATCTCTAGCACATATGTTCACTTGTATTGAAATTGAAACATTTAATTTATCATCTCATAAATTATATATGATGTTTATTTCTTGAATTCATCGATGTACAGCGCCAGGGTTGTGTTTGCACTTTGCAATACTGATGTGTAGTGCCAGATTCGTTAAATACATGCATTTATTAATGCACAGTGTCAGAGTTGTGATTTGTACTTGCAAGTACTGATGTTCAGTAGCAAGTTTCCTACCCGGGTGTGTATTCATTCTCCTACTTTATATCGATACCGTATAATTAAAAGTAAGACCAATAACCGTGAGACCATGCGGTCTGACAAATTTTTGATAATATCGTTAACAAAAACTCAATAGTGCAATCAACCAATCGCTTACGTTGATATATAATACTAAGTCTTAATATGTACGGTCTAACAAAATCTTTTAGTACTGATAACAAATTTAAACGAAATTCGCTCGTAATGTTCCTCCTGAAAACATTTCTGCCTTCGTCATAATAAAATTTTGCATAATTTACAGAAAATAATTTTCAAACATCTCTAATTAGTATATTTTTAAGTACAAGAAACAAAACAGAAATATCCAGATGACATTCGGATTGGTCATCTATCGATTTATGAACTTTGAAAAGCGCTATACTACTGTTGCCTTTATTCATATTGTCAGCTGGTAATGATATTAAGGGTAATGAAATCATTTTATGAAAATGTTAAACTCACAAGTTATCCCGATGTACTCGGTTTTACATACAGTGTTGTTTGCAACGCCATATCCTTCAATTTGATTAAAGACATCAATTTTAACACAAACTTGAACTGTATTGTGCTTCCAAAAGTGACAAACAACGTACGTAAACATCAAGCTGTATAGAGATTTATCTAAGAAACTGATTCACTAACCGATTACTTCGGAAGGATTCCGATTTTGATTCCATTTAATATTTTTATATTATTATTTTAGCTTTCTACGTTTGAGGTAGCAAAGGTATATATGAATATAAAAACAAACAAAAAGGTTTCTTTTTGTTTCTCTCTTCTGAAATAGTGTTAAACGCTCTAAAACAGGCAGATACTTGGTAACTATTTGCGATATTGTCTTATTTTTTAAATTGTTACATCAAAGTGTAAGCAAATTCAGTTCTAGAATTAATGAACATTTTAACGTAAAAGTGTAAGCAAATTCAGTTCTAGAATTAATTAACATTGTAACGTAAAAGTGTAAGCAAATTCAGTTCTAGAATTATTAAATACAATTTGTTTGGTGTAGAAAAACACTTGTCAAACTGAACGACCTGCTATGGAGCACTAGACTTTTTATTAAAGTAGAGTTTAAAAACTGTATCTTTTCTTTATAGAGCTAAGTATTTAGCGACAATCCATTTCCGTCTTGTATTATGTATTGGTAAAAAAGAAGTACTTTGCAACCATTTTATATTTAGCGAGGATTTGCTACTATATATCCTTGTATTTAGTGACAATCTATTCATGTATTACAAATGTAGATAATGTGTCTGGTGTGAATTTTTATTTAACCACTGAATGAATTACCAATGTAAAACATATAAATAGATTGAAGTTGAAAAAATATCTTGCAACTGAATCCAAAGTCAGAATGAATAAATAAATATATCTATAACTTTTTTATGTACCGAATATACCTGCCAAGTTTAACTGTCCATACTTGCGGGGGATTTCCCCTTTTGTGGCTAATCAATGGAATTTTGAAAGCGCAATTTTGTACACAATTTTTAAACAAAAGAATTAATTCTACAATTGCTATCGGCCTGTACAAGGATGGAGAAACCAAAAGACAACATTAATATATATTTGAAGCCCACTTGACGGTTTTGTAGGACTATAAGAGCCAGCTTGAACGTAAAACCTGCATGGGCATTTTGTAAAGATGGCAGGTATGACTGCAGGAACATATATATTGACATGTATACCTAATTGTAGCCGATTTTATTGTCGGTTCAAACATGTAGGTAATTATGATACGAAATGGTACAGGACATGTGTTCATGAAAAAATGTGTTGGTCTACATGAGACTCATCAGTGACGCTCAGATCAAAAAAGTTATAAAGCCAAACAAGCACAAAGATGGAGAGCATTAAGAAGCAAAAATTAAACAAAAGTTGTGCCAAATACGGCTAAGGTAATCTATTCTACGTTTTGTAATACAAAATTTATACAAATGACCATATCATTGATATTCATGTCAACACCGAAGTGCTGAATACTGGGCTGGTGATACCATCGAGGACGAAACGTCCACCAGCAGTGACATCGACCCAGTGGTGTTAATTGTTATCAAAGGTACCAGGATTATACTTTAATACGCAAGACGCGCGTTTTTTCTACATAAGACTCATCAGTTACGCTCAGATCAAAATAGTTTAAAGTTTTGTAACAGGAAATTTATAAAACTGACCATATAATTGATAGTCATGTCAACGACACGTGCTGACAACTGGACTGGTCGTAACATATTCATGTTGGTAACGTCGTTTTCTCCCTGTAGATTTCAGCTTCTTCAATTAAATTTGAAAAACGAAAATGAGACATACTAGACTTTTAGTTTTTAGTTCGTTGTAGCGATATTCAGAGCATGTGGAACATTTGAATGCAACTTGACCAGCTGTCACAAAATTACATATACAGAAAAGTTTTTACTTGTAATTCGGGTAATTCGGTGAGGTTAGGGGGTTAACTTTCTGTTATTCAAATATTGTAAATATTGTTCAATTGCAGGTTATTTTACCACACAGATTTAGTTTTTTAGTTCCTGTGCCAACGTGACCCAGGAATTTTTTTTATTCCAACTGTTTTTGTTGTCCAAGTCGCCATTTTTTGTATAAAACTGACACCTAACATCCACGTATTCCAACATCAATCCGAATTCCAATAGAAAACAATATTATTCGGAAGACTATTTTATTGTAATTATATTACAAATTATTGATCGCATGATGCTAGTATTACTAGACTTGCAATTGCTTTACATCAATCCAAACTTTGATTAAAAATGACACCTTACATCCACGTATTCCAACATCAATCCGAATTCCGAAAGCAAACAATCTTATTCGGTAGACTCCGTTTACATACTATAAGTATTTTATTGTAATTATATTACAAAATATTGATCACCTGATGCAAGTATTACTAGACTTGCAATTTCTTTACATCAATCCAAACTTTGTATAAAAGTGACACCTAACATCCACGAATTCCAACATCAATTCGAATACCAATAGAAAACAATCTTATTCGGAAGACTCCTTATACATACTATAAGTATTTTATTGTAATTATATTACAAAATATTGATCACATGATGCTAGTATTATTAGACTTGCAATTGCTTAACATCAATCCGACATTAATTTAATGTTTCGGCGGTTTTTGTATTATATCCTAACTTTATATAAAAGTGACACCTAACATCCACGTATTCCAACATCAATCTCAATTCCGATAGCAAACAATCTTATTCGGGAGACTCCGTATACTTACTATAAGTATTCTATTGTAATTATATTACAAAATATTGATCACATGATGCTAGTATTATTAGACTTGCAATTGCTTTACATCAATCCGACATTAATTTAATGTTTTGGCGGTTTTTGTATTATATGTTCACTTTGTATAAAAGTGACACCTAACATCCACGTATTCCAACATCAATCTCAATTCCGATAGCAAACAATCTTATTCGGAAGACTCCGTATACATACTATAAGTATTTTATTGTAATTATATTATATATTGGATTATTTTATAATCATTACATTAATGCTGGGTCACGTAGGCGCACACTGTTTAATTTTTTAGAAACAATGGCCAAACATTGTTATTTTTCCTTCTTTGACGTTTTTGATGCCCGTTTAACCTCCTAACCTCACCTATTTTCTGTTATAAATTGTTTTGAAGTTCATTCAAACAATCTGCAAACCTAAGGTAATATTTGAACGTGATAAGTAGCTTTCCACTACAAAACTTATAAAATGAGAAAATAGGGGGGGGGGGGCGTCATCATCGGTTCTAATCGTACCTTGTCCTTTAATATCATGCTCTTACTTTGATCAATTTTATTCGTCAAAAGTATGACTATGATTCAGAAATATGCATAAGGACACGTACAATTTCTGCACAAGCTGTATTATTTATCATATATAGATCCACCTATTCATATCCTCGTTAGTATGCTGATCGCATATTATTCATGTAATTGAAACTGTACCCTTTCGTAAATCATTTGGCAAACGGAACAGCCATTTATATAATCAAGGTAGATGTACATATTATATATTTGAAATGGTACTATGTGTATATGGTGTATTTTTTAACTGTTCCCCTTTTACTGCAAGATCCCAAAATGCGAGTGAGATTGAAGTTTAGTCGTTTTTGTCTATTTTGTAGTTTTATCGGTACCGTAAAGTTCAGACAGCAATAAATACAGCGACAGCATTTTTCAGAAACCATAAAATTGATTTATTTGTTTTGCGATACCCAGTTCTTTTAGTTGAACAAAAAAGTAAAACATTATATTAATCTATGAATTTGTACATTTTTTTTATCCTCTATCTTTTGTTGTCCCCTCTTTTATAGTAATATATATGCTGTTTATATTATATAATGATTGCTCACAATGAATTTGTATTGTAAGATATGCTGTATTGTGAAGAAGACTCTATAAGTATGTTACCCCTGTATCTGCACGATCCTTGTTTCTTTGAGCAAATGAAATATGTTTAAACTAAACTTATTAGATTAGATCGAATAATTCACTAGCATGTTAATAATTCATCAGCAATGTTTTGTTTTGTTATTTTTGACAAAATGAAACGAACTTTGCAGCTAAGAGCTAATTATCATTTTACTTTTTTTAAATTTTATTGATGGTTAAACAAAAAAAAATATCCATTTCATTCTATTTATGTCTCGACTAAAATGCTTCATTAACATTTTCATAAAAACTGGACATCAACAAAATAAACTGTTCGTTCTTTAAATTATAAGTAGTGTCTTTACATTCAATACATGAAACAATAAAAAAAAGATTTTTATTTGTAGTGCATTTTAATAAAAATCAACCCTATGATACAGCATTAAGTTTCAAAATCTTTTTATTTGACCTTTATCTTGATATTTTATTTTCGAATATTATAAGGTCAATGTTTATATACATGTACATACAGGAAATACATTATTTGCCATGTCACTCATTCAATTACCAACTACACATTTCCCTTCCTGTGACAATCTTGTATGAAAGCATTAATTTACAAGTAATTAAAACAATCTTTACATTCGTTTGTGTGTGCATGATTTGTCCTGATACCAGTAAATATGCCATTCGAATTCTATTTGGACATTTCATCTTCGTTGTTACTCATGTTTTGTCTGTTTACGAAAAGGAATTCTTTCAACGAAATGACGTCTTATTTCAGGGGTGTACTGTTTTATGTTCGCCTCATATCAGGAATGATCATCAATGTTTCTGTATTCATAGTTATTTGTATCATAAACAAAGACGTCATTACCGAAGAACAAGATTCTACGGCATTATTGTGTATAACTGTAATATACCTAACTCAAATGATCATCTCAGTTCTTTGTTTTATGATGTGTGTTTATCATAAAGAAGGCGTTTCACTTTATCTAAAATTAGGGGCAAATTATAAACAGCAAGACATACTACTGGATATTCTGTTACTACTTTATTGTTTGTCTCTTACAAAATGGAATATGACAGTCTTTTCTATCATCACTACAGTTGCATTTTTATTGGATATTGTACTGAATTCAATTTCAAATTTTATAACGACAAGACGAATACGAATACGACATGACATGGATTGTGATTTCCTCAAACCATTTTGTCCTATGTGTACTATTTTAAATATATGTTGGGATAGTACGTTATGGTGAAACTATAGCTAATGTATTCAGACAATTCTAGCAGGATATTACAAATGTTTAACGAAATGACATTTGTATTTTTATTTGTCAGTATCACAAGTTAAAACTCCATAACGAACCGTTGCTTCTTATGATAAATTCAGCAATCTAAGATTTCATGCTACCTACAATCCAAAATGTTGATAGATCAGGATATAGTCACATCAAAATTCTCTAGACCTCTTCATTCCAGCAATAACACAATATTGGGAGTTTATTGTTCTGTATATGGGTGAATACATACGCATCTACTTATAACTATCCTATGCTGTTTAATCTGTAGAAACAGTTATTACTTATATTATAATGGTACCCAACTGCCCCAGGTTATGATGATGGTTTGGAACAGTCTGTGTCCCAATTTTGACGCCTATAGTACAGTGGTTGTCGTTTGTTGATGTATATAATATTTGTGTTTACTTTTATTGCCCATAAACCCGGCCGTTAGAAATGGTTGTCTCGTTTGAATCCTTTTTCCATTTGTAGTGTCAGGGCTTTTTATAGATGAGTATGCGGTATGCTATTTGCTCATTGTTAAAAGTAGTACGTTGACTTATAGTCATAGAAACTTCTATGTCATTTTGTCTCTGTTGGAGTGCTTGGGGTGTTGTTTCATTTGCATTCATAACATACCTTCTTATTTTTTTTATATTATAGATATAAAGATATAGTTTTTGAACTCAACAGAGCGCAGATAGAAGACTCATTTCCAATATCTATTTGATATACTGAACAAATGGTAATGAAACTTAAACTGAATTAGAAAACACTCTATACAAAAAGATTAATACAAATTGTAATTGGTTGTATCGGATGACAAGGTTTCCGATTAAATGCCATAGAATGGTAACATTAGAAATATGTTATTTATTACAAATCATAATTAAATCAATCGAAATAAAAGATTTCCTAAGGGTATGTCTTACAATCATAACTTGCTTATGCTTTCAAGGTATACATTACAATATCAATGAGAAGACTCGTTAGTTCCTGTGGTAAACCAAAACTTGTTAAGTTCAGTCCAAGTTAATGTCCTTAAACGATACTATTGAAGGGAAAATAAGATACTCCGTGACTATAATAACAATTTTACTTCATGTTTATCTTGATTTATGTTTATTTTATCAGAATGGATTCCAGCTTACTCTTTAAATTACAACTTAAATCTATAATAGTCTAAAATATTCGAAACCCCAAACAAATATAATCCTTCGAGCACAGCACAGCTATTTGGGATTACATTGGAGAATCGGGTTGATACAGAAGTGATATTGAAAAATCCATATGATATTTAATATTTAATACTGAGCAGCAAATATGTCAAGTGCAATTTGTAATAATGCTTATCAACAATCTACCATGACCTTTCAATTTATGTCTGAAATGGGAACACACTAATGATTGTATACGTGACACAAGTAAACTTACACAGATACATTCGAGTACTTATAATTAAAACAATTAAAAATTACAAACGACTACAATATGTTCTCGTGATGGCAATAGTACTATATTAGTATCAAATTATTTGATATTTGATAAAACGAAAAGTTTTAAATGTCAATCTTTCATGACACAAATACCCTACTAAATTCTTATTTGGGGCTTGCTGAATGATTTTCAATAAATATACTATGATACATTGTAATAAAGTTGTTCAGTATTATTTGTTCTTCATTGAATTGTGAGTTTGAAAGTAGGAAATTACACATTTGTTTTAATCTGTAAACAATTTCTGAAATAACTATAATGATAAAACTTTTCCGAACATTAACTAAAAAAGTAAATCAGTAGATGACACTGCAAGTATTTTAACATTAATTCAATAATATATAGTCTGAAATTACGCATTCAAGCGCATACGCCATGCATAAAAAAAAATATAACGATATTTCCTTTAAGTTGCATTTTAATAGAAATAACAGTAAGGTATTTGAAAAGTATTAAGAGTTTCATTATCTCTTCAGTATCTTTCGCCTCTTTTATGCAGGCATATGTTCAGAAACATATCATCATCATAATCTATATGGTTAGAACTATCTGTTTACTAACAAGGCTTATGGTTCATGATAAAGTACTTTGGTCGCATATCTTCAAAAATGATACTGAAATTTCCTATAGAATAGACTATGGTCAACTCTACGACTACGTCCCGAAGATACACGAATGATATAATTGTAAAATATGTCATCTTATGTATCATTCTGTAACGGAAATTTTATTTTGGTAAAGTCCATTAACACTGAAAACGACATCAATGGTTCAATTTTTTATTTTTTTATTTTCATATCATCTATTTTGTAATGAACTGAATTATGAACATATTTGTGGTCAATTTTTTTAAAAGAGAATTTGAACATTTTGTATTGAGATATCATTATACATGGAGTATTGGACTTATCTTCTCTTTGTATAATTTAATTAACAGGGAAAGAACAGGAACGCATGTTTTCTTGTCATTTAACCTAGGCTATTTTTTTCATTTTGTTTATGTATCTATAATAACCTGATTATCAACCATCTATTTAATTAAAAAAGTAAAAATTGTAATATAACTATTTTGAACAGTTGAGGGAAGATATGATAGCAAAGTATTTCATGCTAATTTTGTCTACCACAATAAATTTGAAAAAAGTTAAAAGAAAAAAAAATGTCAAGCCAAACTGAGTACGTAAAGCTGTTGTAAAGCTATTTTAACCTATAGTATCACTGTGATAGTTAAACTATTGACCTATTTGATTTCAATTATTACAACTAAGAAATATACATGATATAGTGAGACGGTCACAGGGTCATGTTTTTCTTTCTGACTGTATTTACGCCAATTCCGTTGGATGTGTATTGATTTAGCATGCATGGTGTGTTTCTTAGTTGTTTTTGGCTTTGAAATAGCGTTAACAAACTGCAAGTTCTTCTAACCTTGTAATATGTGCCTTGTGTTTTTTATGGTTTACTTTTGTCTTGTCTACTGAGATCAACCCTAGTTTTTGGTGGGGGTCGTGTTGCTCATTCTTTAGTTTCTATGTTGTATCATGTGTAATATATTTGTCTGTCTGTCTTTTTCATTTTTAGCCATGGCGTTGTCAGTTTATTTTAGATTTATGAGTTTGACTATCCCTCTGGTATCTTTCATCTCTCTTTTGTTACCGAAAGAGAAATAAAACAAAGTGACATTTGATTCATTAGCTAGGTGAAAACAAACCCAAAATGCAATGGCAAAACGAAATTATAAAAACGATGAAAAGACAAACATCAGTACACAAAACGCAACAAAAAAACCCTTAAAATTAAGTAACACGAACCCTGCTTAAAACAGGGGGTGATCACATATTTTCCAAAGTATAACTATTCAGATGTTCGATTGAATTATCTAATATTTGTATGGTCAAGCGATTACTGAAAAGTCATTTGTCAGAACTGTGTTTGAACAACTTATACAGTACATTACAATTTTCATTCCACATGAGTAACGATGGAAATATGAATCAACTTTAAAATCATCAATCATGATGAATGTCTCCAATGAATTCAATCCTGTTGTTGTCATCAACTTTTTGTTAGTTTTTTCGTTTTTTTGTTTTTTTTTTAAGTATGTTAGTTTTCTGTTTTGTTTTACTTTGCACAGAAATTTAGCCAAAAAATGCTAACTCTAACCCCAATATGCGCGTACATTTCATAACGTTATTAAAAAAATAAGATTTTTGTATTTAATTTTAATGACAATGTTCGTCAAATATTGAATAATAGATGTGAACACGACATATCAAATGAATCACTATGTTAATGTTATAATTTACTAAAACAAAAAAATACATGCACGTATTGACATGTCTACTAATAGTGTTTTTGATTGTCTGTATATGTTAGATTAGGCACTTGAATGATCCCGCATAAGACACACCCATTACATCTGTACAGGTACTGTCTGTTCTATAACGCGAACATTCGTTAGTATTGACACAATAGGACGATAATTGTTCACCTTTGCATAAATGAACCCATTGCTTGACCGTTGATTAACATTCAATGTAAATCATTGCATACAAGAATAGTTCTAGGTAAATAGTGCAAATTAATAATGTTGTTATAAGTTCAGACTTAGATTTTTTGTCCGACGTCTTGTCATACAATGACCTCAACTTTAGCAGCTCCAGACTTCAACTAAACTGACTGAAAGATTATGATTTCATCATATGAACATCAGGCACAATCCTTCTCGTTAGGGGTTTAGTATCATACCATCATAACATATATGAGAAGAACATAACCCGTGTCATGCCAACAACCCAGTTATTTTTTGTTTATCAGATAATTAAATTAATTGAGGCTACTGGCGTATGTTGTTTTTGTTTGGATTCTAATATGTTTGTATTATAATTCAAAAGTGTCTGCCTACACTGGATTACATTTAGGAACGCCTCTTTTTGTTTAGAATTATTACTATCACGTGTATTTTGTTCTCACGAGTGTAAAGCACGTTATAGGTTGCACTTTGTAAATACAGCTGTTTCTCAAACCACGCCTCTTTTAGAATATTCATAGAAAATTAATTT
The DNA here is from genome assembly GCF_965363235.1 of Mytilus galloprovincialis. NCBI lineage: Eukaryota > Metazoa > Mollusca > Bivalvia > Mytilida > Mytilidae > Mytilus > Mytilus galloprovincialis. Next base: position 24,286,709 of record NC_134845.1, read on the forward strand.
TGTTTACATACTGGTTCCCAGTTATGCTCTTTGTGTTCCATCTCATAGAGACATAACTTTGGAATGTTACCAGTAAATATCCATGTGCATATTGTTAACATTGAAATCTGTGGTAACCCTTCATTTGAGGTAGGGGTAGTTAAGAAAATTAGTGTTAGTTTAAACTCTGAAAAGTTCAGGGCATGTAAACGTTGAAAATATGCCACACAGTCCTATATTTTGACCTTTGAAAAAAATTGTAGTGCATATGATCTTTCAATTCTAGGATAAGATTTTTTTCAAAACTTCATAGTAAAAGTGGTACAGTTTTAGCCGTAAAGGGAGTTCCTATTGAAAATTGCATGGTCAATATTAACAGAAATGCAACCTTCTCACAAAGCATCTGTTTAGCTTCATACAAACATTTTGTTACACAAAAAATCCCAGCCACGCCTCCTAAATGGCAAAATCAAATGATATAACACACCAAACGAAAGTCAACAACTATAGTATTCCTGACTTGGAAAAGGCATTTTCAAATGTAGAAAATAGTGGAGTGAACTTGGTTTTATAACGCTAAACCTATCACTTGTCTGACAGTAGCATTAAATAAATTCCGTTATATTTACGACGATGCGTGAACAAAACAGACATAAAAGGTAAAATAGTCAAAATATGGTTACAGCCGTCCTCACTGTGTTACAATGTCAAAACAAACACATATTCACAAAAACGCACATAAAGCACCAATAGAGTTTGAATGTACCTTTGATATAGCTGTTCTCTGTTTTATCTGTTTATTTTAAAACCCATGTATTTTTCGTGATCAATTTTGGTATGTCGTCCGTCCGTCTGTCGTCTTAAAATTTTCTTAAATATATTTTGTGGAAGGTACCAAGCTGATGTTTCAAAACTTTATCCAAATGATTCATATTGTACTTGGTTTTAATATTTGATCCATAAACAATCATGGCAGCAAGCTGTTTGCATAAAATATAAATCAATGGAAAAAATGAAGTTGTTTGAAAATGTATCTTTAAAATAATTATTCAGTTATCTGACGTTGATAGAGATGATAAGGCGGTCAATATCTATCTTCTTTGAAATCTCAGAAATATCATATAATCTGCCTCTGAGTTATTACCTCTGGATTATTGTTTTTGTTAGATTTCATTTTTTGGCTTATATCTCTCAATTTAAAGGAGTTAGAGCATCTGAGGTGGATATAATTGACTCAGCAGATCATTGGCCATTTGTAATTTTAAAGAAATGTTAGATTACCAATTTTGAACCTTTTGCCTTTCGAATGTCGTTTAGTAGCGCATTTTGCTATTTATGTTCATGTAACAATGAGAACATAAAATCCAAACAAAAGAAACGACCAGAACAATGAGATCTACAATAAGTCATTATTCATGATTATTGAATTCTCAAAATATAAACAACCACTTGAGTCATTGCCTTTGAAAGACTATTTCGTACAAGGTATAATTAATAGAGAAAACTGATCCATGGAATTGAAGGTTGATATGAGTTATTGACCTTAAAAGACTTGTATCCATCATTGTCATTTGTTTACAGTAATTATAAGACAAAAATACAATACCGAAATACCGAAATACCGAAAAACCGAACTCCAAGGATTTTTTTAAAACGGAAAGACCTTTTCTAATGGCAGATTCAAAATCTCAAAAACCACAAACGAATGGAAAACAACTGGAATATTCCTGACTTTGTACACGCATTTCCTTATGTAGGAAATGATGAATAAATCATGACTTTATAGCTTGTATGACACTCGTATAAGACTGAGAGAAAATTCAAACAGCAAACATGTTAACATTAATGAGATCTATAAATTAGTCAACATGGCAAAAATTGCCGAGTGACTCCTGTTATCAGTTATTGTCCTTTAATACATCATTTGCTATCTATGTTGGTGCATTCTGTGCACAATAGGTATCAAAGGTACCAGTATTATAATTTAAAACGCCTGACGCGCGTTTCGTCTACATAACACTCATCAGTGACGTTCATAGATATTTATAGATATAAAGCCAAACAAGTACAAACTGCTTTTATATAATAGATATTGAGAAACCAGTAAAACAATGTTCAGCTAAATCAGTCATCATGGTCGAAACTGTCAACATAATCATTATATAAAGTATCTTCCTGAATTATTTTTTTTGTATTTTTGTCATATTCTATAGAAGTTCAAAAGATATATTAAAAGACTAAAACAAATCCCAACAACAAAAAAAGATCTGCAAGTAAGTCAACATTGACAATTGTCACAAATATTTAAGGATTCACTGCCATTAAACTATGATATTTTTTTCTCAAAAACTTAGTTGATATAAGCTGTAAACAGTAAACAATGATTATCAAAACAAGACCTAAAGAACTGCAACTAAAAAAAATAAGAAAAATACAAACATAACAGATTTCAATAAAGTAAAATAAAATAATTAGCATCATTGCATATATTTACCAGATTTTTAATCTCTTGTTTAATTCATCAAAATGCACTTCATGACTAAATCAATTAGTTATGTACTTTTTTTCTGTTCAATTAAGTATTATTTTTGTCAGAAAGATAACCTTCCGCTTGTATTTCATGGGAATTATAGTACAAAAGAACATTATGGAACATTTATGGTGAAATAGGTATAAAACCTATTAGCGAGTAGTTAATTTGATTTTGAATTTACTTAACATGGCTATAACAGTGTTGGAGTCTAATGTTTCCTACTTTTTGAGATATTATTCACAAGTAAATATCCCCTTCATTGCATTGGTAAAGCAAGACAATAAACATCAACTAGTGATCACAATTGATCTAGAATAATCTACTTGCTTAACAATAGATGCGGTTTTTTTTGGGTTTTTTTTTCTTTAAAGAAAGTGTGTTTTTAGTGCAAATATTCAAGGGCAGGTATTTGAAAATGGTATAATGCAATGAATACAGTTTATTTTTTCTTAAATGTTCAAGGGCAGGTATATGACAATGGTATAATACATTTAAGTATTCCTTTAAAAGTGAATTAAGATTCGATAATATCATTACAGAGCTCAATATTGGAGTAAGTAATTAATTTTTAAAAAAGCAGATACATTTGTTTTCCCATTAACATTTTTTAAAAAGAATAAATAACATTTGTTCTCAGGTATTTGTTTTTGACAAAATCTGTGAAAAGGTGGAAGAGACCACCGTCAAAATAAATATGCTTGAATTTTATTCTGCATCTTGTTTTCTATCATTGTATGATATTTTACTTTATATTGATTTGCAAGAGATATGTTAGTGTAACGTAATTGAGAGGTTAAAGACATCAAAAAGTCAAACTCATAAGTTGCAAATAATCTGACAACACCAAGACAAAAAAGACTATCAACAGAATCAAAAACACATCATGGAAACTTCACAGTGCGTAACACGAATTCCATCAAGAACAAGGGATGATCTCTGGTTCATGAAGAGAAGTCCGATTTACCCTCTCTTAAATGTAGACTTAATTGTTTGTAACTTAGTCTTTTCCATGATCGAATGTATATGTTTTAGGGATACAATCACGAGTTTCTTGATCGTTATGTAATATTCAGTTTACAATTGATAGTGGACATGTTAACGTTCTTATTAACGACAACCCCGTTTACTCTTCCGGAATGTGTGTTTGACTAGTTATTGGGTTTGTAATAACATTAAAAACACAACCTGGGCTACATGTGAAACTGCATCTTCTAACATTTCTTGAGTGCATGGGATCAGTTGTTGGTGGTTTTCGTGTTGTCCAGTTGTTTGTCATTTTATGTTGCGTTTTGTGTACTTTTGTTCGCCTGTTGGTCTTTTTTTTTTTTTTTTTTTGGCAATGTTGTCAGTTTGTTTTGGGCTTCTTCCATCTTTCGTCTCTCTTAAACGTAAGATTTTATATGAATGTCTGTCTGTCATTAAATCTGTATTGTCTATTGATATTTGAATTTACTAGATATATGGTCATATATTGATTTTAATTTCATTTCATTTAATTTTTAAACCATGGATTTCAAGTGCGGTTATTCTTGGGGAAGTCTTGCTACATGTTCAGTTTTAATTATATATATGTTTGTAGGCTATTTTTTGTTTATTTGTTCTCTGCTTTGGGCATGGCATTTGGCATTGCATTGCATTAGTGCAAGATTGATTTTTGTTTTTAAATTTCACCGTCTACTATTTAATGTATATTTATACGGAATGTAAGCAAACGGAAATCAGGTGCAAGTTTTCAGAATAAGCGTTTATTAAATCTGGTTGACATATCTAGAGTATGTCTCGAATGCGACATTTCATTGAAATACAAACATGCATCAATACTCGATCAACGATAATCTGCCAATCCTTCTCAATGTTTCACACAAAAACGATAATGTTAGAGCTATATATGTCTCTATCTAATAAATTAAAAACAGCTCATACTGTTGAACGGAAACCTTCTTTGTGGCTATGTTGCAATTCCTCCACACAGAATGTATACGTCTCGTAAAAGCTTTGGTCTTATTTTAATTTTTTTGTAGAGCGATATTCAAAACACTACAAATTCGTTTTTGAAGAACAATTACAAAATTTGTGTCAATTGAGAAAAAGATTAACAATTATTTGGGTTTCAACTCGACGTTTTCGTGAGTACATAAAAGAAGAACGAAACTTGATGTGTAGACTAATTTTGTCACTAACACATTTTAAGGGCATCGAAAAAAGTAAAACATCAAAAATACCAAACTCCGAGGAAAATTCAAAATCGAAAGTCCCTATTTAAATTGCCAAACAAACTCTTAAACACATCAAACGAATGTTCATGTATATGAACAGTCATATTTCTGATTGAGTACAGTGGACAATTGTGGATTAAACCTGGGGCCATTAATAGATATTAGAGGTACCAGGATTATAATTTGATATGCCAGACGCGTGTTTCGTCTACATAAGACTCATCAGTGACGCTCAGATCACAATAGTTATAAAGCCAAACAAGTACACAGTTGAAGAGCATTGAGGACCCGACAAAAAGCGTTCATCTCAACATTATTTGGTTTTTCCTTTTCAGAAAATTCTGCATTGCTGACATAAGTAAAAGATACAGCTTATCAATACAACTATGAATTAAATAAAGCATGTAAGGTTGCATTAAAAATTCATTAAAACATATTGATTCTTATCGCGTTCATTTCATGGAAGACCACGCTTTTTTTTCATTTAAATATTTCTGGTTTAATTCCATTTAGAAATAGTTTTCAAATCACGTTTCTTTCATAGACGAATGTTTCTATTTAATAAAAACAAATTATAAATTTGATTGTAATTACTTATTCATTACGTATTATGTACAGGATTGACAATTTGAATGTATAGATAATTAAATTGGGTTTCAACTTGTCAGTACCTGATTGAATAATACATTAATTTAGTTTGCAATATTTCTCATTAGATTATTCAAACAATAGGACTGGTATAAATCTGAACGCTTTTCAGATACTTCTTGTCTAGTTGACTGATAGAAACAGAAATGAATCCAAATATACGTCCTAGTTTTTTAGAAATATTTTACAACAAATTGGAATAAATTAATAAAATTCAATTTTTATTTTGTATGAATATACAAAATTTTGTTCTTAAAAAATGGAAGTTACCATATGGTATAGGTCTGTGTTGCTGTTAAACTTTACACTGCAGTACATCCATACACAAACTAAACCTATTTATGGAAGGGTTTTAAACTGCTCAAAATATCTCGCAAGTAAACATAAAGTGTATTTGTCCATTATTTATAGGTATATGAAAGTAAGACACTTTGGCAAAAAAAAAACAATAGTATAAAAGTTGAACAAACATACTTTACTCCAAGGCAATTCTAAAATGAGGAGTGAATAAAAACTGACAACGTCGGAAGGGGACGATAAATGGTTGACCCGTTTTAAGAGAAAGTCATATCTGTTGAAGGTTAAAGACACCCTTGAAGATTTCGGAAAAGAGCAGACTAATGTCACTACAAGGCAGTACTCGAACCCGCAAAGTGGAAAGGGATTAATATAAGTTGGAAAACTTGTTTACCAATCCACATTAAATGAATAGTTAAAAGTTGACCAAATCAAAAGCTATCAATCAACGAATAAATTGAAAAATAACTGCCATTATCCGCACTAAGTACAAGCATTTTCCGACTAAAATAGAGGTTTGAACCTGGTTTCAAAGCTGAACATGAATCCCAATTGTCTGACATTTTGTTCATTCATATTTTAGTCGGATAGGTTCTATTTTTGTAGAATAATAAGGTTCGGTATAAAATAAGACGTTTTGGGACCTAACATGCACATGTACGTTCGGCAACAGTTTTATAATAAAGCCATTATGTCTACATTCGATTTGTTTGCTTACAAAACAGTACATTCGCTAATCTATGTTTAACATTTACCAAACATGCACAATACAGGTATTATTTGCACAGCTGTACATGTTGTTTAACACAATTTTGAGCTTTCTTTTTCGGAAAACACATTCTTACTTATCATAAAAACGTTACAATTTTGGAGATAGACGTTCCTTATTCTGGTAATTTCAAGAAAAGCGTTGGACGCATATAATTTCAATCTTGTATATTCTATTCACACTAGTATCGAATTTAAACCAAGAAATCAATAAAATTTATATATCAACTAGCTGCGATGGAGACTACGAGTTGAACTTTTCTTGACATCAGTGATAATAAAATTGAAATTGCTATAGTATTTCTAGCTAGCAAAGGTCAAACACTTTTTAACCTTGCTGAACAACTGATTAAATTAAACGGATATGATATGCATGCCTTGTCTATGCTAAGATTACTAAGATTATAGGTAATATCAGATATACTATCACAACACCAATGTTTAATTAGTAAATAAAACTTAAAATACAATTTATTATCAATGTTGATACAGATCTCTATAAACTACATCCAAAGAGTACAGGATGGGCTCGTCAAACTTTAAAATGCTTTGAGTTCCAATTGACAGTCTTGCAAAGAATGTGATATTATAAACAATTTACGGTAAATATAGAGATGCATCGGCCTATCAACAATTGTTGTCTTTCGTAATAATATGACTGTAACATACCCACTTTGTCAGAATACTCCACCAATTTATACACTGCATGAAGGTAATTCAAATGGTTACATTTTAATAAAATCATTTGAGGAAACCATTATCTTTTCTGGTTTTATAAAACAATAGCTTTGTTTATTGTGAAATATCAGAACTCAGTCTATTATACCAAAAAATATACCTAAAAGTATTTTTTATACCAAAAGTCGAGTGGTCAAGTTTACAGCATGCATATGTTTGACACCTTTAGCCAATTATAACACAAAAAAAAAAAATACTAGTATTTAATTGCAATCTTAATAAGAAACTTAAAAGAATAACAAGTCGTCTTCTAAAATCAGTTTTAGTCTCCAGACTGTTACGAATGAACTTACCATTCAGAATTTCTATCAACAGATGGCTTTCAAGTACTTGAAATGTGTTGATGATAAATAAACTCATATAACTAGTGGTTATTTACAGTACCTTCCATTACTACTTACAGATTTGGGGAAATAACTAGGACCCCATTCAAAACAAAATCTGTTATCACATCAATTAATAATCGGACAAATAAGATGTATTCAAAATACCTAAACATACTGACATTTTGTATATGCTTGTATTATAATTTTTAACAATTTGACACTAAACATTCGGCCTTGAGTAGACAAGTGATCAAATTAACTAACCTATATAGTTATCCCTATGTAATGTCATACTGATTCGCTCAACTGTAGTTCTTATTATTATTAGGGCTCCAGAACGTCGATTGTTCTATCAATATACCCATATACACATATTAAAATCGGTCATTAAGCAATCATCAGGGGGGATCAAGACGGACCGAACAAGACGGACATAAAGCAAAAGTCTCGTACGAAATGCGAATCGCGAAACGGACCGAACGCACAATTTGCTAACTACTGCGAATGACCTTCCCATTCATAAATTCTATCAACAGATGGCTATCAAATAATAGACTTGTGTTGATAATATATAACTCATCGAACTTTTACAACACCACAAGGTTTTGTTTTTTTATTTTCAATCACCACTTTGATATATGAGGAAATAATTTAGATCCCATCTCAAACAATATTCAATTCATTTTTTCAATCAACAATCGGATAAATAAGATGTATCAACAATACATAAACATTATTTGGTAATCTTTACATGATTTTATTACCATTTATTAACAATTTATCACTAAATGAAAGGCCTTGGCAAGCCGAGTGATTATATTCATTAAACTACAGTAATTACTAGTGAGCCATTATTGAGGATGGTAGTTCATGCTGATGTGCTCGACTGTAGGTCTTATTAACTACAATGTATGGTTCCTTGTTTTGGTCCAGAATCTCGATACACATATTCAAATCGGTCTGCAAGTAATCATCGGGGAAGCTATACGGACTGAACGCAGCAATCAAAAAAGTAAAAGTGTTGTAGGAAATACAAATTATTCAGACGTAAAGCAAAGAAGTCGAACGAAAAGCGTAACGTACCGAAAGGAAAACTGTCGGACAAACAGCAACAGCGAACAAAAACCACCGTATAAGGCACTAAATAAATTTAGTTTTCGATAATCTTTTTTTGACAACATTATAAAAAAATACTATTCATATTGGTTATCATATATGAGAGCAAACTTATGCTCTCTGCTCGATAGATCATTATTAATATGTTGTAGTTTTCTTTTTCAAATTTAAGAAAACAGAAACGTGGCATTTGGTTATTGCCAGTGATTAGTATTGATCTTAATCAAAATAACCTTCAGTTGATGCAAACTATGTAAACAAAAATATTGTTACTGTATGTATATTTATTCGATAGATTGTTGCAAGGTCGTTCTGATTTAACAGCATTGATTAGTAAAACCATTATGTATGTGCAAAGTCATGGTATATTCCAAAGAATGAAAAATATTGTTTTAATGAATTTCGTCACAGTTTTAAAAACGTATTCTGTGCTGAATGTCATCACCGGAATTTATTACTTAGTATTTTGATAGTTCTTGATCATGTTGTACTTAATGTAACAGTAGTACCTTGGAAATTCGCTTAATAATTTTTTTAGTAATAATTGATTCAAAAATAGATATCCTTGTCACTATGATATTTTTCAAAAGAAACAAATGCGTACATTTTTAAATGAGTCGGATGTTTTGTTTCATGTAACATGCTAAAGCTCAACATACGCTCCACAATATTGTAAAAATTATGCCAAAAATGTTTTATTTATAGTTTACATGAGTTTTAATAAATAATGTTCCCTTAGCTTGTGATATAAAAATCAGCTGTAAACGTTTATGATGTTCCCATACGTATACTGACAATTTGTGTTGTTTTTTTCAATTTCAACCAGAAAAATTATAAAAAACTTAAACATCTGCATTTGACACATGCTATAGTAATGTAATGATATTTAAAACGATTACAAATGCACATTGAATAGTAAAGAAAGATAGATAAAATTCGAAAACAAATAAAAAACTACGAAACATATTGAAACAGTTGTCATTATTAATCCTCAATCGATTCAGGTATGCAGAATAAAGTTTATTGAACTTAATAAGTGTAAATGCTTGAACGTATTAACCAAATCAATTCTCGTATATTTTTTTGAGGTTGGAAATTTCAACAAACACTCAGTCTGCTGATGTATAATTCTTTATGAGCAAATATATCATAAAGCTAACAGTAAAAAGTACACAAAGGGCACATTAATGTTGATATTATGGAAAACAAATGTCCTAAAAGGTGTAGTCTTTTACATCGTAAGTCAAAGAAGGGGTTAAATCATAACTTACATAAAATAACTTAAATTGTACATTTATTTTACATAAAGCATAAAACCTGATTTTTAAATTCAGGAATTTGAGACCCATAGAAATATATATTTCCAAGTAAAAATGTCTAGCAAATGGAACTTAAGTTAAAATGCAACATACATATTTACTATGTTATCTTATTTATTTTTGGAGTGTAAGACGTGAATACCACTGGTATAGTAAAAGTTCACGTTTATACGCCTGCAAGGTTTTTTGTCAGAGTACCTATTGATTTATTATACCATGACAGCGCTTTCTTGAAAACGTTAAATAATAGATGAATGCCTCCTATATGTAGCATGCTTGATAGTCATTTACATTTATAATTGATTTCTGTCTTCAATGAGCACATATTTCTTCCAAATCTCTGTCTTGGAATTCATTAATTTTTAATTTTTCATAGCAGTTGAAAGTTGTTTATACTTTTTTACATGGCATAAATCAGATTCATACAGGAATTGTTTCAATATAATCAGAGCATTTCAGTCTTTGCACTAGGTTTCCAGGCAATTCGATTACATGACACACACATGCATATGTCACGTAATTAACTAACAATATTACACAAAATCTAAGAACTTAATAATTACATTTGTTTGATACGGCCGTTGCTCTAAGACAGCGATTCTAAGTACTAATCGCCAACAAGCAAATGTGATTGAAATGATTATCTACATAGTCTTTTTGTATATAACTAGTTTTAGTGCCAAGTTTGCATTATTCTCTGAGAAAAGTGAACTCGGCTATTGTCCATTCAATTTGTTATTCTGATTTTGGAGTTCTTACTCTTTCTATCATACAATTCATATACGAGTGTTGAGTGCACTGAGATAATAATTATCTTTGATAAAAACTGTTATATTTCTTATTAAAGGGTTTTGTATAACTCAATTTTTAATTAACACATTAGTATGTTATAGCATGCAAATTCATGGGCGCTGACATAAAGTACAAATATGTATTATATCCACATGCAAGTTTTTTTGTCATGTTGTGTTTTTGTGTATCTGTTCGAAGTTTATACTTCGGTTTAGGTTTATTTTTTTAAGGTAGAATTCACCAATAAAGGTTTAGATGC